>NW_026138063.1:7262500-7822500 GCF_025592945.1 Manacus candei | reverse complement strand
TTGTTTTTTTCTAAATTTCTTTCTTGCTCTGCCTATGGTCTTGAGTCTTCACTCCCAAAGTCAGTCAGCTGCTCTTGAATAAAAGGAGCCATCTCCCCCTTTCTCCTGCTGGTTCCACCTAATCCAGTGATTCTTTCGAGTGCAGTGGAACATGCTAACCAAGAGCAAAATGCAACTCCAACGCTGCCTGTTACAGCTTCCATCATCAACCTGTGTACTACAGTTTCAGCTTGCAACCTTACCTTCACCAACAAAACTGCAAAACCCTCCACTGTCTCCTCAGAAAACCATTTAATGTCTGCAGAAATCTCCCAAGAGCTCACAGCTGAAAAACATCAATAATGTTTCTCCTACGCTTTTAGCTTCCTTCTTCTTGCTCTTTCCCCCACATTCTGCTCTCTGCTCTGCCCAAATTTTCCTTGCTGCCAGTGTAATCTTCATGCAGGAGAGCAGCAGATTCTGTTTCAAATCTGAATTTACATTACACAAAGAGACCAGAACTTAGCTGTGTCAGACCTTGAACCTGGGATAATCTCAATGTGGGGGAAGCCTATAAATCAGGACCTTTCTTTTTAGAACAGTTGCTCACTACGATTCATTGTCTGAGCAAATAAAGGTTTTACTCCCTCCAAATTCTTTGCTACAGCTACCACAAACTTGTGTTCCTAAAATAGAGTTTCACAGCACAGTCATGGAAGTTTTGGCACCAGCCCAGGCAGAATACAAATTTAAAAAATGAAGACTTGAGTAATAACAATCAATATAAACCCAGAAATAACAACAGCTCTGGTAAACACATCAGAATTATCTCATTGCTTTTTCTTTAAATAAGAAGCATAAGCCAGGACAAGGGAGGGAAAAGATGGTAAGTATCAAACCTGACTTTAGAAATTCTTCAAAGAGCATATTCACATCTAGATTCTGCATGACTTAGCTCAGCTTCAGAGCATTTTGTGACTGATTTACTCACATTGACAAACCTTGCCCCTCCATCACATTCCAGCAATCTCACCTGAGCCATCAAATAATGCCCACTGTAAGTCAGATGGATTTTCTTGTGATTACCATGAACACAGATATGCTACCTGCTAGACATACACACTTCACACCTGTTGTCAAATTACAGTGAAATCTTGCTTTGTTCAATTAAAAAATCCACACCCATTCTTACTAAGTGAATCTCAGTTTATAATTAGTGTTAACCACTCTATGCTCTAATAATTATGATTATCACTTTAATGACAGAGTGATGCTCCCTATACCAAGGTCATTCAGCCACAGGTAAGAGAGTGTGGCATTGTATTATGGTTCAGATGCAGGACCACAAAAAGAGAGAGAATCTGAGAAGGTACAAATGAAAAGAAAAAGAGGTGTGAAAATTATAACTGACAGGCTGACATAAGAAAAGTGGAGTATGGGCAAAAAGCAGGAATAAAGTGTGCAGGAAAAAAATCCCCAAGATATTCTACCTATGCTTAATATTTACTATATGTATCTTAAAACATTAATAAATAACGTGTTTAAAAATTCTGTACCTTGGTGCCCCAAGTAGAAAGCCAGCAAGCCTTTGACAGCTTGGTAGTCCAGTCACTGCACAGGCAAGAATAAGCAGTGTAAGGTTTCGTTGGCTGTGCATGTGACAACATAGACCTGTCATTGTTACTTAAATACATGTTTAACGGCCCTATAGGCATTTAACAGCTACACCACAAACCTTCTGAAAGCACAGATATCTATTTCACCTTCTGTTCAGCTTGTGGAAGACACAGTGAAGGGAAAGTACAGCCAGATTTCTGCAGAAAGGGTCTGTTAAGTCGAAAAGTTTACTTATGTTCTACATACCAGCTGCTTTGGATCATCCAGGGAGACAAAGCTTCCAAAAGAAATTTAATCTTCTATCGTGCAGCATTTTAACCCCAGAGTGGAAACCTAAAGATAGCAGTAGGATAAAACACTTGCCAGAAGAAACTACAAAAGCTTCAGGGTTTCTCTGGCTTATAGAAAGGGAACAGTTTAGGAACACAGTAGGCAAAATAAAAGGTTTTGTACTCCAACTGAGACTATATTTCCTTAACACTCAATAATTTTGCCTTCCTCCTGATTTCAAACACAGACCTTTTGCAGAAAGGATAAAAACTGTAGTGCACCTGTTTCACTTGAGCCCATTAGAGCTTATTAATTTTCCCCAGTGAATGACCTTCCCTACCTCAGCACACAGCTGAACCATAGAAGATGCAGAGGAATAAGATGTTATAAAATGAACTCATTAGGCAAATCAAACAGAACTTTGATTTTACTCTCAGTGATGTCCGAGTTGGGACACATCTAATAGGGAAGTGCAACAAACTGTGGGAAGAAACAGAGTTTGAGTTGTCTGATGGACTAAAAAATAGATACAGCATATTTAAAAGGAATTATGAAATTTCATCTAGAAATGCTGTGTGATTTTACCTAATAATAAAAATCAAATTATTCCACCCCTAGGCTCACCCTTGTCCATTTTGCTGTTATCTAACATGTACCAATAATGCAAATTCCTTATCCCACCTCCACTCTTGCCAGGCCTTCCCACTTACTTTCCTTTCTCCTCAATAAGGATGAACTCTCTCTTAAGCAAACAGAGGCTTCCCAAGATCTTTCTGGCTTTTCTTTAAAGGGCTTCCACAGGAGAAGAATTAGGTACTTTATTTACCTGTTCTCAGTTTGCACATTTCATTACATCTGTCTTTTTCTCTAAAAATGAGAAATTTCACAACAGAAAGAACCTCTAATTTGCAAAAGCCCCTTTGCCAGTAGAGCTGCCAGTTCTTCTAAACAGGGACTCGGGAAAGTGAGGAAGGATATAAAATAAAACTCCCTTTCAAACAGTTTTCTCCTGAAAGCCACTTAAGATATGGATCTAGTCAAAGGCTCTGTCAAGATGGAAGAATAAAACCTCATGTAAGTAAGAGACAGGGACTTCTTGTTTAGATGATATGAAAAAATAAATTCTAGTCATGTCCTGGTAAAGCCATTAACTTCTTTTTTTTTTAATTATTCTTTTGGACAGCCTTTTTTGAAAGAAAAAGGACAAAGAGGAAACCATCTTAAAACCAAACAGTCTTCTACATATGAAGAATCCAGTTAGTTGCCAGACCCATATACCTTTTACCCCTATAAAACAAACATCTAGGATTTTTTCCACTTGCTGACTCCCCTTTCCATATTTGAACAGGTCTTACAGGCTGTCAGGAGCCTTATGATATGCAGTGAATGGATTCAATTGCTTTATCTAATATAAAAGTTTCTTTTTATTTCCATCTCATGAAACACTTGCACAACAGTACAAGCGCCTTCACCAAAACCTTTGTTCCATCCCTTTTAAAAGTCAGTAGGTTATTTTCTTGTAGTGTTACTAAAATGACAGGGAATGAAAGAGACAGGAGACACCTCCAAACATTACCCTAGAAGATATTAAAACAGACACTTGAAATTTTAGCAAGAAAAACAATTCAAGATCAAACTGAAATTACGACACACTCAAAGTGAACTCAGTACTCAGAAAATAATGAACAAGAAAGGAAAATTTTGTCTTCCAGTGCAAGAGACAGCAGAATTACAAGTTTCTTAGCCAGCGGTCAGCTCTGACACTAAACTGCTTATGTGAGGGCTTGTGAGTCCCAGGCCTCAAGCAGCCAAAAGCCAGCTGGCTCTGGTCACTAGGTCCTCGAGGAGTCCATGAGGTCACTGACATGTTCTACAAGCACAGAGGATGACAATGAAGCTTTCACTAAGTGTCAGTCAGACAGTAGAACTCTGAGCCTTGAGCTGTGACCATCTGAAGCTAAAGGCTGGCATGGACTCCCTGCCATGTTACTCAGGTTCCAAACCCGTGCCTTCAAACCAGAGCTACAGACAGAGAGACAGACAGACTCGACTGTTGTGTTGCATGCGACACCGTGCTATTAACAGGTGACACTATGTTATTAATAATATTCAAACACAAGTGTCATGCCTGCAATTCTCCCTCATTCTGTAGCAATCTTCAGCAATCAAATCCCTGAGGCTGTCCATGGGGAGCTGGTGCCTGACGTGCCTGCAGACCCTGAGCAGTCAGTGCTGCGCTCACAGCACAGCGGACACGCTCCATTAGCACAGGGAAAAGGAGGCACCCGGAGCCCAGCCCACAGGAAAATGGGGCAGTCACACACAGGGAGGTGATCACTGGGATAAAAGACAAAACAAATGCAAGAATCACAGAATTGTCAAGGTTGGCATGGACATCTGAAGATCATCCCATCCAACCCCTCTGCCAAGGCAGGGTCACCTGGAGCAGGTGACACAGGAACACACCCAGGTGGGTTTGGAATGTCTCCAGAGAGGGAGACTCCATGACCATCCTGGGCTGCCTGTTCCAGTGCTCTGACATCCTCAAAGTAAGGAAGTTCTTCTTTATGTTGAGGTGGAACCTCTTTGTGGTTTAGTTTACAGCCATTTCTCCTTGTCCTGTCGCTGGGCACCACTGAAAAGAGTCTGGCATCTCTTGGCACTTGTGCGTTGAGATCCCCTCTCAGTCTTCTCTTCTCCAGACTGAACAGGCTCAGCTCCCGCAGTCTCAACTCGTAAGGGAGATGCTCCAGACCCCCCATCATCTTGGTGGCCTCTGCTGAACCCTCTCCAGTAGCTCCTTGTCCATCTTGCACTCAGGAGCCCAGACCTGGACACAACACTCGGTTCACCTAAGGAGGGACTGAAAAACTACTTTTCCTAAAAACGTGAACCTGCCCGTGCGAGAAGCCTCTGGATCAGGGGCGAAATCCCCTATTTACATTAAGAATAAGCTCTGTACTGTCGCTTTTATAACACCGTAACACTGCGCTCTGTGAGAGCTCCCGAGCAGGAGCCGCTGCCCCAAGGCACAGGCTGCGCTCGCTGCCCCGGTCCCCGGTCCCCGGTCGCTCACACCCGCCGGGCTCGGCCCTGCCCGTCCCCTCACGCCCCGCCCGCGTTCGCGTTCCCGGGGCGGTGTCCCGGCTCGCTCCCCGCCCCGCCGCTTTACGGCAGCGGCCGCGGTGTGTTTGCGGCTCCGGGCTCGGCCGGGCGGTCGGGGCGGACATGGTGAGTGTGTCCGTGGGCCGCCGGTGTCCGGGCCGGTGGCTCCCGGGGCCCTTCCCGGGCCCAGCGGCTCCGCTCGCCCTTGGCCGCGGTGCGAGGGGCCCGGGGAGGCCGCCGGCTCCCGCCTCGGCCGCGCAGCCGAACCTCGGGGCCCCTCGCCGTGTCCCCGCGGTCACCGGGAGCGCCGCGGCCGTGCCGTGACCGCTGTGCCCCGCGTCGGGCTGATGGCAGTGCGTACGCTAATGTACACGCTCGTCCGAACCGCTCTTCGCGCTGCCGGGTGGCTTTTCTAATTTATCCTTTGGCAAACAACCACCTTCTGTGTTCCCCGTGCAGGCCAGTACGATGGTGGCGGTCGGCCTGGCCATAGCGGCGGCTGGATTCGCAGGTTTGTAGTGATGGGAGGACACCGAACACCCAGTTATAGTTACCTGTGCTTCAGGACTGTTTTTAAGGTAGTTTAATAGCTGATAGAGGACACTCTTTTGGGAGAACCTGTATTAATGGCTGTAATTAAACAAAAGGTCGAAGTTCTTACTCTTTTATGTCCCAAAAAAGTTCATTCCATGTTTTAATCCATGAGTTACCAGTTGCACTGAATTGCTAAATCCTCATGGACCTGTACTTAGTCTCGATCAACACTGATCTCTTCTTTAAGGTCGCTATGCAGTAAAAGCTATGAAGCAAATGGAGCCACAAGTTAAACAAGCACTTCAGAACCTACAAACACCTGTAAGTTTTTGTTTATCAGTACCATCTTTTTATTTAAAAGTTTACTTGGTGAAATAACTACAGACTATTGTCTTTGTAGCACTGCTGTATTTTCCTCTAATGCTAAACGTAATTTTGTCAGTAGTAACAATCTCAGTGATTCTGGTGGTGATTGGCTAATAGTGTGCTCGTTCTGGCAATTTTAAGTACTCAAACAATGATACTCCAAGTAAATTTCTCATTACAAGCACAGAAGCAGCTTTGCTATTTTTACAGACTAAAAATCTCAGCAGCTTCTAAGGCAATAATGAGTTGTTTTAACTTATAAACTTAAAAATTAGTGGTTTTTAAACTAACATGTTTTCTCTTTTAGGCCTTCAGTGGTTATTACAGGGGTGGATTTGAACCCAAAATGACTAAACGAGAAGCAGCTTTAATACTAGGAGTGAGGTAAAGGAAATTTATTAGAAGTGAAAGGTGAAAAGGAGGCAGCAGAGTTTCCTTGCTGCTGCCCTTGTTTGGAAGGGATGTCATCCTCAGTGCTTAAGGCCATCCTATGCCCAGCATCCCCTGGGAATGTCACTGCCAAGTCAGGAAATAGGAAGTGGCCTTTCAGGATTTTCTGTGCTTATTGGGGATTCTTTGCTGCACTTGAGCGTGGTTGAAGGTAATTTCCTCTGGACTTCCAGACATCTGCAGTTCCCTAGCACATGCAAAATACAGCTTCCTTGGGGTCCACTCAGCATGGGGAACATGGTTGTGCTGGTTGCTGTGGTTCCTGTCACTGCTGGGGAATTTCAGATGGATGCAGTGTGTGGGTGCTGCAGACCCACTTCTTGTATCTGTATCACTTCTAAAGCATTACAGATCTGAGTATGGTGGCCAATCCCTGCCAAAACACTTCAGGCCAAATGCACAAATCTTACCAAATAAGAACCATTTCTGTTTGAAGGAAACTTCCAGCTGAGAAGTTTGTTGTTTGGGGTTTTTTTATGTTCTTATTTTTTATAAATCAATAGCAAATTATTTTTTTCCTCCAGCCTCTAGGAAGTTTTCCCAATAAAAACGTTACAGTGTAGTTCTGTCTCTTTTGAACCATGTGGATGACTCCCACCCTGTTAGACTGCTCTAACATGTCTTTTTCAGCATAGTGTTTTGGAAAAACCTTAGAAACCCTCTCCAGGATTTACACACTACACATGAAGAGTAGGGAAAGAAAAACAAAGAAGTTAGCCAAAGAGTTTATGGATAAGACAGAGTACTCACTTGTTCTCAGCTTTTGAAAATCTGGAGGATCTCATGAGCATCTCTTAAGTCAGTTTTTCTCTCTCTTTTAAAGCCCTACAGCCAACAGAAGTAAAATTAGAGAAGCTCATAGACGGATCATGCTTCTGAATCATCCAGATAAAGGTAAGGAAATTAAGTCATGTTGATTAATTAATACATGTTTTTAACACAGATTAATGGAACTGTGTAGGAAGAAGTGACTACCCCAGCTATAAAAAAAACCCACAGAAAACTGAAAACAAATTTTAGGGTGCCTTACCTCATGTGGGTTTGGAGCATATTTTTGTGTGAATGTTTTAAAAGCAAGCAGACAGATTCAGCAGGTTGGTTTGTTACTTGCTCAGCCTCCTGTGAATATAAGATTAGAATAGGATTTGTTAAAATGAGACTTGAAATCGCCTTAATTTTAGGTGAAAGCCCAGAGTATACTTGTGCACTTCATATACCACAAGTATATGAGTTTGAGTTCATGGGAGTGCCTCGGGAGTTCACCATAAATGGCAAGTATTGAGCCTTCTGCAGCTGCTGAAGACATTAAACTATGGAATATTCCTTTTTGTGGTACTCTGAGGGCTCAGAATCGAGTTGTGCTCAGAGTTAGTACCTCAAGGCATCTCTACCTGTTCTAAATTCTGTTCAGTGAGTCAGAGTCATGTGCTGGGGCTCGGCATTCACCTTCTTAATTGTCGCTTAAAAGGTAGAATGGCTTCCTTTAAAGTGACTGTTGAATTCATTACTTTTATACACCAAAATCCAAAATCTCCTTGAGATATGCCTTTCATAGATAATGTTGAGCAGAAGTTAACTTCAAAATTAACTTTGCTGAATATATAGAGAACCTAAAAGTAGCTATCCAGAGACTGCTGAGCATTTCATGTTTTACATTACCTAAACAAACTAAGCTTCAAGTAAATACAGTAATTACAATACAATTAAAGGGTATATATGCGAGAAACACAGTTGTTGCATCTCACAGGCTTTACAGTTTTGGTGCATTTGCACTGTGAATTCTGTTTCAATGTCCCTAAGTCATTTGTTTGCCATGTTTAAAAGCTAAACCAGTCCCTTGGTACAGCAGCAGTTTGTGTAGTGGCCTTGGAGGAGGGGGAGGGATATCTGCAGACGTTAGTTCAACACTTCTGTATTCATCACAGACTGTGCTAAGTCATTTATGACTGATAAAACTGGAAATAAAAACCACTCCAGTAAACTAAAAACCACCTAACAGGAACTGTGTGACGCTGAGCTCCTGCAGTGACTGTGCTTCAGTCAGAACCAGTTTGTTCTTTAACTGCCAGAACTCTCAGACCATCCTCACTTTTTTTTCCTGTGTACTGTGGCATTATTAACAACAGAAAAAAATGTGGGGGTTCTTTCCATCTGATGTGAGGTTCTCTTTTTTCCTAGGTGGCTCTCCATATGTAGCAGCCAAAATCAATGAAGCTAAAGATCTACTGGAAGACCAAGCTAAAAAATGACAAAAATCTATCAGAGGTTTTGTCCCTGCAAATGATTATTTTTGATAAACAGCTTAAGAAAAGTTCTAATGTCAGTCTTTGACTCTGTGTAAATGAAGCTGGGAATACAAATCCAGGGAGCTGCTTCCCTCCCTACTCAGTCACTTTTTTTGGGAAATGTGTGAGGGAGTCAGGCTTAAAAGTTTTTTCATAGCTGTTCTTTATTAAACAGCACAATCTGCCACTCAGAAATATTTTCAGTGTAGAGAGCAATAACTTGGTGTGAGCAGTGCATGTTACCAGGCAGACTTACATGCTCTTGCCTAATTTCTGTTAAACTAGTTGTGTTTAAAATGCTGCTGCTCTTCCATCTGCCAAAGTTAACACAGTGAACCAGTTTGGGGAGGGGGTGGAAAAAACCAAGAGGATTTTTTGATTGGAATAGCTGGGACAGATGTGTGGTTGTCTCTGACTGAAGAAATAAAGTTCAGGAAACAGTGTACTCCCTTGTCTTTGCCTTGTGAAAAACAAGGTTTGATTCAGTTTCTTAAGTGTTACTGATGAGTCTGGAATGTCTCAGATTTTTTTAGTAACTTTCAGGTTTTGATGGATTTTACAGCATTTAATAAATTCCATATTTTTAGTAGAAGTACTGTAATTTTATACATTATCATATACTACAAAGCTAGAACTCACATCATAAGGTTTGCATTTATAGGGATTAGGAAACAGGAACTCTTTACATAGACCACTGAGGATACGTGAGCTGGATTTGTCTGGGTGAGGCCTCGCACCCGCCAGCAGTTGTCCTTGTGAGGATCCCAGCTGGGGCCAAGGAGCTCTGTCGTATTCCAAGAATCTTCCCAGTGTTTCTGGAACTACAGAAAAACCGCTGCACAGCACCTGTGGGAGTTAACATCCACCTGTTCATAATCTTGGGAGCTTTCATTTCCCAGAACCTGGACTTGGGAATGCTGCTGGAAGCATCTCACATCCTCTGTGTGAGTGCTGCCTGCTGTGGACTAGTTCTAGGCCATTTAGGAAGGATTACCACAACAGTTAGGAAGAGTTCTGTGCCTTCGGGAGAGAGCATCAAATAGGTAACCTTTAGAACCTACAGAAAGGGGGAATAACTTTTCTTTGCCACAGAATTTAAAGCAGGGTGAGGGACAGCTGGAACAGTGCCATGCAGTCATTCTGCACATTCCAAGCCATATGCAGAATATTTCTGTACTTAAGTTTTTTCCTGCCAACTACTACTTACTTCTTAAGCATAGCTAGCTCTTTTTTTTTTCCCTTCCATGTTTTTTTAATTTTCTCCAGTTCTGTGCCTGCCTGATCAGCTGAGATACTTAGCACACTTCAGAGTTACAATTTAACTGTGTGTGTTCTCCAGGAGGGAACATTGTGGATGGGTATCCAATACTAAAGTCATATTACAAACTGCACATCTCCTGAACTGACACACACCCCCCGGCCTGGTTGGGACAGCTCTGCTGTAGCTCTGTCAGGCAGAGCAGCTGAAGGCACAGGTGGTTCAGAACACTCATCTTTTGTCCCTATTCACTTCTGAAAAAATGAGATAAGACAATTTTTTTCATTTAAGTCAGCACAACTTCAGCATTACCCTGTGCTGTGAGTTCTTGCAACAGCTCCTTCCTACCCAGATGTTTTTCTGTACCTGTTTTGTGTTTCATTGCTCTGGCTCATGTGCCTGAAAAGATGCATGGGTGTGTCATGCTTTAACTTCTCAGTCAAAAACTACATATGCAATAATTCCTATATATGTTAGTCAGGTTAGTGATTCTCCAAGATAAGGAGTTTGGTTTTAGACTTGTTAACTGACGTTTGTCATAGTCACCTTAAAGAAAGGAAGATTAGCACATCAGAAACTCTTTCATAAGAGTTAAAGGTTCAAGCTGCCTCACAAGTAAGTTTCAATTGTTAGTTACAGCTTGAAAACCTTAAAGTCAATAGTAATTTAAATTTCTGATAGAAACAGTCAACAGATGGAAGATCAAAGTTTATTTTCTTTTACTACCAGCATACAAAAAAAACATATTGCACATCAAACAACCAAAACAAAAATAAAAATACTCTACTAAGGACTAACATATGTAGTTTATACAGAATAAACTTTCTGGAAATTGATCTTTTCAGTAGTTCAGGTTATGTCTTAATGGACATGACTAATTCAGCTTAGTGTTAACTAAAGCTATGTTTGATTTTTAAATACTGTACAGTTTAATAAATAAACCAAACAAAGCCTCAATGTAGAACAGTCACTGCCAATGTCACCCAGTATCCCTGCAGATTATGAGAATTTAACAAATGTATTCCAGTGGTCTGCAGATTTTTCCTCTACATACAGCATTTAAAAAACATGTATTAAAACAGACCAGTTTCCAGACTAAACTAATGGAGAAATTACATTTCAGTGCAAAATATTTTAGACTGCATTTCTTTCTAGTATTCCTCAGGTGAAGAAGTGGTTGCATATTATTAAAAATGTAACAAAAGCAGCTAATGCTTTCATAAAGAGTATTATGTTAGGGATCCCCCTCACATCTTTGCCGTATTTTGAAAACAAAATAACATTTCCTATAGCCAGCAATTTTGTTTATTTAAATGTTACATATACTATCTCAAGGCACATCTGATGATATATTTATAACACAGTAGGTGTCAAAGTATGTTTAACATATGATTTCTTCAGGATCCCTCCCCTTTCTGTATTCCAAAATGGAGGAACTGAAAGTGCGGTGTCAAGACTGGCGATCCATATTCTATCTTTGGCAAGCTTATACAAGCACTATTTTAAATGTAATGTAAAAGAACTGTAAACTAGGAACTTCAGTTTATGAAACACCATTCAGGACTGCTTCTTCCTGATTATTTCCATCCTCTTGAACAGTGACTTTCTTTTCATCAGGGCTGTGCTGTAGTTTAGAAGGCTCATCCCCAGAAGTGGTGGCAGGACCATTCACTGCCTTTTCAGAAGGGCTGTTTTCGTCAATCGCGTCTTTTGCCTTGCAAAAACAAGAACAGGGTAATACAAGAATTCCATAACAGTACAGAGTGTAATCTCAATTTCCCTCTGGCTCACACAGCAGCTCTGCAAGAGGAAACACCTCTTGTGCCTGTATTCTGTTATTTAGTGCATCCTATTACTTACCTTGTCATTTATAGGACACTTCTGTATCAGACACTTCCAAGGAAATCACGCCAAGGTAACCCTGGGACCACTCGTCCCCAGCACACCCAGAATGCCTTATTTATTTGTCTAAGCCCATGAAGGAGTCAACTGAAAAACTGAGTTTCACACCCCTTTCAAAGTCTGTACAGCAAGATTAGATTTTGTTAATGGATCTTTCTTTTTTGCTGATCTCAGACATGACTTGTGGCAATACGTTCACTGTTACTTTAGAAATAAATTCTGATTTATTCAGTTCTGATTATTTTTCTGGATATGTAATGCCACTCTGATCCCTTAAGGACAAAATACCTCAAATACACAATCTTTGCAAAATTAATTCCTTCTAAAATAGTTTGTACAAGTCGCTAAAAATGCAACCTCATATCTTCTATCCCTAAGGATTAGTTCTCAAGGCTCACCAGGGACAGTTTTCACATTTTATTACATAATGCAACATTACTAAGTGTAGTATTTTAAAATGTGTACAGAATTAATTTCAGCATTACCCTGGCTCCTAAAGTCTACAATGACAGTCTACAAGTCACTGGGCCATTTTGCTTCTAATGATTTATTCTTGAACTCAAATGTACTTGTAGCCAAATGAGGGCAAGCTAACTGAAGCCTTCATTCCTTTACTGTTCTGCTGCGAGGGAGAAAAAAAAAAAAAAGCAAATGCACATTAAAAAGTCTTACCGTTTCTTTCTTGGTTTTGGCTAGTGTCTCCTTTGGAGGGTTTCTCTGTCTACTCTGAGATTCAGCTCGTGATATATAATCAGCTACTGTTACTGTTCAAGGAAAAAAATCACAGTGATGCTCACATCAGCAGTCAATTCAGCATGAACCTTCATGTCTTTTCTGCACAAGTTACGCTCTAACTGGGAGAAATCTCACAAAAGGCCTTCACACTTACAGGTTATCAACCACACAGCAAGGATCAATTTGTTTCTGTTATTAAATACAATTTGCACTAAAATCAGTGATAATGCGATGATCTGAAGGTGGACTCAATATTTTGGTCCAATTGCAAATTTGATTGGAAAAGAAGGGCTTTCCATACTAGGTTTGAAGAGATCAGGCTGCAGGCTCTTTGAACTACAGACTGCGTTTGTCAATAGCTTGAGTGGTGAAGAATTTCACAGCAATAAAATGAAGGCAAGTTAAATTTTGCCCAGAACTGGGGGAGGTTCAGAGTGTGGTATCACTTACGATGACGCGGAATTCAAATCTTTGTTATGCCATGAAGCGACTGACAGAGAGAACTCGCCCTCCTGGAGGTCCTGGGAACACCATCAGCACTGTTCCCTGGCTCGGGGCAGGGGTGGGACAGTGGTGGGGGGTGTGGACGTGGGCGGTGCTGCCTGAGCCAGCCCTGCTCAGGAGCGGCACAGCCGTGTCTGTGCCGGGACGGCTGCACTTACTGGGTGCCGGCCAGGGCTTCTCTGACCTCTTTTCTTCTTACCACCTCAGCACATGTTCCTGTAGCCTGGTTTTGTCTGATCCTGCCCTCTTGTAACCACACCAAGAGTCAATTCTATTTTTAGAATACAGAGTACTGCAAATTTAAATATACACTTGTGGATCTGATGAGGTAAAGCACATTAAGGTTGGCAAGCATTACCTATTGAACTGTACAGTCAATTATATTTAGTGTATCATGCATTCAGGTGAACTATTTTTCTGGATTTAGGAATGACTGCGCATGAAACCCAAATCAGACTGGGAAGTATAACATGAATTTCCTGTTACAGTAATTGGACTTCTTACAACTGGGTCCTTCCAGATTGTCTAGTTTCTGCACAAGAATTTTTTTATTTAAAATGAGGTTCTGTACCCAACTCCTCTAATGCAAAGAGGGAGCATATTTCCTGCACACAGTGCATTCTTAATATTTATCTACATATAAGGACCCATAACATATAGCAATGTAAATGAAAAAATACAACTAAATGAGTGAAGTACAGTGGTTGGCACTGGGGGGGGCAGGAAGGGAAGAGTTCCTTCTGTCTTCACTCACTATATATTTACTAGGTATTTATGAAGAGATTAAATTAGAGCATTTCTAACAAAGACAGTATAACTACCAACCAATGCTCCTAGTGTTGTACCTTATTTTAAGTATTTATTATGCAAACTGAAAACTGTATCTTGAACAACGACATCAACAGGAAAAAACTGAGGAATCTTTTCTGGGAAATTTTGTTTTGTTCTTAGAATACTTAGATTTAAAAGAGTTCCCGTGGTTTTGTAGAAATGCTTAACATCCCTTTATGTCACTGGCCGAAATCAGTTTTTTAGAAGTAAAAGCTGAAATCCATTTTTACTTTTTCTGCCCCTTTATAAACTCATATCACTGTTACAAAACTGGAATGTTGAGAAGTATTGGGTGGGTTTGACTTTTTCTAAGAGGGTGTGGTGTTTGGTTTTTTCCTTCCCCCAAGTTTTAGTTGCCATAATGAAACAACTTTTTTCTTCTTAATCAAATGTTGCATGAGCACCACAGACATAAGGAAGACAAATATGAGTGAAATTTTGAACCTGTCAATCTAGAAGACCTTCTGTTACTACCTTGCGCCACGTATGTACAAGCATTTTCTAAACAGGGCATTATATTGAAAATTAGCCAGTTCACCTTTAACATTTCAAGTGTTAGTACACACAAAAGAAATGCAACAAGCCACAACAAAAAATTGGAAACATGCAATTTCACTTAAATTCCTCCTCCTTCCCACCCTCAATTTGCAGATGACTTAAACTATTCCCAACAGCCAAGGACTGACAGCAGCAGTGTGATGCAGGTGTGGGGCTGGCAAATCCCATGCAAGTTCCCTCACAGAGCTCTGCCAGGACCCACATCCTGCCCCTCCAACGCTGCTGCTCAGCCAGTGCTGAAAAGGTTGTGTCCCAGTCAGTGCAAGCGCACAGATGCAGGTGAGTGCAGACCATGAACCTTCATGTTTGTCTGATCCTGGACCACGGAACTCAACAGCACTTTGGCCATTGACTTCAGTGAGAGCTGGATCAGAAGCACAACTCGTATGTCCAAGCAAAAAGTTAGACATCGATTAGTTTCATTAGACAGATTTTAGAAGTTCTCCTAGTAGAAGGGATGTCTTTCATCTTTGTCTAGTAGTCTTATTAGTTATTGAGTAACCTTTTGATATTATGCAGCTCTATGTAAAACAGCAGACACAACATTCTCTCATGCTTTTGACCTGAGATTACCCACAGCTCCACTCGAATTACCTGGCTGTCTATCTTCTGCCTGACCCCTGAAGCGACGCCTGCGGCTACGATTGCGTCGCTGGGGTTTTTTGTCACTATCATCTGCAATTGCAAAGTTTATAATGAACTATTTCTGATCATAAAATAAATAAATTCTTCAGCAGTTTCAGCATGGGGCATTTAAAATTGCTTCTGTTAAAGACAGAGACTAAATAAGACAGAAAAGCTAAAAGAAAATTTTATACTGAAAGCATACACAGTAACACAAAAGCTAGATTTTACTTTTTGTTCTTGGTTCATTAAAACATTTAGGCATGTGCTTAATGACCTCAGGTTTCATTTATTAAGTAAGTAACCATACGTCAAATTTTATCAACATAACCCAGGTGTTTTTTCTACATTAAGCAACAGATTATAGTCTTGTCCCAGTGAGTATCAAAAGAGAATTTACTGAGGGAAAGTACTTAAGTAGAATCTGGGCAGAGACAAATTAACAGCTACTTAAGTAGCTTTCCCACACTGAGACTGAGGTTTCCAAGGACAAAACAGAACGGTGATCTGACAGTACTGTTTCTATCAAAGCAGCAGTACCAATGGGAAACAACAAATCAAGTCTTTGGTGTCTCCATCAGACAGTTTTTACAAAAAAAGGCACATGAAAAGGCTAGTGGAGCTCAGTAAACAGGAGATTCCATGGCACAGCCACGGAGGGAGTCTTTCTTTAATCAGACAGCAACCTTGAACAGAACAATTCATCACTAACAGAAACAAACAAGGGCTTCACTACACTTACAGGGACAACACGCTTTTTCTTAGCCTGCTCTGGGATGATCATCCAACCATTTACATACCTAAACCATTCTCATTAACAGAAGCTGTATCAGACTCTGTCATTCCATCCATAAGAACAGCATCTTCATCAGTCCTTCGCCGGCGTGACCTCCTGCGGCGGTTACTGCTGTGGTGGGACTCGCTGGCATCGGTGTCCACGGTCTGGTCTGACTCTGTGTTATCCAGCAAGCTGTAAGGGTTGCTGTCTGGATCTTTAAGCACTAAACAAACAGAAAGTTTCCATCTAAGATACTGTAGTAATGTGTAACTTCATTTCCAGGTTGACTTACATCTGTGTCTGAAAGTTTCAAACTACAAAGCAGCCTTAGGAAAAGGTGCAACACTTAAAACTGCAGTATTTGATTCCATCCTGGCTCCTCTCTGACTCCAACCCAACAGTAACAATTCTGGGGCACCACAATGGGCTCTTGCATTATTTGACCACAAATATTTCCAAGGTGACATTTAGAGAAGTTTTACTCAAAACTGTTAAACACGTAAAACACCCTTCCCTTCATGGCAGCGTGGTACTTCTGACACTATTGCAGTGTTATGTTAGCACAGTCAGATTCTGATGAAATATAACTTCCAGTCTGATTTCTTCTCTCATTCTGTATCTAAACATAAGCTTAACTCAGAAGGCAGCCATAGGCAACATGCCAAAAATTTATCAACTCTGCTAATAACATTATTACGTGTGAGCAGTAGAGGAAGGAAATGAAGATCACCATGAACAGAAAACAAACAAAAATCTAACAACACAGTGTGTGACATAAAACTATCACACAGCTGCACTGAAATCCCAAGGTATTAAGATTACAATATAAAAATGGAGTATAGCAATAAGGGGTTAGTAAGAGATTACAGAAGACTGCCGAGAACAAAATCTAAATTCAAAATCCACTTGGAAGGCAGTACCAGAGCTAATGGAGGACTTGCCACCGCGAGGTCCACCACGCCCACGGCCTCCAGACACACTGCGACCTCGTCCCCCAGGACGTCGTCTGTTGTCACGTTGGTGCCTGCTCTCCCTGTCATCTTCTCCTGCCAAGGACCAGTCACTAAGTTCATCTTTTCTCTCAGATTCCGTTTCAGAGGGATTGGAGAGCTCAGAGTTTGTACCTTGCACAAGAAGGAAAAGAAATGGAAATTAATGAGTTTTGGGATTATATTCTGGTTTCATATCCTCACAAAAGTATTCCAACCAGCATGGCTGGTATATATATTTTATATATATATATTTTATATATATATGTTATTTAAAAAATACATAAATAGATACTGAAAAATATTAATATACAGTTACACAAGGATATAATTTTATACTTATATATACCCATATATAAAAATACATGCACATGTAAAATATAGATAGAGCAGAAGTTATCTAAATTTCTAAGATTCTCAGTCTAAGTTTGTTTTTAATAATATTCGAAACAAGGACTGAAAGATTACCAAAGCTGTGATTTCTGTACACAGATAAATCAAGGATTAAGCACTGTTTCCTCTCTTTGTCTACACACTGCAGGCATTTGGTGCAGTTTCTAGGCAACTTCTCTGAAATTCCCAAGGACAACTTTGCCACCTTATAGCCGATGGCTGTTGCTAAGCAACCCCTTCTGGCTGTTGTAATGCTGAACAATTTCCCTGTTTATATTAAATAGCATCCCGTAATACCGTCCCTCTCTGAGCTAAATTAAACCCACACAGCTTTTTACTACCTGAAATTTCAACACCTATTTATTTTAACCGTCCAGGAACTCCCCCTACAAACCATTCTGGAATAAAGAGACTTAGACCCATATGGCTCTAACATGTGAGTCTTGCCATTTTGTGGGGACAAAAATAATTTAAGTTTTCAAATTAAAATCTGTGTATACAAACTCAACAATTTTCATTACAGTTTAGTCAGTTCATTGGGAAACAATAAAACACATATTTACAAACATCATCATCAGAATCAACAGGACTAACATGGCGTGATCCAGGAACCTACAGTCAGGAACAGACTGTAAAACCCAAGAGGTGTCCATTTTCTATCAAAAATGAGCTACGTGTAGATATTGAGAGTAATTAACTGTACTGAATAAATAATGTCCCTGTTCACTGGAGCACCCATGTTTCTTTGTGAAACACGTCTACATTGAAATGCAGTGTCTCCATTTGGGAAGCTGCTGCTGGATAAGCTGGGGATGTGTACATCTCTCTGGATCTGAGCAGCAGTGCCTTGTTAATTCAGAAATGCATCAGAATACCTCACCTCATCTTAAACAATTCCAGTTAGGTCCTGACTGAATTAAAAAACCCATGGGATTTTGTGCTGCCTCCATTTCAAATCACTTTGATTTACTTTTCAAAAATATGCTCCTAAGATGGGCATGATCACAGACAAGTGTTTTTTCTCTTCCTCAATTCAAACAGATAATGCCAATTCCAGATTTATTCCTTTTTAATTTGTGTTTCCTGAAAAGTGTCTGTAGTTCCTTCTATTTCCCAGCTTTGTATGATGTTAACTACTAACACTGAAGGACAAGGCCTTACCAGAGTTCAGTTTGCTCATTTTTTCAATTTAAACTTAACTTCAACAAGACTGTAAACCTAATGAGGTGGTTTCAGCTACGTACAAAACGAAACAGCCATCCTGAATTTCCAACCTTGCCTGAATTCACTCAACTATGCTGAACACAAAGAGACAGTTTTGGTTTCAAAACTACCCTGAGGACTTGCTCAACAGATGCTCAAAACACTCACCGTAACCAGATGTGTAATTGGGGCCCCTGCGGCCTCTCCCTCTCCCACTGTAGGACCTGGACCCTTGCACTGAGGAGAGGGTGCTCTCATCAGTTGTGTAACCCTTTTCCTTCTCAGGAACTCGAGTAGAAGAAGGTCTGAAGCCCATACCAATCTGACGCAACTGTTCATCGATCTGGAGCCTTTCCAGTCGTAGCTGTTCTACCTCCTACATAAGAGGAGACAAAAAACATTGCTGATAAAAGTCCCTCACAAAACATCATCACCCATCCAGTCATCTCTAAAACTAACATCCCTGTAGCAAGTCACCTTCTGTGACTGCAAATCACAGAATTCAAGTACAAGCTGTGCTATCTCAAGAGTTTTGGAAGAAATCTAAAACCTATCTCTGAAATCCCCATGCAGGAAGACTGTTTTAAGATCATCAGTACCTTCCTTAACCACATTTTCCAGTTAAATTAAAAAGAAAGAAAAAAGGGCAAACTGAAAAACTAACACAATTCAAATGAATTCATTATTTCAGTTAACACCACAAAGCCAACTACTCTAAACAGAATATTGTTCTAATACCACACCATTAGTGTTATTATGAAAAATTCCATCCTATCCCAGTAGAGCATTAAGCTCAGAACAGCAGAACACTAACAGAGACAAAAAATTGAGCGCTACCTCCCAAATGCCCCTTTAACCACTGTTCTTTACAGTCTCATCCTTTTCACCCCAATAGCACTAAATAACCGTGACAAGGTGTTTGAACAGACACATCATACCCATGGGCAAAGCAGTGGGTTCAAGGCACCAAACCTTAAAATCCCCATACAGAGGTACAGTGTATATTTATACATAAACCCAGGAATTTTTGTTGCTTAAAAATTCTGTTACTCCAACCCAAGTTTCCTCTACGGATCCTTTCTCCCTTTGGATATGCTCACCTTTAGATACGCGATGTGATATTCTAAGAGAACTTGGACATTCCCAATGCTTTCTTTAGTACCAACAAATACAAACGGTACCATTCCCTACGGAAACAAAGTATCAAAGCCTTTTATCAGGAAGAACATCATCATTAAAACAATGCTTTCTGTTCAAATGATATAAAATAAATCTGGTTTAAATTACAAAAGAGAGCTGAACAAAGACAGTAACTGAGCCTTGGGCTGCAAAGACAAACTAATCCCAGTTCAGACTGGGGTTAGGGGAGGAGCTTCACTGTGCAGCTTTCCCAACAACCTATTCTGGCAGTTGAGGAAACCTGACATACAGAGTTTATATTCCCCCATGCAACACATGCTCCGTGTGTTTGTCACAGTAGCTGTGTAGAAGTATCCACAGTTTACCAAGAAGTGTCCAGTGGTTCATTAAAGCAACTTTACAAGATTAAGCAGCTTTAGAAGATTTTATCTTATGGTCTCATCTATTTAAAATATGTGGACACTATTAACACTATCAATCCAAATCAGTTATGTAGCTAAAGTACACACAAGAAGAAGATTTAAAAAAAGTCTTACTTTGGCAGCAAAAAACCTTCCTTGAATTGCTTTATATAAAATCTACTGCAAGATGCCAGCTTAAAAATAGTGCTCTCTACAGCCACAGGTTTTGAAATAAAAACTGGTTTTAAAAATAAAAACTTAATCATAGCAAAAAAGAATAAAGTACTCACATCTTCACGGGGCAGTTTATTTTCATTGTCTCCTTCAATTCTCACCCTGACGACTCCAGACTTGTCTACAATCTCCTGAATCACTTTTCCATTTTTTCCAATAACTTTTCCTTCAGAGGGCAAGAATAGTTAATTTTGCTCCTGTCTGCAGAATATTTTAACATGTTTCTGGATATTTTAAGTTATGTGTAACAAACCCCAAATACCCCACACTGTGCCAGAGAAAAGAGGTGAAAATTTCCAAAATTAAACTCTCTCTATATATATACACAGAGTGACAAGTAGTGATGAAGATCACCACTACACAGAAGCTTAAAATAGAACGAGACCAAGAGTAAAATGGCACAAGAGCTTTGCAAATGCTTATTAACATTTATGTATCAAAATTATTTGGACCCCCTGATTCCACATACCATCATTCAATCTTTCCTGACATTGTGACAGGCTTATACATTTGTTGGGAGCCTCTTAAGAAGAAGTAAAATAATATGTAATTATTTTCTGAAAATTAATTTTGCCTTTACAACAGACTTGTGTATTACCAATGCTTCCCATGTTACCTTTAAAATATTTATTTGAGATCATGCATGGGGGATCTAAACCAAAAGGTTCTTCAGAACTCCTATGTTTAAAATCTCAAAAAAAGCGACTCTTTCACTCCCTTATTAAAAGACTTTAGCTCCTCCTTAAAATAAACTTATATGGAAATGTTTCTTCACCCCAGCTACAGATACCTGGTGCTTAAAAACAGACAGGTTTAAATTACGAGAAAAGGAAGGTGGAACAATTCAAAAAATGGGTAACAGCCAGAACTGTGTGACAGAATACTCCATTAAGGCATGTTCTTTACAGCAAATATCAACATGATACAAAGTAAATTGCAAAAAGCATTAAAAATTGTTTCCCTTCCTCAACAGTTCAAACAGCTCAGCAGGTTTGGGGTTTTATCTTTTTGCCTTAATTTGTTGAATGTTAAAATGAGCTTTAACATGAGGTAGATAAGAGAACCATCAAGCTGCACCAGATACACAATTTGCAGAAGTCCTATTAAAAAAACCCCACCAAACAAACAAAAAACCCACTATACCTTAACCTGTTCAAGTTCTAAAGTCTTGAAAGTCTATGTTTTAGGAGTTTGCACATGAATTATTTAAATTACATTGCTATAATATGCAAGCTCCAGACCCCAAACCACAGGAGGTTAAAGCCCAGGTTTTAATTTCTCCTCTGGATAATTCAGAGGTTTTGAATCAGGTACAACACCTGCACCCTTAACAGTGCCTTCATGCCCACACTGCCCACAGGCTGGTCATGTGGAGCAGGGAACTGCCAGACTTGAGTAAAAAGCAGGCTAAAGGAAGTAGAACGAGGGAAAAGGAAAAAAGTCCCCTGTGAAAGACGTTTGTCTCTCTTGAAGGGGAGCACAATTAACCTCACCTTTAGGTGACTTTTAATACAGAAGCTACCAGAATAGGCATTTTTTAAGCTTTAAGAAACTACACCTTCATAAAGCTGAAACATGGAAAAATGCCTCTAATCAGATTGAGGATGAGACTGATGAGCACTGCTGATCTATAGAGGGGCTCATCACCACTTAAACACCTCTGATAAACCTCAGCCCAGGAGGGAGCAGTAACAGGAGTATTGTCTTGTGTCATTCTTGTAACTCAGCTGCAGTATTTCCATATTTAATTTTGGAATTTAGTTTCTGCACTTTGAAGCAGTGAATTTAGTAAAGCGTATTTTTTTACTAGAATCTGAACTTCAAATATTACCATTTACTACAAGTCTAAAATCCTGACAAAGTATTACTTAACAACAATATATCCAATTTCATAATTCCCTGATACATATAGTTTTAAAAGATTAATCACTTTCTACTTAGAGAGAGAAGTCGAATATTGTACTGGCAATTAAATCCTCTTTGCAGAGTCATGCTGATTAGGCTCCCTTTCCCCAAGTTTTCATGTTTTAGCAGTATTACATACCAACAAGATTTCTGGGAACTTGAATAAAATCCTCCACAAATTCCAAGTAACTTCTGGCCTTTTTTACTGCTTCGGCAGTCTGGAAATGAATTTTAAAAAATGGAGTTTATTTGTAAATATAGCATGCTAAAAACAAAGCCTTTTAGCAACAGCTGCAAGTCTTCCAAACAAACTTATTTTCAAAAAGAGAGGAACAGAGACAAGACTATTCTAGTTTTGAACTAAATGATAAAGAAATAATTGAATAAAATGCCCAGAGACAAAATTCAGTAGAAAAGCAAAGCCTCAGTAATTAATAAAACATATTTTTCCATGTTGAAATAACATTTTAAGAGGTTGTAAGATAATAAAATGGATGCCTCATCCCTGGGAGTGTTCAAGGCCAGGCTGGACAGGGTTTTGAGCAAACACTGATATTACAACCAGGGCTCTCTCCTTCCAGAATGCTGGTTTCTGACCAGTTCATCTACAAGGTTTTCCAAGGTAGGACAGCAGCTCTAGTTACTGGGGAGAACTCCCGTAAAGGTTCTCTCACAGTTTTATTATTAAGTGACAGAAATCACCTGAGTTAATTGAAGCTACACAGATGCTGAAGAAACCAGGCTTCAATCTAGCAACAGCAGAAGTGTAGAATTAAAGAAAGAATATCAGCATCTAGTCAGCCAGGACAGCTTCTGAGAATAATTTCCATTTTACACTAACATCGCAGCCCTTTCATCTGACATTTTTTAGGCAACACAAAACATAAGAGTACCACCAGTTCTGGCATCTTTCAATCAAATCAGGGAAATCCTAGAAAAATAAAAAAATGTATAAACCTCTACTTCTGGTAGAGGTCAAAATGATAGCAAAAGAAATATGGGCAAATCGGACTTCAAAATAATGAAAGCAGTGATCAAGCACTGGCAAGAGATGAACAGGAAGCCACTGTGGAGAGCAGAGGTTATGCTGCATCCTCAAGGCAACTGCTCAAATGATACAAACTTAAATTAGTGAGTTTTCACCTTCAATGAACTCTAAAAATAGGACACAATTAACCAGAGTTCCTGCCTCAGGTATGTTTATCAATTCTTTTCCAAATAAAGGTGAAGTAACACGAAGTGAATGCATTTACAGGAAAACATATAACTGCCAGAGCTGGAGCTCTCCAGTGCACCCACATGCCTCTATCTACACTCTGCCATGAGCACTCAGGATTTGTACGTGAGTACAACCTGTCTGACTCATCCACACCCCAACATGAGAGCCCATAAAGCTGGTTCAAACAATGCATTCTCAGTTCACTGTAGTGGAACATGGATTAAAGACCTCAAAGGATTCCAGTTGCTAGCAACTACCTTTGCTAACTCTGAATTACAGTCCACACATCCACCCATGCTCTGGTTACTTCACCCACCAGCCCATACAATGAAGACATGTCCATGTTACTGTACAGTCTTGTACAGGCATCACAAGATGTTCAGACAATCAGGAAAGGGTCTTGCAACCAAAACTATCTTGACCAGACAGGGATAAAAGAATGAACAGCATCCCATACAGTTTAACTTACTTCTATCCATAGAGATCTCCAATATTCTTCAAAATTTATCTTCCTGTTTCTTTCCTCAAAGAGTTTGGCACTGAGCAACACTGAAGTTTTATTTGTATGCAAAACATCCACTGTGGGAAACCCTCAGACCCCAACTGCTGTGTCAATGACACTGGTTCACTACTGCCCCACATCTCAGCCTAAAATTGTCTGCCTGTGCACTCAGCCATTGGGGCCTGGCTGCTTGCCCACTTCAGTTGAAAAGACGGCAAAAAGAATAGGCAAGTACACCCAGATGCTGAAACCCTTATCATCAGAATATTTAAGCTGCCTGGCATTTTTAGAAGCAGTTATCACTTCCAGCAAGGACAGGCCTGGATGTGTCTAAAGGCATTTTTATTTAGGGGGCATCTGGTATTTATAATCATTGCTGTGCACCTCTGTAAGAGGCTGGTGACAGTTGTAACCTTTCCACAAGTTCCCGCATCACATCATTCACATGAAAGAGATCAAAACTGGAATACACTAGACATTCCACTGCCTTTAAACTTGTCCAATTCTTCTTCAGGAACTGAGACACAATCTACTGGTAGTAGTAGATCAGAGAAGGATCTGTTGTCACCCTGATCCCCTGGAAGCATTTAAGGTATCCAAAAAACAGGACACAGAACTTCAGAGGTACTGAAGAGCACAGGAGTTCGACCTCCTCTCCACAGGATCAACTTCATCTGACTGTTGGATCACAACCAACTTCTACTCCTGACATAGATGGAGCAGAATTCAAGACCTCAGATGCCTGAAACAGCAGACAACCACAGATTTCTAAGTGTGTTAACATCAGAGACTCAGTGAGTGGCACCTGCAGAGTTGGTAATATGAGATAAAACCCCTCAAAATATGTTCTGACAGGGCCTTAGTGACAGTGGCATCTTTTACACTACCCATCTGCTTCCTGAATGGATCACCGTTTTGGTCCAAAGATCAGCTGCATTTCAAGGCTATTGTGAGATTTAGAAGAGTCACACAAACGGAATTAACTTGGAGCAAACCATTGTTTTGCCAATGCCAGCACTAAATTGCCAAAATAAAAGGGTTAGAAGCAGCAGATACACCTGGCTACCTCAGAGGATCAGACAGTACACAGCAAAACACACATGAACTAGAAGGGGAGGAGGGGAAGAACCAACAATGTCCGAAGGAGAAAAAAAAAAAAAATCCATGATCAAGTAAAATTGTAGCGAATGAGGCTTCTCTTAGGTTGAACCAAGATACACAGTGCAGTTACAGACTCTGTACATCAGCACACAGAGCAATGAGGAGAGAACACATCTGATGCAGCAAAGGCTTGCTTTTCAAATACAGGTGGTGGAAGCTGTCATAGCGTGAACATGCACACAGACACTCAGGACTGTTCAGGTGTTTTCACTTCTTAATTCTGGGTACAGCTCTCGCCACTCTAAAAGCAGATACAGAGTGAAATGCTCCAAAGATTCATATAAAGTTTCCCCTTACCTCTCCATAGATTCTGAAAGTACCGGTATCCTCCTCAAGTTCAATGGTAGTAACTCCTGGAACCTTTCTGGCTTGTTGGATGTTACTGCCATGTGTTCCTATAGCGAGTCCCATTAAATCTTCTCTGACTACAAACTCCTCGTGAAATGCTGCAGCAAGCTGCTTTGTGCACTGAAGGGAAAACAAAGGAAGGCTCATCCACATGCACTCAGTGTAACGTGCCACTGTGAGCTCGGTTTCAAGCAACAGGAATCCTGAGCCATGAGTTACCTCCAAGTGTTTTGTAGCTTCTTCATTTCTCGACATGAGCATAAGTTTGGTGCGAATGCTGCGCAGATGCATGTCACTCAGAATGTTCACTCTCTTCACTGTTGCTTCACTGGCAGACTACAAAACAGAAGGAACATGAAGTTTAGGTTTTTTTAAGCAAATCCACATTTAAAGGATAAATCAAGAACCTACTGAAACTAAGTCATGAGCATGATCTCAATTTCCAGACCTTACATGAACGTGGTTCTTCCTCAAAACAAAGCACAAGAAATTCAACACCAACAACAATTATCTCTTCTCACTCACAGCATGTTTCACATTAAAGGTTTTGCTGCTGAATAAACACAGTAACTCTTTCTTGTTGATGTTGCCCAGACAAATTAAATATCTTTCTACCATATACATGCTTGCCACTCACTGTCTGAATGACAAAGCTAAGGAAATAATCAAGGACATACAATTCTGCGGAGTGAGGTTCAAGTGGATAATGGAATCATGAAGAGAAACTAATTCTGGCGCAAGTCTATGTAGTGAGAGAAAATCATCACAGAAGAATCTAAGTGAACAACTCCTCAATGGCTACACTGAACTGGTACAGTTCTCCACGTGGAAACCCAGCTGAGGGTCAAACTGCACACTGTAATACAGCACAGGGGGAAAGCTACTGCTCCAGAGTGGAGTGAGCTGGAGTTACCTCCAAGACACCTGCTAAAATCAGTGAACTGGCACTCAGCTGAGAATGACAAAAGTCATAAAAACAATGACACTAAAAGCTGCTCCTAAATTTAGGTTGTATACAGTGCAGGACTACAATCAAAGACTAAATTTAAATACACCTGCTTACACTAAATCTCACAATTTGTATAGCTTGACAAGTTAAACCATTCTCCATACACACACAGCTGGCTGTACACTTCCCATAAGCAATATACTGATAATTCATGCAAAATTTACATAGAAATAATTACTTACCAATATTATTAGTTGAGCAGTTTCAGCATGATAAAAAATTCGACATGCTCCCACAGCTTTCTTGAAATCTTTATGTGCATTTTCATTAGCACACCTAAGGAGACAAGATGAGTGTTATTTCAACAAGCTGCATCAAAACTGAACATGTAAAAACATGATAAGATCCAAGAATGTCTCAGTAGTTTATGGCAAAGACTGTTGAGAAACAGGGAAGTTCCCATTCTCTTTAACATGGTTCCAGAGCTTGTTTCTCTGTGGGTTCTATGCCATCGTGGTTATCTGGCAAGTCTCAGTAACAGCCCCACTGTGAAGTGCATCACCTGTACAGGCACAAAACAAGACCCAAAGTTCCTATCTCAGAACTTGGCTTTTGTCCCCACCCCAAAAGCTCAGCAGGGATCCCACTCAGCAGTTTCTAAACCAGCTACTGCAGCCACAGCCACCCTTAAGGTTCCTCACAAACCTGCAAACTGGCCTCTAAAATAGAAGCCAAGTGGGTTTTTTCTCTGCCTCCTCTAAGTAAATGCCTTAATAAAAAACATGCAGAGCTACTCACGCATCTCTGAGGTCTTCTGGAACATCCACTGTGCACTTGAAAAAGGTGTTCTTTTTGACAGTCTTATTCTGATTCACAGGTCGGAGTCGTTCATACGTGACGATTTCATTGTAAGTGGCATCACAAGCAGCATATTCAATGACATAGAACTAGGGAAGAATTTTTTTTTTTAAAAATGGTAACTTCAGTAAGGATCAACAGAGACATAGTAACATTAACAGCATCTCCAAGGAAGTACCAAATATGAATATATAGACAAGAACATAAATCTAAGTTGATACAGTTTCTACACTAATGAGCCTGGCCATATTTCAGTACCTCTCTGGCTCCTCAGTGAAGTCAGAGCACTGTTATCAGCAAACCTTCAGTTCCCCACAGCAGCATATTGGATTCATTTTCCCATATCCATCCCTCTTTCAAATACCATCATTAGTTCAGTTGAAGTTCCAAAATTCAAAATGTTTACTGGAACTGTAATTCTGAGTAATACCTAACAGAGAAACTTCCTTCACAGAAATATCTACTCTGTAACAATTTAAAACAAACAAGCAAGACAAATCTACTGATTCAATTGGCAAATTACCTGTGAATCATGTAAGATCAAAAGGCAAACAAAAATTACATCTCTTTTTGACACATACTATGCCAAATTTAGGAAGGCAAGAGAACTAAGAAGATTTAACAGTTACCAATAATCTACTCCTACGCTTCCACCCAACACATGCAAGTATAGAGAAGCTTGTGCACAGTATCCCTGAAGCCTAACTCTGTGCCAGGGATGCAGCCTTCTCCTCCCCTCCCTTCCACCTGTATGCAACTTAGGAGTGCAGCAGTACATTCTCTTCCTCTCTCAAAACTGTTTTTGTATCTGTTTTAGTCAAAACACACAACTAACTCAAGTATCCAGAAAAAGTAAACACAATGATTGTGACACTTTTCCACATGCTATTTTCCAGTTTCAAGGTTTTTTTAGCTTAAGAATCATCCTAATCACATAAGGCTGCTTTGAAACATAAAAAACCAAGAAATGATAATGACAATAAAACACTCAACAGACAACTAAATTTAAGAGATCTATCACTATACACTCTAAAAACTTAAATCCTATAGTTAAAGACAATTCTGAATGTCAGAACAATCACAAAGCAAACTACCATTAGACACATGGGTTGTTTCTAAATTTCACATTTATACTTAGAGGAAGAAATCTGAATGTGGAACCATGGCAAAGACTGTGCAAAGAAGCTGAGCTGTGAGGTTCTTTTGGGGGACAATTCCATAAAATAATTAATTTGACAATCCTATATAAAGACACTAGCCATCTGAGGGTTTAAGAATTGGATAAAAATGAAATTAAAATCAGAATTAAAAGAATTGCTTTCATGACTTTTTCTGAAAATAAGCAGCACAGCAAGGTAACTGATAGCAAAATTTCACATTTCTGTGACATGTAAGAAAGGCATATGAGTCCCAAGAGATAAACTATCATTTGAATCACCTTGCCTCCTTTTATCTTGTTTTCTGAACATGCTGCTTATCCACAAGGATCAAGACACAGAATCTTCCTTTGATATCCATGTACCACCATTTGTCCTTACAGAGCTCAACAGAAGTTGCTATTTGTTAACAGTTTTTAAACAGTATTAGAAATTGGGCAATTATTTTTTCTGAGTATCGTTTCCTTTGGTTTTAGGAACTGGATACAGTAGAAGTATCGAAACACAGGACCCTTCCTATTACGAAGTTAAATTCTCTTGTCATATCACAAAATACAGCTTTTTTATTTGACCATGTCAAATACTGACACAGTTCTATACACTGCAGTGTCTGGATCTGCAAGTTACTAGGCAGTTGCAACTAACCATTTATTTACAGTAAAATAAACTTGACATAGGTAAAAATAAAACAACCAGGGTCCTTTCACTACACTCAGTAAAAACACACACACAAAAAACAACCCACGGCAACACACAGCAATAGCTACAGCATGCTTAACTTATGGAGTATAAACAGATTTTAACCACAGGTGTTTGACTTAATTTTTAGCACCAAGTTCAATTCACAAAGCAGGTTTGTTTTAAGTCACAATTCTCCAAGCAATTAAACTACTCTGCTGTAAGGACACAACTCTCTGCAGTACAATGCAACATGGGTCATTTCAAAGTGCTCTCAACTCTCTTTTGTCATGTTTTTGTATTTGCAGTACTTTATTTAGAGGGGTTTTTTCATGACAAATAACCTTCTATTTACTGTATTTAATGTGACGCCATGAAATCAATAGGTTTTAAAATAATCCTTTACCTCTCCTTTCATCATTCGAACTTTTGCCAGCCACCAGCCACAAGGTTCTTGGTCATTTGCCCTGGAATAAACCTGAAAATGAAAGTTGTAAGAAACACTGAAAGTGCATACAAACATAATTCACTTACCTGCATGTATAACAAAGTGAGAATTTTTCTGATTTTCATTAAAATGGAATACTATTCTACACAGAAGTAATTTTTGTGTAAATTATCCAGTCACATGCTTCTTGCACTCCAAGGACTGTGAACAGATTTCCTTTGCATATATTACTGACAATTCAATAGAAATTTCTAAAGGGAGATAAAATCTTGGCTAAACACCTCTTCATGGGCAATTCCTCAGTAAATTCAAACATTGTATTCCCATTGGAAGTTCACACACAGAATAAGTCCATAATTCAGATTTCTGTTTTGTCCTTGGCTTACTTGATATATCAAGGACTAGTGAAATGAAGCAAGTCATCACATGCCTACAAATTCCATATTAAACAAATGCTACCAAATTAATGTAAGATCAAATACAGAATAGACAGCTCTTGAAACTCACTTTCCTCATTTTCTGCAAGTTTTATTTACTCCTTATACACTTCTGACAGGTTAAAGTCATTTGCAAGTAGACTAAACAAATTTTACAATAGCAAATAAATACTGCAATGAGCTGCAAAGAGAATACGCACCTTTTGATTTCTTGGTTTAATACATCACTTCTAATTAACACTGTTTCTCTGCAGGAACAGTGTAATTCACACAATTCCCTATCAGATTGTAACAGATACTTCAACTAGGTTAAAACTCTTTTAATGGAGGAGCTTTATTACACCTTTTTATCAAAACATTTCCAACACTTCCATACGAGGTCAAAAATGAAAACTGCCTAGTTTTAGTTCCAGAATTAAAACCTTCTCAGTTCTTTTTAGACTTTGAAAAGCTTCCACTGGTAGTTTTGTGGAAAAACTGAAATGTCACAGCTTCACTAAAATTCTAATAAATCACTTCTAGAGACGTGCTCCATTTCACACCCTCACCTTGGTCAGGCACTTACAATCATCCCATTGCCTTGAATGGACAACCAGTTACAACTCAGGACAGGTCATGAGGATACACTCACCTCCACCTCATCTCCTTCACCAATTTCTTTCTTGATGTCAGGGGGTGGTGGTAATCTGACTTCATTAAAGGGCACCTGGCGCTCTGGTTGCCAACTGAAAGTTGAAGAGGTATTAAATATTATTTTTCTACTGTTTTCTTCATTTTAATTTTAGAACTCTGAGTTTTAACTCATTTTTTCCATACAAATGTTATTTAAATTGCATTCTATTTCAGAGAAATGGTGAAGGGGGCTGACAAAAACCCCACTTGCAATTAAATTGCCCTTGCTGCGAAAGTAACAGTTGCTAATCTCATGCTTTGGGTTTTTCCTTCCCCTCCCTGGCAGTGGAGGAAGTCCACAGTGGAAAAGTGCACAGAAGGCTCAGTTCTCAGAATATGAGCTGAAATTTTGATGGCAAGACTTTCTGAGTCCAAAATTGGAGCATCTCACTGGTGAAATGCAAAAGAAGATGTTTTAAGAAATTACTTGTGAATGGCTACAAACTACCTACTAAGACAACCTGACAGAACTGACACCTAAGTTCCAAGGCACGAATTAAAAAAAAAGGAGGTCCTTGCTTCTTACAACAGAGAAGCCTTTCTTCCAAGAAGGAAGGCTTTGGCTACTTCAAACTCCAATGAGCCTCTATGAAACTGCACCTCAAGATCCAATTTTCTATCTTATACAGTAATAAAAGTTTCGAGTTCCTGAAACTGCTGCATTCGTTCTTTGCTTTCTTACTCTCCAAAAATGTCTCTTAATTAAGTATTGCTGTGGCCACAAACTCATTGTTAGCAGTCTGTGCTAGTACACCTAACTTTGGGAACCTTACAATAATTGTAGATAAGGGCTGGATAACAACGGCAGAAAATGCAAGTGATGGTTTAGACTGCCTATTGCAGAATAGATGTGTTTATTTAGTTAGTGATGATCACTATCACAACAGTGAGAGGACAGGACACTCTTGCCAACTTCTCTTCTACTAAAGCTCTTACGAGCTCAGTAAAAAGCATAAGAACTGACCAGGTTCACATTACAGAGTAAAGTGACTAGAACTGTGTACACACTTCCTCATCAGACCTACTTTTAGGCAACAGAACACCCTACATACGTTGTAGCCCATCCTTTTTGGAACATAGCTGCTGCTGCCAGACCTTCTGTAAAACACATGGATAACATGGATACTAAATAGCAGAAATGTGTTTGCTAACAATTACACCCCTGTTGTGAACCACTGGCACTTCCTTTAGTTTATCTGGTTTCTGACACGAAAGTAAATACTTTGAAAGCAAAGTAATTGTTTTTCTTTAAAAAGTAATATGGATGTTGAATATGAAATTGAAGATTTGTCACATCTCCTCAGACCATGGATAGGACAAAGGACCCAAATTCTCTTCATTTGTTGGGTTTTGTGGTGGAGCATGAAAACCCAGGAGATGGTAACAGCTTCCATAACCACCTCAGTGCTAGTACAAATTACAGTTGCCAAGTCATCTTCCAACTCTTTTCATAAAAGAAGGACTAGAAAACAGGTTAAAAGGAAACAAAGATTGGACTTCACAGAGTAAACCCCAGGATTACTTTTTCCCCCCCTAGGATTTCTTTTTACACACATGTATATATGCATACACAGACATATAGACATCCCACACCCTGGGATTATGTAATCAGGATTATAAACATTGTTTATAAAGACATACTTGCACACTCCCTAGCATTACCTTTATTATCAGCAATCTCTCTTGAAGAAAGGCCCAAAGACTAATCTACAGGTTAGAGCTGGCAGAATTTAGTAACAATTTTTACATCAAAAGCCGACACATTTTATAGGATCTCCACCTAGTAACTGGAAGGGAAACAGGAAAGAAGATGTAGCTCACAAAATATTTTGAATTAGCACTGGAATCTCCCAGGTAATCCATGGTGTTATCAGTCTGAACACTGAACAACAGGTACGCATTTGTACTTTATCATCCCATGGATTATCCTTGGCTTGCCCCTACAAGTCCCCAGCAGCACCACTGTGTTTATATGTTAAATGAAGAGGGTCTCATGGATAATTCTTTTTCAAGATTTACTTCCAGATTTGCACGCTTTTTCTACTCAAAAGCAATTGGTCTTTTGACTGGATATACAAATGTATTTATTTTCCTAATAGTTAAAAAAGAATCACCATAAGGACATTTCTGTTTTTCTCTGGTGGAGAACACTGATCATTATTCCTCAGATCAGACATACACAGAATTGCTTATTTAAGTACTTTAGTGTTTTTCATCTGCTTTCGTGTGAGAGTATCAAACCTGCACCACTCGTTCTTATTTTAATTAAATCTGGCTGTCACATCTTTGGGCATCACTAAAGATACCAGAGAATGGACAGGACTGTGTAACTGAATGATGAGCTGAATTCTGATACAGAGATTCAAGAAGTCAGTTCATGGAAGCTGAACAGAACAATGAGCCTGTCCTTCTAGAACTACACCTTTCTAACGAAATCTACTTCTTCATAATGGAAAAACAATCAAACAAAAAACCAACAGCAAAAGCACAAAACTGAAATAACAATCTAGTTTTCAAATTATTTTTAAAATAAAATACTTACTTGTTTTCAAATACAACTGTGAGGGAGTCCTCATGAACATCTTTGATAAATCCCTAAAACAAAAACATGTTTGTTAGAAGAATGCATATGAAATCAATGTAAGGCAGCAATTTCAATGCAGCCTGAAAGTGAGCCAAGACCATCACTAACAGCAAGGTTCCAATTTAGGAAAGATTCAAGACACAGTCCCACTGTTCCACAGGGTTGCTGATATCCTTAGCAGGCTGTTCCAAGACGTAGAGAGCGCAGGGATTGCTTCCAATGACTGCTCAAATCTGACCAGCACATTTACAACTGAACTCACCATAAGAAGTTCTGTTTTATCCACAGGTGTGCACAGGTGTTTTTACAGGAACACAACGAGACAAAACCAGGCAAGGGGAGTTAGTCAAAAAGCTGTGCACAGCACTATTTGCTTCATAGGTGTTCTTCTCAACACAAAACTGAATCCCAAACAACTGTCCCTCAGAACACTATCGCAGCAAGTTTGGATCAAATTTGGCAATTGAGGCTGCCACAGAGCTAGTTATGGTATCATCTTTCAGGTACTAAATTGGGAACTGTATGAGGCCAAATGCCTGTAGGACCTCTCAGGAAAACAGAATACAGTATTTCAGTCTTTTGTGCTTATATTTAGGGGGCACTGGTTATGTCAAAAACGTAAAATTAAGTTCCTAATTTCTTGATTAAGGCAGGCAGGCATGATGAAAAAAATAATAATTAAAAAAATGATAAAAGAACACTACTCCTGCTTTTGCTACAGCCTGGTATTTGCCCAAGCAGAGGTGGTCAAGCAGGACCCTGCAGTTTTAAAGGAGTAAGAGAGTTGTACAGCTATGTTAAGAGAAGTTCCAGGAAATCTGCTGAATGGATTATATCCACTTAAGAAACTGCCAGCTGAGGAGGACGAAGAACATATCAGCTGTGCAGGGAGCAACCAGCCCACAGAGGTATTATGTGTCAGCTCAGGGAAAGATAAATTTTGACACAGGAGATCCCCCCATGTAATGACGGACAGTAAAGGAGCCCACACTGACAGCTGGGCTGCAAAGGGCCTATAAAAACAAATCTCCTTTTACCTGGGCTCTGCTCGGGCAATGCTGTGAAGGCTTTTGCTCAAAACCTGCTTTTCTGCCCCCTGAGCTTCCCTCAAACCCATCTGTCAGCAACACAAAAGACTGGCTCTAGCAGAAAGCACACTGCTAACCCTGAACAAAGCAGGTCACCAGAAATCATCCTGCTCAACCACCCAGAGTGCTCCTAATAAAATAAACCCTCTCAAAGGCCATCCTGACAGTGCAAGGGAAGGAAGGCAAAATCTCCTTCGAAAGGTAAGTAACTGAAACAGTTGATAATAAAATACAGCCATAATCAGGGACTTTCAGTTTCAGGGAGTCTCTGGACAGGTGAACTGGATGGGAATACAGAGCTCTGTCTGTTTAAGGATGCAAAGAGCACACAAAATTTTACTGCCCAAAATGTGTGTAAGCCAGCAACAGAGGAAAAGCAGAACTTTACCAAATTTATGCTACCAAATGTCCCCTTTAAACAAGCCTCCACATGGGGACAAATTAACACGGCATAAAGTGCAGGAAATAACAGTTATTCTACTACAATTCATCCAAACTCTATTCAGGGGAAAAAAACCCAAGTCACAGCACTGCAAACAAACATCAGGCTGCCTAGCATTCCACTACATGACAACTTATCAACAGAAAGCAGTATTTACAGAGAGAGATTAGTAGCCATTTATCTGCATTCCAAGAGACTGTGATTCAAAGTTGTCTTTGCCTCTTTATGCTGCTTTAATTCATAGCTGAACCTGATCTCTTATTTATGTTACTTTGTGTTCTCACAGTACTCAATATGTATTTAGTTTCTAAGGTAAGCCTATAGTAGCTAAAAATTTATTCTGCAGATCTGAATTCAGTTCTTTCCTTTGTTAAAAAACACAACTTCAAAATCAATTAGGTACCATAAAACATCTGAAAAACATTCAGAACTTAATGCTCTGTAGAGTTTAGGAAGTCCTGAATCCACTATCTACAGATTTCATTAATAACACAAAAGAAGTGCAAAAAACTAATCAAACTATTTCAGACAATGAGCCCATTGCCAGGTGAAATGTGGCTTTCCTGTGTAAGGCACAAACAGGTTCAGTATTCACAGTCACCTTACAAGCTCAGCCCCACTGAAGAACGCCAGAGCCGAAGTGGAACAGCAATGCAGAGATATGGCTCTCAGCAGACCAGCAGCTGACACTGCACAAACATCAACTGCATAAACAGGAGCACTGGGTACTTTTTAACAAAATCTAAAGTAGAAATTCCAGCAAAGAGTCTGTGCATTTTACAAGCCCATGTGGGTTTCAGGAAGCCCTTCACAGAGGGAAGTCTTTCCGTGCGCTGCTCTCCCCTCCCACAGGAGAATATAATGCAGACTCATGGCAGACACGTGGGCAGGAACTGCCTTGGAATTACCTGAACAGCTTTTTCAGCTGGCATTCCCAAACTCTTTCACTCCCTAGTATTTACATATGAGAAATACTCAAAATCAAGTGTAGCATTTATGAAGTATGCACCTCAGGTCACAAATGCACATGTGTAAAGTATTAAATAAAATTACATAATCATTAAATAATTATATTGTTGTGACGCCTGAAAAAAATCTGATCAGATGAACACAGGACTAACAGTGAAGGAGTAACATAAATGTCAAAAATCCCAAGAAATTCTTAACAATTTTGCTACAGCTGTGGGGATGAGATCACATTTACAGGAACTGAAGCAGAGCGGCCTCTGAGGTATTACAGACTGTATGATTCATTTGTAACTAGAAATAATGAGAATTCAACACAGGTTTTAAATACAGCTTTCTATGAAATTATTCCATTATGGCCAAGAAGGATGCCAAAAGGATCATCAGAACATTTGCTTAAAGTAAAAATTCCTGTACATTCTTTTCTACCTACAATCCTGACTATACACATTATCAGCTGTCACTTACAACTTCAAGATAAAAAAGAGAAATAGATTTCATGCATCTTGGGATGAGATTCAGTGTAGTTTTAAAAGAAGTGTTCCAAGAGCCTAGGATTATTTAATTTAAAAAAAAAGGTTTTACAAAAAAACCCATGACATTAAGATATTTCACAATACAAACCAGATGTTTTTACATCAAAAGTTAAGAGTAAATGCCATAAATTCACAAGGATTTCTTCAGAAAGGGTGTGATGCACATAAAACAGAGAAGTAAATATCCTGCTTTTCAACTAGGGAGTTTTGAAGGAGTTCTTTATCAGTGAGGTATCCTATATAAATAGATTTGCACTACTCATGTCTGATACTGTATCAAAAACATTCTCTACTAAATTAAGTAATGATGCACCACCTTAACCTCTGCTCAAATGAACAAGGTGCTCCATTACTGAAATTTAATTTAGCAGTGTTGCCTAAGACAGATAATGCCAGCATCTAAGTTTGAAGAGTCCTATGTTCCTAACATATCACTCCATGTATCTTCATTCTAAACAGAGGAATGAGGCAGAGCTAACAACAGGCCACCAAACACACAATCAATAAACACAGTGGCATCAAAACACATAGTGAGGAATTGTACTATTAGCAAGCAAGCTTACACATAACCTTTGTGTGTGTTTTACACCACCTTACAAAACTGTGGAGGGCAAGAAAGGAAGAAAAACTGGCATGACTTCATCTTGCCAAACCCCTGATTTGGCCCGTGCAGATATTAGTGTCAGTCATTCCGAGCACTGGGAGCAGGATCTCTGGCAGTCCATGTATGCCCTGCTCACTCAGGAGGCAGGAGACTGTACTGTACTCCAGCTATTAATGTCCTGTTGGCTCCACAGGCACTTGGGTTCAGACCTGTCTCTGCCACTCACTTGGCAGGAGCCGGGCTCCCAACACCAGCACCTGGAAAGGACGGGATCAGAGACCAGGCAAATCTCACACAGGGCCGGACTGAGGGCCGGGTGAACGGGGCAGGGAACTGAGAACGGATCATCTGCCACCAAAATCACTACAGCTGAGTCTTCATCTCATAACAGACACACTCTTTCCCTTTTACCTGCATTTTGCTCATGGATTTAGGATTAGGATCTGCTGATAACATAAACGGATCAAGACTTACTGAAGTGCCCTTACAGTGAACTGTATGTCTCTGTGTCTGTGTGTATATATATATATATACACACACACATATATATACACACACACAACTTGTTTTTAAATCCAGTTCCAGACAAAGTCACAAAATGTGTAAAACAGGCAGATGCAATCCAAGTTCCCTCTGCATCCTGCTTTCTTTAGTTTATCTGACCCCCAAGTAGGGTGGTTGAATCTAAAAATGAGGTGCTGTTAGTTTAGCTGCAAACTTTCTTTTCAGGAACAACCACTGTGCTGGCTTTTGAGTCCCACATACCTGCACACTAAAAACCATATTAATATCACTTTACCCACTGCTGACTCAATTCCAAACAGCAAACACTTGGGCATCTGGTACCATGGACTGCTTCTGAACCAGTGACATAAAGGTCAAGCAGCCTATATCAGTTACCAAGCCTTTCCCTTCTTTTCAGATGCAAGAATCTTTCATATTTCTAACACTGATACTCAACTGTTTCATGAAATAATGAAATACATCACTCAGTAATAATTATTTCATGTATCTCATGCTGAGCCCCCAAGGAAAAAAAAAGAAAATAAATCAAAGCAAATGCAAGAAACTTGTAAATAATCAAATCACTTGACAGGAAAGAATGAACTTGGTGAAGTATTATTTTCATTAGGAGTGATTAGCTGCACCTGCTTATACAAGGAATTGATAAAAGCAAGCAGCTGTAGTTTGCTGCAAAACACAAACATTACAAACAGGCATTAGGTAAGAAAAATACTATCATATCCATTTTAGTTTCATTTATGACATTACTACTTATTTCCATTCATAATCACAATTATTACAACATGTAAATTCAAGGATCCTTCTGACAGTTATGCAAGAACCTCAGCACTGAAACCCCTGGTTTAGGCTTATTCATGGAAGTCTAAATGACTCATTGCTTATACTGCTTTCTTCATAAGCATATTCCCAAAGGGCAAAACTTCCAGAAGACACCCTCCACTGATCAGGTACCTCAGCAATCAATAAGCACTGCCTCTGGCATCTCCCTAAAAGGCTCAAGCAAATGGCTTGTTAAAAGCAACAATGACTACAGCTACTTCTTGCAGGACTCTACACAACTTTCAAGAGACCACCAGCACCTTTAAAATGTCTGAAATTTCCCACACATACAGATATAGGGCTAGATGTAATTAAAAATGCTGACCATTATAACACAGTTGAGACCTTCAAAGAAAAAGCCAAAGGTCATTCAAGTTACTAAGTTCCCTGGTACAGTACTCTTGTGTGAATAACTGTGTAAGCTACACTCCTAATGACAAGTTCCTAGTTTAACAGCCATCAAGCTAAAAGCCACTCAAAATGACTCAAGTTGTTTTCAAAGCCACTAATTAAAAACTGTAAGAAAAATTTAAAAAATAATTATATTTTTATTGATGCATAAACTCTTTCCCCACAGAATTGCTCATCATGCTTTGACTCTACATGTGGAGAAATGGTGTGTACTTCTCATTCATCACTTTTTCCCCTTAGTCATATTTTGGCTAGTCTCAACCTTGAGGCCAGTGCCAACTCCTGCTACCAGCACCTTGCTTAGTCCTATTAGCAGAACAACTGCTCCTCTTGAAACAGGAATAGAACAACAAGGAAGCACTTCAGAACCTGTAAATTAAAGGCTGAGTTCCATTCATGTTTTTATTTATTCTATGCCCTTACATATTCCAAATAGCTACTACTGTAGAACTGAAAGAATAGAAGAGCGTGTAGCACCATGTTCTAGCACATTCAAGTCCCTACAAGGAAGAAAGCAAGGGATCTTTCAGAGTTATTCAGATGCTACTGAAAGACTTAAGTAGAGGAAGTGATTTGGTGTTCAATGGATGTACCTTGGATCTTACTGTAAGGCCCAACCTATTTCACAGCAGCTGACATCCGTCCTCATGAATAAAGTGCAGCCCCAGGGCTCTGATTTGCATACAAGTGAGCACACACAGGCTGATGGAGATATTGTGTAAAACAGAAGCTTTAGCCTTGCTCTTCCAAGAGCCCTTTATAACTGGCAGGTCCAGAGGCAGTGGGCACAAACTGGAACACAGAAATTTCTGTATGAATGTTAGGAAACTCTTTTTTTTTTTACCATGAGAGTGACTGAGCAGAAGGACAGGTTGTTTGGGAGGTTGTAAACTCTCCATCCTCTGCGATATTCAAAAGCTACCTGGACATGGGCAACTGGCTCTAGGTGGCCTTGCTTGAGCAGGGGTGTGGAGCAGATGAATTCCCACAGTCTCTGCCAGCCTCAACCCTCTGTGAGTCTGTGAACTACTTCATGATCTTAATGACACAGAGACATCATCCTGCCAATGCTGCAGTCAGGCCAAGAGGAGGCTGGGAGCATTCAGCTTCCACTCTCTTTGACTCATACACAGGCCAAAGAAATCCAGATATTTTTGGCCATTTCACATATGAAAAAAGTCTACTCTAACATCCCAAAGACAAAAACTAACCTGCCATCTAGCCCTCACCTAAAACCCATCAACTGTTCTGCTCTCAGAACGCCTTCACTGCACCTCAAACATATGCAACCCCTTAACTAGGAGACTTCAGCAACCCTGTCTGTTCTCCCCTCTGTTCCATAGCACAACCTCCTCATTTTTCCCAAGTCCATCACTACTTCAAGTCCCATCAGTGCCATCTGTTCTCCAAAGACAATGGATGCTCAATATTATGATACACTCAAAGTCTTCTGAACTGTAGGAAGTGGCTGAACACTGGCTCTGCTGTGTAGTGGTTGAGAACTTGGGATAAGACACAAGGTAAATGCTGTCCTGTTCTCCAGATTATATCAATTATGTAAAGCAACAACAAAAAAAAGAAAGGATAAATTAGTTTGGTTATTTAGAAACAGGAGTTTAAAATTAGATCACAATTATGCTTTCTCATGTACAAAAACTTAAAAGGGTACCTTGGGATCTACCATAACCACAGCTGCTGTCCACTGATTCTTGCATCATGAAAAGTATTTTTAGTTTTCATGTATTTTAATAAAGAACCTAATTTTCTGTAGTAATTTATAGCAACCATAGCGTACCCATATCTAACGTGTGTTCATAATGCATACATACAATATATGTTCTTCCAATAGGTACAAAGAATTCCCCCTTAAAACTGAAGAGCAATTATTAGAGGAACAAAAGAATCTATGTAGAGTATAATTTACCATGGTCGTACCTCTATTAAGTATTGAAAACCCACTATAATGCTCCAACAGATTTAAACACTACATGTGTTCTACTACAGCCAAGTTGCAGACCATAGTAACAACCCATTAAAAAACCCCAAACTCTCATGTTACTGTTTACATAATTATTTTGGTTTTTATCTCTGTTGGCATAGTGCAACCTTTCTCATCTCATGTACCTGGAGGTATGTTGTGCTAATGACTGAATTCAGACTGTTCAAAGGGCAAACCTCAAATTTCATCCCATCTTATAAATTCTGCTTTTCTCTTCAGAAAACTTTTGCCACCATCCATACAACGTCATGTGGCTCAGACAACATGAGTCTCTTCTCATTATCTTGCACACAGTATGATCAATGCTTCCTAAATGTGACTGACACACCTCGCTCCTTTGCTTCAGGAACTTTAAACAGCAACTGTCTAGGACTGTTACCTAGTTCCAAAATACTGCAGAATCTCTGCCTACTTCAAGTGTAAAGACTCACAAAATGGAGTCACTGACACATTTCACTGCATGTAGTTCATAAGAATAATCTTTTAAAATTGTGTTTCTTTGGTCTATTTGGTTTGTGTTTTTTGGATTTTGTGGGCTTTTTTCCCCTCCACATTGACAGTGGATGACTGAATTGAGGCTTTGATCATGGCACATCCAATCACTCTAACCTGCCTTCATCCACCATGAAGATGCCACCACTGGACTTAATCCTCATTTCATTGATCTCAAAGCCATTCTGCCATTTTTAATTAAAACTTCTGCTTTTGTTAGTTAGTGTTCATATGGCTAAAACACACGATGGTGCTAATTCAAGTCTGACAATTCTCACTGACTTAGGAAGAGACGTCATTGTTGTAGATTTTACATCAGGCTTATTGTAATAAATTCCGTGCACACAAACCCCTTCAGTCAAAGAATTCAGCACACCTGCTCATACTCCCGCAAGTCTCATATTCCTCTTAAGCAGAAGAAACAACTAATCCATGGTTCATAAACTCGTCCAAGATCACAAGGTAGAAAATGGAAAGCTAAGAAGAGCGTTTCCAAATTCTGGACTTCCTAAGGGGCAGCGGGGCGGGTGAAAAAAATTAAATATATTTAGGAGCATCGTGTTACTTTGAGTTTGACAAAAAACATATCTGATTTAGAAAATGTATTATCTACTGATTTTAGTAAAAAATTTCAGAGGGTTCCCTACCAAGGGGATGCAGGTTACCCTGCTGCATTCTTTTCCCATAAGAGTATCTCCCATTTGTCATGGCCAGTTGAAAAAACTAACTCCTGAAGTCAGCTGGTTGCAATCCCTTAAAACCAACTGCCTGCACATACTGTACAATTACCACATGACTTCCAAGCCAAATCCACAGCTGCACACAGGAAATTCAGAGGGGGGAAAACAAGAAAAAGGACAACCCCACGCCCCCCAGTGCAACACTGGCTGTGCATGTGGTTGGGCACAATAGCTAAAGGGAGTCCTGAGATTAAATCCTCCCAGAACACAGCCACGCTGCGTGCTCACAATACCGGCTGGAATCAGCCCTTCTCGAAAGGAAGACAGGAGGCTATTGCCATAAAAAGAGCTGGGATTCTTAAACATCTGAAGCCAGGCTTAAGGGAAAATGACTGACAGGCAACAGCTGAGAGTATTCTGCATTGATCCTGTACCATCCTGACATTCCACGGAGGGTGATGGTGAAGGAAGATTTCTGATGGCATAAATAAACTCGAAATCTCAAAAAAAATTATAAATATTTTAAAAATCATTATTACCGTCCATCCCACCCAAAAGCCCCTACATCTCGAAAAACCAACCCCCCCCACCCCACCCACACGCCCACCCACCCTCCCCAAAATGAAGGCCCGGGGAATCCCCCCCGCCGCACATCTGCTCCCCCCCGGCCCCGCCGGCGGCTCTGCCTTCCCACCACACGACCCTCCCCTGAGCGCAGCCCTCGCCAGCCTCGTCACCGCCGCCCCCCGCCGCCGCCCCGCTCCATCCCCGCCGCCCCCGGCCCCGCGCCCCCCGCACCTTCCCCGCTGCCCGCGCCCTCCCCCGCGGCCCCTCGGCCCCGGCCCCGCCGGGCGCGGAGCCCCCCGCGCCGCCCCCGCCGCCGGTACCTTGTAGAAGGCCCCGTTGGAGCCGCGCACTTCCACCGTCAGCTCCTCCATGTTGGGGCCGCAAAGGACGCCGGGACGAGCTTCTAGAAACTGTCACCGCGGGGGGAGCGAGCGCCGCCCGCCCCCTCCGCCCCCAGCCCGCCGGGGCCGTCCCCCGGCTCCTCCCGCTCCTCCCGCGCCTCAGCGGGGCGGGTCCTGCGGGACGGGCTCCCGGGAAGGGCTCCCGGCTGCCGGCGGAGCGGGGCGTTCCCTGCGGGAAAGGGTTCCCGGGAAGGGCTCCCCGCCGTTACCTCCCCGCCCGCCGGCGCTGAGGGGAGAGCGCGGGAGCCCCCGCGGGAGCGGCCGCGTGAGGGGGGCGGCGGCGGCGGCCGGCGCTGCGCGGACAATGCGGAGCGGGGCTGCTCTTGTTTAACGAACGGCCGTTCAAAGGGCCGGGCCTGAGGGGACGCCTTCGGCTCCCAAGCTGCCTCCGGCGCCGGGCGTGCCCAGATGGTGCCCGACGTCCCTGTGCCGGAGCCCCCGGGGCTGCCGGCCCTGCCCTGCCCTGCCCCGCCCTGCTCGCACGCGGTGTGGGCTGTCCTGCCTGCCTGCCTTCCCCAGGAAAAATAAAAGATATGAAATGCCTGTGCCGGTCGATGGCCCTCGCAACACACTCGGACGCGAACTGTGCTCTGAGCTGGATGCTCACATAAGCTTAGTCATGCAGAGCCTGATGAACAGCCTGGGCCTTTGCCAAAATGCATATGTTTTTGCAATAGGTTTAAATACAGAATCATGGAATCATCAAGGTGGGAAGAGTTCTTTAAGACCGTCAAGTCCAACCACCAACCCAGCACTGCTGTTGTAACCCCTAAACCACTGAACCACATCACCCAGCAGCAGATCCAGATGCCTCTTAAACACCTCCAGGGAGGGAGATTCCATCACCTCCCTGGGCAACCCATTCCAATGCTGACCACCCAAACGGTGGTTTTTTTCTAATATCTGATCTGAATCTCCCATCTCAGTTGAAGGCCATTTCAATAATGGCACTTTCAAATGCCCTTTCTGCTGATCTTTCCAGTTGGACATCAGCCCCGAATGACCAGGGATACATGATAATATTTTACCCATCAAAGGTTTTAATTTTTACTTTCTCCGTGTTATTCTCCCACTGTAGCTTTTGTGCTAGCTGTAACCATGTCTGTCAGAGGGGGGAGAATTTCGGGTAATACAGGCCCAAAAGTGTTGAGAAATCTGGCTAGTGAATAGGGAGGCACAAATGCTCAAAATGGTCAAAGAATGTGTGGCTGTGACACTTGGGGATGTGGTTTAGTGGTGAACAGCACAGCACTGGGTTGGACCTAATGATTCCAGAGGTCTTTTCCAACCTTAACATTTCTATGATTCTGATGTGGAAAATACATGTTCAACCAACATCATGGAATTTTTTTCCCATGTTGTGCCCATGAATATTCTCATTCCTGAATAATATTTATTCCATGTGACTGTTGGAGGGTACATATTTTTCTAAATATTGTTTAAATCTTTATAAATTACCCACAGTTTATTCTGTCCATGGTGCCTAGGCCATGCATGGAGAAGAGAGCCCTTCTTCAATATGGTAGGTGCTCCCTTTCCTGTTGGCAGAGGTCACTCAGGACTTCCCAGGATAAGTATGGAACCTGATAATATGAAGCAAACAGTTGTGCTGACAAAAATTCTACACCAGAAATTTTCATCACTCTAAGACTGAATAGCCTGAGGTTCACTTATTTAGCTACCAAGACACAGAGTTTCAATGTCAACTGCTAAAAAACGGTGTCTGGGGTTTAAAAAGAAAAAAAGCATAAATAAACTACATATGAGCTGTTGCTGTCCTCAGGAGTGAAAACAGGACACAGATAAAAGCAATCACTCCAGAACTGCATGAGGTGCCTGGGTCCACATTTGCAGAACTGGTGGACAGTTCTGGTCATTAATGATAAGGAGAACTGGCGTGAGCCAGTGCAATCTGCATCTGAATTTGCCTGATAAAATTTGTTTTTCTGGAAGAGCGTGGATGATAGTGGTTAAGTGGCAGGGTTGTTTACATGTTAATATTGAGGCCATTGCTATATCTGGGTGAAATGGGGGTAGAAGAGGCCTGTTAGTAGGTTGTCCACAATAGTTTACATCACATCAGCCAGAATGTAGAGGATCAATCTGTTCTAAGTTTAATTTTCTCTTAATTTAAATTAGAAGTAACTACTAAATTGAATTACTCTAAGTTTTTAATGAAATAAGAAAAGGGAGGATCTTTATTCATCATCAGGAACTCTGATAGTAGCTACTTAAAACTTTTTCGCAAGACGTGGTAAGGTGACTAATTTTTTTGTTTCATTTTGCAACATGGGAAACTGCCACCTCCATTTCCTAGAGCCGTTCTGGTCGGGGAGATGCTCTGGGTAAATCTGGTTGAACTACTCTCTGTCCTCTGTTGAAACTTCCACAGCTCAGGAGGGACAGCAAGCTTGAACGTGCCAGCAGGACAGTAAACAGGAAATAGTAGGATTCGGTATCCTTTTGTTGGCTGGAAAAAGCAGAAAAAGGTTTGCTTATTTGAGTGAGCAAAGTGAAGGGTGGAGGATTAAACATGGAGGGATTAAGATTGTTGTCTTCAAATACATCAAGGCACACAAAGGGGATAATGATCAGTGAGAGACTGAGGCTATAAAAGACTGAAAACGTGACTAGTAAAAAGACTCCCAAATAGGTATAGACTGACCATTAATAAACTTGGAAGTGGGACTTTAGAATGGGAGGTTGAGGAAGTTTCAGGAACAGCCCTTCAAAATTAATTAATGAAAGTTAATAAAGCCTGCCTACTTTTAGGGTGAAAAAAGCATTTATGATAGTGACATATCATGAGCAATATAAACCATATTTTCAAGATAGAAAACTTTGAAAGTATTGACCTCTGCAAATAAACAACCAGCTCATACTCCCATCCTTCCAAATGCCCTGTCTAAAATTCAAGAAGTATGTGGATATGCTGGAGAGTGTTCAGGAAAAAGCCATAAAACAAAGGATTGAAAATGTAACTCACTGTAAAACTATCATAGCAGAGTTTTAATACATTGAAAGAATTATTTTTTTCTACAATCTACAAGTACCCAGGTAGAACAAAAAAATATAAAGGCCTCTAGATTCCTATCACTAGCAACTTGGAAATCAATATTGAGTTTGCTCCAGTTCATACACAAATGAATTCATGGAATTCAGCTGTGTAACTGAGAGTCGGAATGGAATTGTCATTCTGGGACCTTCTGACATCACACTCTGCTAAATGTTCACCTCACCCAAAAGCTGACAAATTTTGCCCATTTGCAGGGACTTGGACAACTATGAAATGAACAAGATAACTGCTTGGAATAGTTATCTCTTAAAATAAGATTATATTTAGTTATGAAAAGTTGCAGAAATTGATAGCCCGCTTACACTACTAGTAGGCTGAGAGTTTCTGTTTGAAAAAAATGTTGTAGTTTTAAACTATTAGTTACTTTGCTGCCAATTAAGTTTAGTGCCTTTTCTGGTGCCAAAACAAGGGCCATTGCTGTGTTTTACTGAGCATATATTCTACCTTTCAGTAAAATGAAAATGCAGAAACAGCCTTTCTTAGCACATTTTGTGAAAAAAAAAATACACAAAAATCAAAGTCAAATAAATTCAGAGTTACGCCTTTACTTACAAACACAATGTAACAACCTGGGTCTTACATTCCATTCAGTGACGGGAAATGCTGACACACTTAGCAACTTATGCCATAAAAAAATAAAGTAAGCATAAAAAATTAATCTAGTTTTGCCTTTAAGTGGGTGAAAACCATTTTGGTTCCTTTGCTCATTCTGAAATTTTGGCAGAAGGCTGATACCTGTGAGAGACATCCACACAGAGACTTCCAGCCTTAACAAGAGCTTGGGCAACAGGCAGCACTAAGAAGTTCTGTAAATTGCTGTGCATCCCTAATTCTCAGTGGAGACAAGCAACACAGATGGATATTTGAAAGATACTATGAGATAAGATCATATTGGCCTCATGTCTTATGAAATGACAAAACTACATTACAATTCAGAAAAAGTCTTGGAGAAGTTCTTTTGAAAAATTGCCAGTTTCCAGGTGTATAGAGTTTACTCATTTCCATGCATGTTTTCTTTGTTCCACAAGTTGTACTTGGGTGGGAGAAGGAAGTTTATGAAACTCGTAAAATCACCTCCAGTATATCCAGTGTACAACACTGATAGCAAGACACATGGCCTTGATACCAATTGTCCTGTTGGGCCATGTAAAGAGCCTGTAGTTTGTTGTAAAAATGGAAAGAAAACTCCTATAGAAAATCTTGTGTTTTGTTTTGGTCTGTCCTTCATTGTGATTTTTGCACTACTAGAATATTGAGCTAAAGAAGAATCTCTACAATTTTTCATCCCATTTTTCATCAGCCTTTCACAGTTGCATTCCTGACCTTTACCAATGAATGAATATTTGTCTGGAGGTTCACTGAACCACATATTCCATGCCCAGCCACATCTGCAAGTACTGTAAGCAGACACTGCTTCTGAAAATAGGACCCACAAAAGGTGTTGCTAAGTGAGAGTATGTAAAAACATCTTTGTGTAGTGCAGTTTCAAACCCTCTGTCTGGTAAGGAAATCAGAGAACTAATAAATCATAAGAGTTCCTCTGATTGTAAATGAACTTTTGTAGTTATTTGCACCTATGTTGAAAGGGAAAAATCTTAGGAGCTAATTTATTTTTTGTGTATTACAGCTGATAGCACTCACATTGGTCTGTTTAGACACAATGAACTTAAAATGATTTGAAGTTATAGGGTTAAAAACCTCCTAAGTTTGGAAGTGTTAAGTGTTAAGAATCCACAGAATGCAGTAGGTGTTTACTATTATTTTCTACTTCCTGTTACTGCAGTCTAAAAAAGAAAAAGTCACTGAGCTAATTAAATTATATAAGGAAGACACCAAGAAAAGATATAAAAAGAAAATTGGTTTTGACTACAGTCTGTATTTTTGCTGAAGTAATGATGAGCAATATCATTCAGGTTTCATTTGTTCAAAGTCCACAAGATAATGTACATATTCAGCAAAACAAAAATATACATCCAGGCAACAAACTACTATGTGAAAGTAATTTCATGCTCAATGACAACATATGAACCTTGTTTTTTCACACCGAATGAACTTCTGTCTTACCTTTGCTTGACTGGTCTTCCCATTTCTGTCAGTAGCAGCACAGGAAAATAAGCAAAATAAAATGAAAAGTTTGGTGTCATTCTAAGAGCAACAAGAAGCACTAGACAGTGCCTGCTGTAAACTCAGCATTCATCCTGGCACCAGGAAGAAACTGCAAAATCACTTCTCTGAAATTTTAATGAACTCCGACGAGAATGCTGCTGGTTAATGGACTTTATGCAATGGGCGGAAACTCATCCATTCACAGTCCAACTTTTCATGAGGTTGGCTTGGTTTGCTAATATTCATTATCACTTTACATCTACCTCTTTTGAATGCTGGTGTGGATGCAGCTGATCTCAAAAATCTAACCTTGTGCTTGACTTTGTTCCAAGCCAGGATGAGAAGTGCATGGAGCACCAGAGGGATCTCAGTGGTGAGTCTGCAGTCATGGTGATGTAATGGTATGTGGAAACCTGCCATACAATTAGCTTTAGATGGGCAAACCTAAAAGTTCTCACCTCCAAGTGTTAAGAATTATATCCTTCCTATCACTCTTGTTACCCACACAAACCCAAATTAATAATTTCTGTCTTCTGAATATTTTCAGTGGAAAACAGGAAAGGAAAGTAGTGTTTTAATTTGTTGCTGATCCAATTTTGGTCCTTTATTGATTCTCAGGGTACCTTTATTTTGACTTGAAACTTTTGGACCAACTTTTAGTGTCAGCATCATGTACAGAGATATCTGCAATTCTAGTGTTGGACTGGACCAGTGCAGGATTTCAAGCTAATGTAGATGTATGTGATATGAGTTACTAGATACCTCCTGCAATCATCAAAATGTGCATGTTTAATAGCTGGTTCTGAGCATTAGTATTCATTTCTTGAAATCAGGGCCTACTGTTAAAGAAAGGTAATGAAGTCCTGAGCAAAATTTGCGAGAGAGAGTGGACAGTGGGCACGTTGCTACCGTAAATACATGATCAGAGCTAGAGGAATTTAGTGCCACAAGACATCAAAACATGAAACTAACACTTAAACAAAGGTGTATCAGGAGTAGCAGAGGGATGCACACCAATCCAAATGAAGAAATGCAGTATGGAAGAGCGAGGAGGGAACTCACAGGTGCAGGAAGTTAGCAATTCATCTGGGTGAGACTCTAAGCAAACAAACTGAAAAGTTCATTTGTGTTCCTAAAGGATTACCTGATATAATCTAAAGCACAAAATAATTCATTTCAAAAAGAGATCAGTTGTCAGCTCAAGGCACTCTGCTGTCAAGAGTTCCAAAAGCAGGTTTCTGTCTTGCCATACTTTACTTTTTGAGGGCCCCAGTACAGCAAATTACTTAGGTAAGAGTTTTATTTAGCATCTGACTTGAAGGAATATAAGAATGTCTTTAAATAGTTTGCTTAATCTGTACTCTTCAAGAAAGGAAGGAGTTGAGAAGAAAGTTTTCTTCAAATTTCTTGGCAGAACAATAATGTAAAGCATTCTGTGTACATGTATTTTCTGGTTTCTCTGAAAAGTCCCACCCCTAGAGCAACAGATATATATTATATGTATATATAAATTACATATATATGTATTTGTTGTATGTATTCTTATTATGTGTATATATACAGAAATTGCAGATAAATACAGACTCCTAGTGCCCTGGGAGCAAAGAAAAGCATTTTATTTAGACAAAGTACTAAGAATGTTGATATGTCAATGGCGGGATCTCAACATCGGTTTCTCCCAAAATGGATTGCATTCAACTCCTTCAAAAAATCAGGGGAACCTTATAGGCACTGATTTAAATACTAATACTCAGATTATGGGATTAAACATTCATATTTTGATGATTTCAAGATGTAGTTAGTAACTCATACAAATCTACATTCCTTCAAACCCAGCTCTGCTGTTGGGTACGATGAGCCAATATAGCACAGCCAGTATTCCAGTGAAATGAGTTACTGAGAAGCTCAAACATGTTTCCTGTGGGTTTTGTGATTGCTCTCTCAACTGAGGTGACCTTCCTCTGGTACGTGTGTTCCAGCTGTATCACAGATGCCATTGTAGAGGGGGGAATAAAATCTGGACTCTTGCCTTTTTCTTTTTTCCATCTTTCTAAAAATACCGTTCTATTAATAGCATAGCATTTTCCCAGGCTGCCAGTCTGTTGAGATGAAAAAGGGAGCTCATTAAGCTACTTTGGTGATAAAATAGACAGTTCTGATAAATGCACCAAAACTGACCATCCTTTTGGTCTAATCAGTAACATTCTTGCACGACTGCTCAGGACGTCATGTCTTTGGCATGATTCCACTTCCTTTTTTTCGGTTGTTTGATCCCCTGATGCCAAATACTGTAGGCTGCTGGCATGTTAGACACTGCAGCATGTGATTTCATCAGTGATTTGTTGCCATAAGACTCATCATCTGAGCCCTAAGAGCTGAGATTGCTTTAACCTGCTCCTTCCACAACCTTGCATGCCTGCTTGTTCTGTCCTGTCACAGGGGTGTTATATCTCCAGCCCTGGACTTTTCCTGATGGAATGACTTGGTACTTTGGAAAGGAACCCCTCTGTTCAAGGTTTAAAATGCTTCTTTAGACAATGGTAAAGAAGTGACTAATTGCCAGAAATCAGCTACATTAGAGCTGTCAAAAGGAGGGGCTGAGGAGGCTTGGTGCAAATGGATGAAATATGCAGGAAAAGAAATAGGAACAAGGAGGAGACAAATGATAACAAGAGGAAAGTCAAGTGGGAAAAGAACAACAGGAGAAAGAAAAGTTCAAACGGCAGTTAAAAATTTAGGCCTTGATAAAGAAAGATTTGATGAATGAAAAAGATGAGGTAAGAGAGGAAGATAGATAAAATAAGTGCTAAATGATGAAAAGCAAGAGAGAAAACAGTTCTGGGGAATACATGAAAATACATGATGGTCACCTGTGATATTCACATGCTTTTTCTCACTAAAAAGGAATGGAAGAAGAGATGGTTGAAGACATCAACAATATAGACTAATTTATCTCTTAAATAATGTTTCCTGGTATTTGGGATCCAAAGTTAATTTTTTTTTTTTTTTTGCCATCCTGGAACAGGAATTTGATTGCAATTCTTTTACTGTCTGGACTGTGTGAGCATGTCTGTACCACACAGTCAATGCTACATCACATCAAGATACTGGAATAAGCTCTGCATGAGGCAGGATTTGCATGGGAAGCAGCACAGCCACTGCACCCAAGCTAAGATACCCCTTGTTTCAGTAGGGTCCTTTGCCTCTGGGGGACACCAAACAAGCAGAGACACAGTGTTTGTAGGTCCCTTCTTCTGACATCTTTTTGTGTTAGCACAATGTGAAGTAAAGGTGTAACTCCAACTTTTTCTGTTGCCACTGTTTCACTTCCCAGAAATACTTTAGTGTTCACGAAGATACAGAGCATGTGGGAACTACTGTTTAGATTTTGAGCCAGTGAGCCCATGCATACCGGTAACAATCACAAACACAACAGCCTTTTCTGTATGAAATAAAAGTGTGCTTATCCAAATCAGTTTACAGGATTGGAAACTTAAAAAAAAATTTCACAATTTCCATTTTGTGGAACCATTTTGAACAACTTTTAATTCACATGACAAGGATTTTAGGACTTTAACATTTTCATCATTAAACAACATTTTATTTCAGATTAAAATAAAATATTCTTTCTAAATGCATGACAATAAAACCTGATGTCTTAGCTCCCCATACTTGCTCCTCTGAGAAAATAAAGTGTCAAATACCCTAAATTCCACACTCTGGAGCAATTTAGATCTCCTTAGAGATCACAGTTTGAACTACAAATGCAATAAGGGCTGCATCCTGCTGTAGCTGAAATCCTTCCTAAGTCTACTTCTGCTTTTCAATCTCTCTAATTTTTCATTAGATCAAGAGTCACACATTTTTGTTGGCAGTAAAGCAATTCCAATTTGAACTGCCTTCTGTCTTCAATAGGAATTTTCCCAAAGTACAGAAATAAAAATGTAAAACTTTGCTGTGTTTCATTACTTTCATTCTTTTGAACATTGCGGCTCTGAAAGCTCTGTGTGAAATTATTAGAAGATGGGTTTTGAAATGCTTGTGAAAGTAGATGCATATATGGGACTCAAAGGGCCTTATTTAAAAAAGAAATTTGCCAGTTACCCAGATCTCTGGTTGGTTATGCCCATTCAAGGATACAGAATCCATCATTCCTATGATTATTTTTACATCTGAACTTTTTTTTTTATACTAGATAGACTTGAAACTTTCAGGGTCATTTGCCCAGCATGTAGTTGAATGTCCTGTGCTATAGATTCCAATTAGCAAGACCATGTTCAATGGTCCTACACCTCCAATGCTATCTAACTGCTTTCCACTTGGCTTTATATGTTTCTTCTTTGTTGCAGCTGCAACCAGGTCTATCTACCCTTTGATAGAAAAATTTCAATTACCCCAGGGAGAAGCTTTTAGCTTTATTAAGCATTGAAGTCTACACATTTGTTCTTCTGTTGAAGAGCAGTTCAAAAGGAGACTTTCTGAGGAAGTAATCTGATAAATTAGGATAAATCTTGTGGACTTTCACTGCTAATGTTTTTCCTGTAGTCTGAGCCTAAGAATCTGCCAACTCAATGTACAGTTAAGCATTTCTTTAACACTTTTAGCCACTGACAGATGTTTCTTATACTTTACAAGTAAATGGCTCTTCAGTGTTTTTTGAGACTGCTGTGCTCTCAGCATAAAATTGATGTCACAGAAGGCTGGAGAGCTGTGCTCCAGCCTTGATAGACAGTGACAGAAAACTGTTCCCATCTGGTGGCTCTGTACTGGCCTCTGAGTAAACTAATGGTTTCCTTTCTGAGACGATGGGTGTCAGCTCATCACCTCCCTGCTGCCCAGAGTAACCTCAGTTATCTCAGGAAAAGCAAGGCCTGCATACACCAGGTCTCTAATCTGCCCTCGCTTTGTTGTCATTGGCCTCTCGGGGGAGTGGGGTGGCCAAGTGAGGTGGAGGAAAGCTGGCAATAACACTGTTGTAAGTCACATCTCTTTGTAGATTAAAAAAAAAAGGAGCTGCTCTTCCTAATGCTGTCAATCTTGTATTTTATTTCATTGGTGGGTTCATTTATGCCAGTAAATAAGGCTGTCATTTCTGCTTTTTAGTGTTTGAGAATTCCACAAAAGTTTCACGTCGCTGGTTTGAAATCGAATCTTTCATTATTGTCTCTATCTTGCAAATTAATTTATTACTGTATTTGAAGTCCTAAATGCCTCTTGAGAGAACTGAACATACAGTCTAACAATCTACCCATAAAGAGCAAACATGAGTTACACATTTAAAGAAGATAATCTTTCAGTTGTATGGAAATCCTGTCACTCTTGCTTTTCTGTTTAAGCTTCATATAATAAAGCTTTTCTTTCTGTTTTCAGAAAAGTTTTGGTTCTTGCTCACTCATCCCTGTTCTGTGTGGCAGAAGAAAATGGTACATTAAATCGAGACTGTAAAAAGGGGCACACAACTAAATGAAATTATTATCACCAAATTAGAACACTGGAGTTCTTGGATGCAATATATTTGTCTAGAAATCCTCTAGAAGAGGGAGTGAGTAGGAAATAAATAAACATGGAGAGAGTCCTCTAAATCCACATTCTCACCTTAGTCTGAAGCTACAGCATGCTTTTTGGAGCACTATTAAATAACAGCCACTATCAGTTCCAAACATAGGTAGTAGAATTTACATAAGCAAATGTCATCTGGCTAAATACTGCCCCATAAATATACATATTATAATCTGTTATTAACACACAAGATTATATTGTCATAATACATCAAAATATTACAAGTGGGGATTTCGAATGAATTATCACTCTTCAGTTCTGCGCATCCATCACGAGGCCAATATGCCACCAGCATCTCTCTTACAAGACACACACATACTCTCCTGTCCCTCAGGACAGAGGCACTTAACTTCTTTCTCTGCAACTCAGCCAACAACAAATACTCCCACTGAAACCAAAACAAAATTGAAAAAGAAAGAAAAGAAAATCCCCAAACTATTTGCTCTCTCCAAGGGAAACACTATTTCGTGGTGCCATATAGTTAGTAAGACAGAGGCAAAATAATTAAGATTACAGAAATTAATTCTATATCAAAGTCCACAGAAGGACTCCTGTTGACATCAAAGCTTTGTCTTCTTTTTGATAATGAGATTAGACTTCATACTTGATTTTCTACATATTATTCTCTGCAGAGTAGATGTATTACCACTGTCTGTCAATGATTCTGCACAAAATTCAATCTGTTTAAAAGCAAGGGATAGGTTTTTTATGCCACCGGGTTTAGAAAACTTGCAATCTAAGACCTGATTCCATAACCTTGGAGTTGAAACTGTAGTTAGAGCTTGTGTTTGCAGTGTTTCATCATATGCATCCATATTTTATGCTTTTACTTCCAGTTAGTCAAGGCCTCTGTCTTTCAAATTTCAACTTGTATGATCTATCCAGCTTCATTCAATACATTTGTGTACATGTAATTACATGATGTGCAGTAAATAATGCTGTTGACAGGACAAAAAAAGTGGAAAAAATTGCTCTCTCACTCTCTCACCTGGTTGGGTCTGGAGAAATTAGACAGAGTAAAATGCAGTTAGAAGGCAGCAGATAAGATTGAATATAAAGAAAGTGTTAGCTTTTTTACCAAAAAAAAACCCCCATATATCTGCCTATCCACTTATCAGAGTAGAAATACCATAAACCAAATTCCCAATCTTACTTTGATACTCTCCATTTTCTGAACACTGCTAACACAGTCTGGTGACATTTTGACATGTAACCTTTTAAGAGAAGTTCAAGGTATACGTTGCTGAATCAGTTGTTGCTATTACTGATGTTGCAGCATTAAGAGAGAGAAACTACGGGAGAAAAATCTTGCAGGTGCCAGACAGAAAGATGCCTATATTAAGGCTTATGTTGAATTGTTAATTTTTAGTTATCAGCAAAACCAAACTAAGAATCTGCGTGTTCAGCTGAGAGTGTTATTGGTGCAGCTTGTTCAAGTTTCAAAGATAACAGTTGCTTTCAGTAGAAAATGCTGATTTTTTTTTTCTCCTCCCAGGTTTGAGCTCTTAAGTTCAAAGCATACATGAAATTTTTGATGTTTACAAGGATTCAAGAAGATCATCATCTCAGTCAGGGTGCATCTGACCTGTAGCTGGAGAAGGCCAACTTCATTCTCCATATGTGAAAACACTACAGTCCAGACAGCTCTTAGGCTGGAATTGGTCCATAAGATATTCCCATCCTAGTTCCAGCCATTCACCTTCTCTACCCAGACCTTTTCCCACTTTTTCCTCCTCTCTTCTGCAGCAACCATCTACAAATACAGGAAATTAGGTCTATAGCAGGGCCTTTCAGGGGAAATGAAAGCTGAGTGGTTGGCCGAGGGCAGAGTCTGGCTGCTTATGCAGTGGAGGTGATTGGAAACTGTTCAGGAGATGATCCGGGAGCTGCTGCAGGTGCCAATGTGCAGAGGTTGGAGGTGGCTTGGGCAGGGTGGACAGGGCAGGAGAGCTGCTGCCAGGTGAGACAGTGAAGGTGGGTTTGAGCACTGTGGAAGAGGATGATTATGGGAGGGGGGACACAGCCTGCAGCTGGACAGGAAGATGTGTTACGGGGCTTTGGAAAGCAGATCCAACTCAGGGCTGCCAGGGCTGCACATTTCTACTTTGCCTTATCTCACAACAGCAAAAAGCAGGTGAAGATGATTTCAAATTAGCAGAACAATTCTATCAAAACCTTTATGCTGATCAATATGACAATTGTTTCAGGACAGTGCTTTCAGCCAAATTGTACTTTATCTTCCTGACACAACAATTTATAATTTTATCCGAGTTGCTTTTATTTCATGGACTTCTAAAGAAAGATCCTACCATAATCATCTCTACTAAGGATCAGTTTATATTTCCTGCAGAAAATTCCTCCTCACTACATAACCTTTACATGCTATTGAGCAAAGATCTCTTTTTTACTCAAATATTTGTAGGAGAATTTCCCTACATTTAGTGATATCTCCAAGGCACTGACAGTAGAGAAAGTCTGCCAGAGGCAGATTGAGGAGCTGTTGAATCACTTTCTTTAAGATTTCTGGTTACCCAGTGTAGCCTACAGTGTGAGGCTGTAGTGGTGGAGGGAGGAGCTGTGTGTTAGAAACCATAGGAATGATCTACAAAACATAAGAAAAAAATAATGCAAAAAGTGATGGAGAACATTTTAAAGAAGCCAGGTTCTGCTGGAATGGTTCTGTGACAATCTCAGCCAGTGCTTTTCAGCATCTTCAGTCATTGTGTCACTTCAGGAAGTTAAGACACCTCTACACTTGATGGTCGCAGGAGTTCACAAAGCAAGGAGTGATTTAGGTCTCTGGCTGACGCTGGTACCTCCCAGGCTGAGAGCAGCACTTCAGTGAAGTGGCTTTGTATCAGCGACACAGGCACTTCTGCACATGCACCAAATGTTTGTGTCTTAATGCATTTTTCCTCTCCAAAGAAAACATACATTCTATAGCCTTCTTGGATAGTTCCTCTTCCTTCATTACTCCACTTCAAGGTATTCTTTCTGGAATGTGTCTTCAATCCTTTCTCTGTATGACTAAACAGTAGGTCAGACAGCAGGTAAGTATGTTATAGTCCCAGGCACAGGAATTCCCCTCAAAAGAAATATTCAAAGTCATTGCAATAATGAGGAAATAAACAAAACAATGAACCCTGCTGACTGGTCTCTTGCAGTATATAGCTGCTATTCAGGTGACAAATTAAATGGTGGGCAGAAAATAACACTACTGCTATTACTATATATCTTCATAATACTTGGGAGATGGCAGCAGCAGTCCTTGCCCTCGTCCCACAACAACATTACTTGGCATCAGCCAATGAGATCTCCACTATCAAGAGTTGTCCAAACCATGAAAGAATCTGTTCAAAGCAGAGAGTGTTGCCCAGGTGAAGGATACAGAGCTCTTACTTTCATTGTGCTTTTCCATCCCACCAGTGAAACAGCTTTGTCTGTGAATCTGGCTGCAGCATGGAGGGAGTGAAAGAGAGAATGTGCACACACACTTCTGGCAAAATAAATGCCACATTTTTAGGAATCTCATTTTAACTGGAAAAAAAGACACTGATTCCATGTAATCAGTACCTCCCTGGAACAGGTCCCCAGCAGGTACTTGTGCCTACAGGACAAGTGGCTAAGCTCTGCCTAATCCTCAGGAAACTCTGATCTTGTACGCGTCACTGCCTTGCACCATGAAGTTACACAGGGCTGTCAAAACAAACAGCTCCTATCATGCTTCACAGTCCCAGTGCATCTGGTATTCACCAGAAAATGGAAACCTCAGCACACCTAATGGCAGAGATTGAGAGCAGCCTGTGTAGGACGGTGCAGGGACCCCTTTTTGGCTATGGAGACAGCCTGTGGGGAGGAGCACGGTACCAGCAGCACCACTTGGTTCTGGGAATGCTTCACCTCTTCTCCCAAGAGAACAGAAGAGTCGAAAATATTTTACAGTCTTCAATATTTGCATTTTCATGTGTCTACTTTTATCCTTGCTTTCCTTGGTGAGAGGCATCCAAAACACAGTTTTAGGATTTGAAACTGCAGTTAGGCCTGTTCATTATAAGCACCTGGAGTTTAGATGGGAAAAGTGCCAGAAAACTATCCAATAGTTTTAAGTAATCTGAAACACTAGTTGGATAAGCTCACTTTTGCGAAAAGGAAGGCATGAGCCACTATAGAAGAATGGAAAGGACAACTCCATATCTTTATCAGTTTTGTTCAGGTGCTAAAGTTTTTTTTTCATTTCCCTATCAAAATATTAACCACCTGTGAGTTACAGATTCAGTGGATGAAATCTTTTAGGGTTTATAATCAATGAGCTCCAAATGTGAGTTACAGATTCAGTGGATGAAATCTTTTAGGGTTTATAATCAATGAGCTCCAAATGAATTATTTAGAGTTTATTTATTATTTAGAGTCTTTGGAACTGATGATCTGATAATTTAACTCAGATCTGATTTATCAATAGCTAACAAATATATTTATATAAAAATACTTCAGACAGTATTCACTCAGTAAGTGGACTGCCTTAACTTTTGCTTTAGCTTAATACCGGTGATACCAGCTAAATTTTAGTTTCCTACTTTGAAGTTTTTTCCTAGACAGATATAATAATTTTTAAAACAAAATGAAAATTTAATGAAAAATCCATTTTTTAAATAAGTAGCACAGACCAAGAACCTTTCCATATTAAGTGAATATCAAGTGACCAAGGGAAAAAGGAAAAACCTGATGAGCCCCCAGTTAATGTTTGGGTCTCTCACACAGTCCTACTCATAGATCACGCTAACAGACTCCAGTGAGACATCTCACTCAGCACAGAGATTTGTACCTTTGAGCAAGGCACACTCCCAGGACATGGCAAAGGAATCACCTCCATAGTATGACCCTACCATGGCACTGGGCAACAATCTGTTTCTGTCAAAATGTGCTCCTAACACAACTAAAACTGGACCAGATGATAACCTTCTTAACCCTCAAGAAGCCTCTGAGACTGAGGGTAATACACCAGCCAGCTGGACAAAGTTAGTGCCCCATTTTCCTTAATGTTCCATGTCTACACTTGGTGATGTATCACATTGCTGCTCACACAGTCTCTGGTGGATGCTTGTTCTTTTGGCCATAAGTGCAGTGTAATTGCATGGGACAAATATCCACAACAATCTGAACAACAGACTTGCTCTACTTCAATAACTCTCTGTAGAATTCTGTGCAACCTCACCTGGCAGGTAATGGCTTGAATATCAAGGTATTACTGGACTGCTTGAGCTTTTCATCCAGTTGGGACCTTGTCTCCATCAGGAGAGAAAAAAGCAGGGGAGATGAAGTTTTGTGGTTCCCACCCCCAGTCCCTCCTGCTGCTGCCTCCAGATCAGCCTTCTGCTGAGCAGGCATCTATGATGCTTTCTAGTCAAACAATATTCAAAATAGGTTTTACCAAAACTTTGTATATTCTAAAGCAAATGTCTTTTTTTCACTTCAAAGTCTTTTGACCAAGACTTATGCACATGAAGTCCTTGTGAACTGATATATGCAAAAACTCACACTTTAAAGACTGAATACATGATACAGTTACTGTCACTGCCTTCTCTTGCAAAAGCTGTAGTTCTCTTAACACACAAAGCAAGATCCATGACAGGTATGCACAGGCACAGATTTTTGGGATCAGTATACTACACCCAGCTGGGGAGGTGCTGTCATTTATGTTTTCTGAATATCAGTTCTCCATTAGTAGAATGGTAAAACATCACCTTACTTCAAAAGTGCTTTACCTCTAATTGTACATGATATTTAGCAATCACCATTAGAGTTTTTTTCTCCTTTTGTGCTGGGAAATGCCTACAGGGAATCTGCATTTTAACCTCTCCAACTTTAACCTCCAAAAACTTGAAGGGACTGCACATTCAGACACAGCATGAATACAATTAATTTTATTTTTCTGTATTTTGTGATGCTGCTGCCATCTAGAGTGTGTAAGTGATATTGTGTCAAGAAGCACCATGGGCAGTATTTAATTAATGGAATTGGCATTAACACGGAGCAAGTATAATCATAATTTTAATCATAAATTTTTCTTTATTGTGTTCCACTGCTGCCACCTAGAGTTATAAAATAAGTAGATTATTTTTCTCACTACATCTGTTTAATTAGTGGCTATTTATATTTGTGGGTGAAACCATACTTTTTCACTATTTTCTCATTGCTTTGGCTTGTCTCTTTGTCCTGATTGTCAGTATAATCCAAGTATTGCATATCATCATATTCTCTTTTTTAAAAAAAATCAATAAAGTGGTTAAGCCAAGTAATTAATTTGTTGCAAATTTATGTTTTCAAAGGTCATCTTTAAATAAGAAAATATCTTAGGTCAACATGTCTTTTTTTCTGGTTACAAGACATCATTCATCATAAAAATTTGACTTACTATTCTTTTGAGACCCCCTAATCAGAATTAATAGAGAAAAATAATAGGTTGCTATTGTCATTAACAGGGATAGGCAGCTGCTGTTACTCCTGGAAAAAAGCCTTTTTTTTTTTTTTTTGTGGCACAGAAAGCAACACACATGCCTTGAGGACTGTAAAACAATCAATAAAAGAAAATAATGAACAATAGGTTACCAAATCTGCAGTCACTCATGCATATGACCTCCTTGTGTATTTGAAGGTTCAAAAGAAGTCTCCTTTGATGCCTAGTAGGTAACTACAGAAATTCCTGGAAGAAATCCTAGGCATTCTTGTTCTTTTAGCCTATTTAATTTTTAAACAGCTTTGGATGACTGCACTGGAGGTAACAGCAACCCTCCAAGATCAAACATCCACCAACTCTTTACCTGGATTGTTCCTTCCTCTTTGCTGATGTAATCACTTTCATTATCCCTCTTCAGGTGGCCTTACTTTGTTGGGAATCCTTAGCTTGTCATGTCTGGTGGAAACAGTAGCACTTTCTATATCTTTGTTTGACAGCTCTATTACAGTGCCTCAAAACTCAGGAATTTAATACATAGGCCTCCTCAATTTCTCTAATGGAAAATTTCATGAAAAAAAACCCTTTTCTTGGACTTTGATCACAGAACTTTCTCTAGCTGGCTGTTCTTGGTTCCTAGTTCCTCTGGCTGTGCCCCTTGCCTTCTTTCACCTACCTGTGAAGCAAAGCCAATGTCCTGGTTTTGTCTTTTCAAACTACCTTTATGAAAACTAGTCACAGCTCTTGTCACAATGGCCTCACCTTAACAGCAACATGAAAGTCACACCTGCTTCTGTATATCCTCCCAATAGCTCACCCCAGGGAAACTGCTGCAGATGACTGGGAGCCAAATGGAGCAAGGTTTTATTCTCAGGTTGGTGTCATTTTTCTTTTTGGTTGTAACATGGAAACTTTTGTATAATAGATCAAATCAGTTCCACCATTTCTCAAAGAACATCCCAGGCATAAATGCATAGGTATTTACAGATTTAAGCATAATTAAATGAGAAAGAAAGCTAAACAGGGAAGGCATGAAGCTCAGATATAGAACTGGCAGAACCAGAAGCTACAATAGGATCTGTGATTGTCCACAGATCAAAGATATTAACAGCATGCAGTGTGACAACCAAATATCTCATCTCTGCTTGTCTTCTCATTGCAGAAATAGGAGAATGAATAATGGTGTGAGAGATTTCTGGAGGAAAGAACCATAAGGATCCAATGTTTTTAAAGAATGAAGAGCGAGTGGTGTGGGGATCAAAAGAGCCCCTGTGAGGCTGGAAGGAAGGATTCACAGCTGGCCATGTCCAGCATGGGTAGGACACCCACAGTGTCTGACACAATGAAGGAAAGGGGAGCCTCAAGGTGTTTCCAAAAATTTAACAGAATGGGAAAGTGCTGGACAGGACCTTTGCAAGCTAGATAGGCAAGTATAAAGATTGCTTAGTGTAAGAAAAGGCTTAAAAAGCAGTTTCCTGAAGTATTCATCACCCTGAATAGCAATGGCTATGTGAAATTATACAAGAAAAATAATCCCATGCAAGCTTAGAAATACCCTTTGTGTTAAAGGTATAACAAAAGCATTGCCAATAAGCTGCTGTTATGTCCCAACCTCACCTATATCTGAATAATGATAAAAAAAGATGTGTAAACTACATAATCAATATTTCCAGTAGTTGTTATAACCTCTTGTTCATACTGTGAATCCTTGTAGACTATCATGAGTTTTGTCTAAGGAGCTTTGATCCTTTCTGTAAAATTGACCTAGGAGTGAATGATAATAAAAGATTTTTATAGGAATGGACTATATGTTATCTTTGTTGGATTAGCAACCACTGTCTGAAAATTTATCTTGGTTTTTATTTTAGGTCTGAAATAGGGGTCATTTGTTAGCATGTTTCATTTGGTCTGTGGTGACAACATTTTGGGACCCCTTGTTTTTGTTAGGTATTGGCAACTTTGGCAGCTTCTTTTCCTTTGTCCACTGGTCTCAGGTCTGGTAATTCTAAGTGATACTCCCAGTTTGAGAAAAATATTTTTTTTTGTTGATACTTTTTTTAAATTTTAATAAATGTATCTGGTATTTATGCTGCATTTTTTTTCCAGTACTTGTGACCATAAAAGCCAAGGTGTATTATACTTCCACTGATATAACAGAGAATTACAAAACTGAGGCAGTTGAAGCTTGTAATCCTTTATCTATGAAGTTACATGGAATCCCATCTTGGCCAAATTATGATAAGCCTTTGTTATTCAGCCAAATCTATTCTAACTCAATATTTAAAATGAGAATTGATCAGAAGATTGCACCACTGGGTGATCATCTAGTAGAAAGATTCATCCTATACAAGCTTCTTGAGTGTTTTTTTTTCCTTTGTTAGACTTAAAAAATAATCAGTAAATTGTTCTTGTAACTTCATAAGGTTTTTTCTCATGCCAGTCCTCCTTTCCTCAAGCTTCAGCCCCTGAGTGGAATGTGCAACCAGCCATTGTCCGGGTACCTCAGCATGCAATGGTCCTTTTTAAAGGCTCACCTTGTGTGCAACTGTCCTTCCTTTTGGTGCTCTGCTTAATTTGCCAGTGAAAAAACTTCTATGAAGTTTGTTACTCCTTGTCTGACATTTGGTCCCTGATATGCGTAGTATAGGCTGTCTCTCAAAGTATGGGACTAATTAGCTTTACTTCACATAAGCAGCCTAGAGATAATAATTTATTCTTCTTCTAGAACCCTAAAGATTCAGGTCAGGGCATTTTGATGGCTTTTAATAGCTGGGTTGGGTTAAGGCTGAAGAGAAAATTTGGAAAGAGGTATCTACTAAGAATGGACATACTTCTGAATCTCCTCTACTAAGTTGGTTCTACTCAAAGTAATGCCTTTTTTATTAGTATGACAATACTTTTGTATTTCAAAATGCACTTGTAGTATCTGCCACTGTCTTTGGATCCTCATCTTGTTTTCTCAACAGTGAGTTATTATTACCTTTGGAGATGTCTGAACTTAGTCAGTAAGTATGATTTTAACAACCTAGCCTTCTTTTGGTGTTACCAGATTAGCACAATGGAATTTATGTCAGTGTGTTATCTTTTGCTAAAAGCACACAAAGAATTTCACAAAGTGCTGAAGAGATTTTAGAAAGGCATTCGAATTCTGAGCAGCAGAGAAGGGCTACCCACCACACATAGTTGATAATTTGATTCTGCACCTTGTTCTTCTATCCAAATTCACACAGGATCCCTGTTCTATTGTTTCAAGTGCTATTTTCATCTTCTTGTGATGTGATTCAAAGTGTTTCAGATGTTAAGAGTTCCCACTCTGTTTACATTATTAAACAAGCATAGCCTTTGTTTTTGACAGTAAGTGTTCAGACTCATAATGCCTCTAGTAATTATCTTTAACTGAATACCAATATTTATTTTGAAATTTACATCCAGGAGCTAATCAGGTACAAAATACTGCTTTGAAAATGTATTTAGAGCCTCAGAGAGAACTGCTCCCGTGTGATTACAGCTTTGTCCTCAAGCTGTTTGTTCATATACTTATCTTTGCTCTTATACCTTCACAGTTTTTCTGAGTGCTGCATGTTTTCATTACACAAGCAAGTGATACAAAGTGGATAAAGGTGGTACAATTTATTAGAACAAATGTTATAAATGGGAAAGACCAGATTTTCAGTGCACATCCCTGTCTTTGGATTTGAAATAGAAACAGCAAAATTTGAGCTGAGGTTTAATACAATAATGCCAGCTTAGCTAGACACATTATTTCACCCTTTGTCATGGAGCAGTTTGAAATATTTTACAGTTGTGTATGAAAACCAATTTGTCATTCTTTTTAACTTTTTGCTAATTCTGTTTTCTGCAGTTGTGTCAAGGTATACATTTGCAATGAATGCAACTCAAGTCTGTACCTCTTTGGTAACACCATCATCTGAAAAGACTTATTCAGTAGCTCTCAAAATATTCAGTCAATTTACTGCAATATTTGCTTTGGCCTCTTTTTTCTTTCCACCATAAATATTTGGTCCGATCTTTGATTAAAGAAGACATTGTTGGCTGCAATGGGTTGAAATGTAACCACTGTTCTGGGAGTCACAATCATCTGTCCTTTCTCTGACTCTGTAAAGGTCTAAACTGCAACAGCCTCCAGAGAAGGAATCAGCCCATGTGTCCCCCTTGTCTTACCTAAGGCATCACAATACATAGGACACCTTCCAATCCTATGTTCAGTAATCCTGAGGTTTAAAAAAGAAGTAAAAAAAATAATCTACGGTGAAAAAGGCCTAGAGTTCCAGTAGTTTGTCAAAATTATTTCAAAAGCAAGACTGTAAGACTTAGAGAATTTAATTTTGTCTATCCAGCAAAAAAAAAGCCCCATCAAACCCATCTCCAGGCAGAGGTAACTCTAACTTATACACGAGTCACACTTACACACCACATTAGGTGCAGGACTATATCACCCTGTTGGCCTTCCTAAAAGGTTCTGCCAAGATGAAACAGAATTTTGCAGAGCACTCCCAGTAAACCCATAATTTACCCTCATATTTCAGAACTGAGCTACGGAGACCATGGAATATCTGCATTTCTCAAATATCATCAATGCCAATTTTTATTGATTGGCAACTGTGTTACTTCTAAAGCAGGACACTAATAGAGTCATACTCTTCCAAGCAGTGCTATCAATTCCAGGAATAGTCAAGAATTCAAAATAACTGGAAACAATGATTGGTAGATATAGTACAATCCTCAAATTTCTTTCTCTACTAAATTAAATAAAGCAACAATACTCCTGCAGAAGAAAAGAAATACCTTTCTAAATACATACTTGTTTAAAAAGTCCAGGTTCTGAAGTTTTGTGTAAACAGGGGATCTAACAGATACCTATCATTTAGATGTTCCGGGATATTTTCTGTTGTAGGGAACATTGGTATAAAATAATAATAATTTTATTTCAGAAAAAAATGATTGTTAGCCAAACCAGAGAAATTATTTCAGAATATTATTTGTAATTGAAAAGAAACTGCTTACATGAAGAAATTACTCCAGAATAGAAAAATGAAATAATTATTCTGGGATGGTTATGCAAGCCAATTTCACAAGGAAGCCAAAGAATGAACCAACAGAATATGCCCCAAATGCAGGCTCTTCCATGCTTGAGGTGGTAGATAAATTACAGCAGTGAAAATGCAGAAAATGCACTGAAGTTTGGATGCCTATTCCCCCTGCTATTACCTATGTTTACAATATCATTATCATCATTTTATCATTGTTTAGTTGTACTATAAAGAGATGAGAGACTTGAATCAGGCCAGTCTGCTAGGCAGTGTTCAAGCAGACTGGATGTGAAATTCCCTTCCCAAAGCAAACAGGAAAACCAGGTGAGTAACAACAGAATGGTAGTAACTTCAAAAGGTGCTCCACGGGGAGTTATCCCACAAGGACAAAGAGTTTAGGCCTAAATTTAGAATCAAATCGCCCTCCTCCTTAAACAAGGGCTTTACCCCTACTGCCCATTTCTTTTGTTCTGCCTGATTTCATCTTGAAGGCACAAAGCTGAATTTGAAAACTCACAGCTATTCCCATGGCAACAGATGGGGTGTTATGATGTCCACCCTTGGAGCAGACAAAACAAGGACCAAACTGTGGGATTAAGGCAGGAGTAGGAGGACTTTATAACCCTGACGATGCATTTCTGGAATCAGTGCTGGTTGATATCATACCCATTTTGTAGACATCCACTACCCCTTTCACCACAGGTCATGATTCTTTACAGAAGTTAAGGTGATGAGTTAAAGGGCTGGTCTAATAAAGTCCATGGAAAGTCTCCTGCTATTTTTTGATAAATTACAGGATTCTTGTCCTATTTTTTAATAAATTATGATCTAACATTAATATTCTACTGATCTTTCAGGTTTGCACCTGCCCAATAGAGTTAATTCTACTTAAAAACAGGGAGCTTCTATTTTCTTTAGGAGAGACAATCCTTTTCTGTATTATGGTGTTAAAGTTAAAATTTGATTTAAAGTTCGAGGTTAAATTCACAATAACGTTCCAAAAAATTAATACAGGGCGAAAAAAAGAAGGAAAACTGAAATCTGCTTTATTATATTATCAATTTACTTGACTATAACATTATTTGTAGAAATACAAATATGATATTTAAAGCTGTGGAACTCAGTTCTGCTGCCATTGAAGCCAATGGAGATTTTGTTTTAATCATCCCCACCATCGGGTTTATATTTTAAAAACATTTTATTATAAAGAGATATATATTTTAAAAGTGCCCCTTTGATAAATGGCAGCAGCAGAATGGAATCTTTGAATAAGCTCTTTGAAGCCTGCAGTTTTATGAGTTCAGTGCCTTCAGAAGCTTCTAAAGTAGTTATAGACAAATGGAGGCAGCCAAGGCTTTGCACGCCTACTTCAAACATAAGTGAGTGACTAACATAAAATTGTAGTGGCCATTAAAACTTCAAAGGAGAAGTGTGACCTGAATATTACTTGTCATAGTACAGGGTTTGTTACTGGAAAATCTGATCAAGTTTTTTTAATTATAGTGTCTCCACCAAATGCCAAGATCATGACTTAGATAAATTATTCTCTTTCAAATAAAATTTTATTCCTGAGATTTCCCGTATGATACCAGTGAAAGAAAGCACTGGCTGGACAGTCACACAATGCTGCCTCTCCCTCCTTGCTTCCAGCTAAATCTTGTCTGTATCTTGCTAAAGCTGCTGTCCTCCTACTTCTCACATTAGCTTTGCCCAGAGCCTTTGCTGCAGGTCATAAAACTGTCCTCTTTTCTTACAAATTCCTCTTCAAAACTCAATTTTTCCCCCAGTGTTTCTTGAGCTATGACCAAAATTTCTAGCCATCCTACAGACACAATCGCACAAGAAGTTTTAGAAGTCACTGTTACCAATTCCTTTGTTGGTTATTTCCTCCCATCAGAAATGTGGTAACTGTGAATTGATAATCCTTTAAAAAAATCTAGTGACCTACTAGCCTTGCATGTATTTATCCCATTCTTTTTCCGCTAGATGTCATCTGGTTTTTTGTCAAGTCCTGTGGTATTTCTCTTAGATTCTAAGGTCCTCAGATGCAATGATTTCTTTAATTATATTAAAGAAAAAATCAAAAATCTGTGTGTATATATATATATATCAATCTATACATATAGTGATATATAGTAGTGTTACCCTCCTAACAGTTATGATTCTTTCTCTGGAAAACAATCAGAAACAATTGGGGACTTCAAATGATTGACCTTTATATACAGGGAGAAGGAAGATAATCTGGCCTTTTGCTATTACTTTAGGTCTCAGAACTATTAGTAACTTTTTATGGATCCTCCACTTATGGATAAAAACTTTATGACCTATATTTTATCCTCTCTTGAGCTTTTGAGCCTCAAGAAGTAGTGAAGTTACTTGGACAATTATTTGCATGCATAGAGTTGGATGATTGATAAGCAAAACTTAATGCTTACTAATCATCCAGAAAGATTAAAAAAAAAAAAAAAGATGAAATATGCATTTTCTGGAAGGGTACCACACTAATAGACCAGTCACAAGGAGTCTGAAATTATAAAACAAAATGTACACCAGTTGCTAGTGAGGGTGATGTTCAGTAGAAAACTGCTTCAGCCAAAACTAACGTCTCCAGAATCTGCATATCTTTCATTTTTAAGTAAAATTGCTTAAAAAATTACATGACCCATGGTTGCTATGCTGGTTTTGGCATATATAGAGTTAATTTTCTTCTTAGTAGCTGATGCAGGGCTGTGTTTTGGCTTTGTGCTGGAAACAGGGGTGTTTCAGGTATTGCTGGGCAGTGCTTACCCAGAATTGAATCTTTTTCTGCTCCTCATCCCATCAGCAGGAAGGCTGGGGGTGCACAAGAAGCTGGGGGGGGAACAGCTGGAATAGCTCATCCCAACTGAGCCAAGGGGTATTCCATGCCGTGTGGTGTCATGCTTAGCACATAAAACCAGGGGAAGAAGAAGGAAGGGGGGGAGGCATTCAGAGTGATGCCATTTGTCCCCCCAGGTCACTGTCAGGAGTGATGGAGCCCTGCTTTCCTGGGGATGGCCGAACACTTACCTGGCCATGGGATATGGAGAATGAATTCCTTGTTTTGCTTTGCTTGAATGCAGCTTTTGCTTCACCTTTTAAACCGTCTTTGTCTCAACCCATGGGTCTTCTCACTTTTACCCTTCCTACTCTCTCTCCCACCCCACCAGGGGGGAGTCAGTGAGGAGGCTCTGTGGGGCTGAGTTGCCAGCTGGGGTTAAACCACAAAGCTGCATACTTTAGAGAAATATGTTAGGAAGCCAAAAGTACAGGATATATGAGTGGTTTTGAAGCAGTACTTAAGGCTTGTTATTGCAGACTTTGGTTCCATTATTGCAGGAGGCTTTCAAGGTCAGTAGAGTGCTCAAAAAAGTTTTGAAATCTGCAATCCCTGGTTTAGAAAATATAAATTGTCTTTAGAACAAAATAGGACCCTTCTATCTTTAGATGAATCTTAGTCACTCCCATTAGCTGTAAGAAGCCTTTTAGCTTGCCAGAATACCTGCAGGAATATCAGTCATAGTTCTTTTGGGTACAAGCTATGATAAATGGATAAATTTCTCATTTGCAATCAAGGTTCCCTATAATAAGGAGAATTCAAATGCGGGTGCAATGGCATAGGTCCCTAAAACTGATAAAGAATAGAGAAAGGTAGTCTAGATGAAACACTCAAAATATGAAGCTTTTCAACTATTTTATTAATATAATATGTTGATTTCAGTATAAAGATGACTGTGAGTTTGATAAGATGTAATGTAGAGTCAAAATTATGTTATACATGTAATAAAATAGTACTACAACTTTAAAATATTGTTTAAAATTGTCCCAAGTGCAACTCCTGATTATTACATTGACATTAAATAATCTTTAAAATTAAGCTGTGAGTTTCATAATAATTGATCAGAAACCAATCTGAAATAACACATAGTAGAAACCTGAGTCATTAAAATCACATTCTTGTCAGATATCAAGAAAAAATAAGAAAAAACAAAACAAACAACCCCCTCACAAACAAGCAAACAAACATAACCCACCAAAATTCATGTTGGAAATCCCATGAGACAAAAGCAAAGAAGCTCAAAGAAGCATCTACACGTAATCTCTGAAAAGAACTGTCACGGGGCAAAGCACAATGAAGCCCTGTGGCTAAGTTGTTGAAAAGTTTGTGAGAAGTAGGAGAGGACTCCATGGTCAAGGGAGATTTCTCTTCTTCATAATTCTATTTTCAGTTTCACAGTCTAGAAGGTCACCTTCTCCTTTGCTAGAACTTCTGTATTATTTTCACAGTTTGGTTTGCATAATGTCAATAATAAATGTAGATGAAACTGGCAATCATGGAATACATTGTTGCTTCTCTAGAAGAAACCCCTCTAAAAATCAATCAGAGGTGAGCTTGATGGCCCCTATGGTATTCTGCCAGGAGGCAGTTTCATGGCTCTTATTTATAAATATGGTCTTCAAAGTACATCTGATATAGTGAATATAAACCAATGATCTAGTAAAAATAATGCAGCAAACAAGTGGACCACAATTGACTCTCCTAAGTTTCACAGGGGATAGTAAGGCATTGAAAGAAAAGTTGGGAAAAAATGCCCCAATAAATTACTGAGGATGAAGAGAATTTTGTAGGTAGTGGGAACTCTTTGATATTGTTCAAATGAGTATTCTATCAAAGTACAGCTTTACATTATGAATTGGTTTATAGCCTTTTCACAAGATCCCCATGATGATATATTTAGAGTCTCCTGTAGTGACTAGTCCACTAGAAAGGGCTGTGAATGTAAGAAGTGCCATCCTGGACTGAATCAAAAGTCTTCCAAGCATCTACTGAGAGATATTGCTTTAAAAACAACTAGTAAACCCTCACTTTTATAAAATCTAGGAAATAACTGTGTTATTTCAATCACTCACCACTTGATGCCCCTATTTACCTCCTTCTTCTCATGCCTGAAGAAAAACTACCTCCACAAACCTCCAGAATTAAAGGAATTTTATGTGGAGATTTGTACTTTCCAGACCTAACTTCCTTTTCTTCAATAGTCTTTCAAACTCTTTCATACACATGTCATGGGCATTATATTTATATATATGTATGCATATACAATCACACAAATTCATAGCTATGTAAATATACCTACATATAAATGTACAGAGAATGCTTGAGATGTTGCTTGGGCCATGCACAGTAGCTCGTGTTGATGTATAATGAAGCACCACTAGACAGAACAGTCACTTGTGGCAGGTAGCTAAGAAATTTCAATAAAGTAAACTCTCAGTATTATCAAAATTATACATTTGGGGCTGTTAGCATGGCCTAGAAAAAGATGAGGACAGGCTCATCTCATTAAATGAGAAGAAATAGTGGAATTAGCTTGAATCTAATTACAAGCCACACTATCTAATGTAAAAACATGACTGTTTTTTCACTCCCATTCATTTTGGCTAGTAATTAGTTTTGGCCTCTAAAATGCCACCCTTTAATCATCCAAACACAGATGTGATTTGCCGTGCAATTTAATCTTGCTTTAATGAAGAACTAATGGACGCATCGCAAATTACTTTCCCTGTTGGAGAAAAATTCTATTTCCTGCTTTTCAAAAGATCAAGAGTATCTTGTGATAATAGCCCAAGCGGCCCTGGCAGCCTCGTCGCACAGAGCAAACAAGCTCTTTTACTCAACTCCCAATTCAATGGAGAAAAAGAGGCTACAATTAGCAACAAAGCAGGGGAAACGCGGCATTACAGCCGAATCACTTTCTGCAGCTCAACCCCCAGCAACCACTGCCTTGTTAGAGCCAGGTCTAAAGTGTCAGGAGCGAACAATGTGCTGTGATAAATTACTCTCTTCAAACAGCTGCACTGCTAATTTTCAATTATACACACAAATGGCTCTCAGATTGGAAGAAAATGGAGTGCATGGGGAGAACAGTAGTAGATTTCTATGTTTGTTTGGTGGTGAGTGTGGAGGCGGGAGAGTGACATCCTGAAAAGAAAGCTGTAGCATGTGGAGTCGGTATTTCAACACCGGATGATGAGCACTCCCAAATCTTACAGAACCTGGTGGCTTCCTTTTCACATCTCTGCTAGGCTGATGGAGGAAAAGAAACAGAACCAGTTAGATCCGTTTTTAGAGTAAAATCTTTGACCACTGGCCTCATCAGTAGCCTTGGCAGCAGGTACAAAGCAGCTGAACAACTTGGAAGCACAGGTTCAGATCCCAAAGAGCTGATTCCCTTTCTCTGCTTTTCAGCAGAAAGGCAGTGGATTCCACGAACTTCTTTAAATGGGAGATTTGCTGAATTATGTCAACCCATGATTCTTGTGGGCTCTGATGATATGACACATTTGGTGGCTGCACCAATTTCCCTATGATGAAGGTAAAACTCGTTGCCATACAGTCAACTACTGTACCATGTCCTGATGCTGTTGGATTCAGATGACAAATTCTATGGAATTTAGCTGGAAAAGTGATAGTGAAAATTATTAGAATTTTTGTTTAAGTCATGATACCTATTTTTAATCATTTGGGATGTAAAAGGCAACACGGAAGTACAATTAGGATTACTGTAAACAAGATGTGGCTCAGCTTCAATAAATTACAAAGACTCAATAATGATTATTTCCTTGCCTTAAAAAACTTCATATGCCCACTGAAGTCAAGAGATATACCTGAATTTGACCCAATATAATAATCATTGATGCTTCATCATGATTTGTTTTCTAATAGATGGGAAGTAAGTAACAGAACTCTACAAAATCAAAGATGTTGCACCAAGGTAGAACAATCAGTTCAGTACAGATTTCACAAAAGAAAAAAAAAAGGAAGGATGTAACTGTTTTTCCTTGTAGTGTTTTGCTTAACCTTAATTTTGATGAATGACGGCCCTGGGAGTGGGGGGGAGAGGGAAGACAGTGGTGGTTTGTAATTTTTTTACCTGCACAAACTGAGATAACTTAAACCCATCTTTCTTTAAATTTTGATACTCAGAAATCATAATTTGTTGCTATCAAATTTAATGTCCACAATGTAAACGTTTCAAATCCTTTCAAAATCTTTGACAATTTCTGCATTTTCATAAGGCTGGAGAGAGAAAAAGCAATTTTGTCTCATGGGAGTGGGGAATCTAGAATTTAAAAATGACAGTATGTTGCCTGAACCAAGGTTCCTGAAGTTCTGTATTTGTAGTTGAGTGTCAGCCATTTGACAGGACTGGCTCCTGAGCACAGCTCTCACAAAGGCACGGGAGAGAGGAGCCCAGTCTGCACAGAGAACAAGCAAAGGTGGATTCTCAACAGCTCTAAGTTACTGTGGTTCCTTCTATTTGATTTCAGAGCAACAGCACTGGGATTTACATCCCTTAAAGTTCTGGTTCATGATGTTTTCTCTTTGCACACCTTCCTATTAACCCTCTGCTCAGAGTGAGTTTTGAAGCAGATTTTATGGTAATTGCAGTCCATAGTATCCCTGAGACAGTCAAATATGACATATGTTATTAAAATGTTTATGGAAAGTGTTGGCAAAGTCATTAGATTTGTTTTATAAATAGCTATCATTTCAAATGAAATGGGCAAAAAAAATCTAGTTGATTTTAATACTTTTCAGCATAGCTTTTTTTCTACTTCCAATAAATGCTAGCATTGTGTCTCCTAATTATAAAGCGCATTACCATACAAAAAGGATTATTTTTAAATTTAAAAATGCCAGTCACAATTTAAAATTACTTTTCTCAAATATGGCTCCTCAGAGAAGCTAAAGAGAGAAGAGAAAGTAAGGGGGGTTGGAATAAGAGGGGGAGAGAGAGAGGATGCAATATTGAATTGTAACAAGACACTTTTATTTTTTTGCTGAAGTGGGATTTCACTCCCTCTAGTTTATAATCGTTACAGAAATTTAAACCTCAAACCATTTCAGTCCAAGCTTATACTAAGCTTGTTAGTGGTTTCTGATGCTGCATATGATAGTGCTACAGCATTACCATAAATCAGCAGAATTAACTATGATCTTCAGAAGCATGCCTGAAAGTGGGTGACAGAAGTCTGCAATTTGGTGCTCTGAATATTATGATAACATTCTATATTAAATGTTTATAATCTACTTAGAGCTGAGCTTCAAGTATATTTTATATTTGTGCTTTACCCAATACTAGAAATCATGGGCTATTACGGCTTTCCATGCCTATGTTGTTTGTAATATCCAAAATTAAAGAAAATATAAAAACACAAGGTGAGCAAGTTTGTTTTCCTACCAATGCAATGTTATTAATATTAAGAAGTTAAAGTTTACCTACAGGTTTGAAAATTCAAATGCACCTTGCAATAAATATACTTTAGCTCTTTCCATTCATATATAAAATAATCTACAGCACTGACCGGATTTCAGAAACTCCATCCTAATACAATTTACAAACTCTCTGCTGGTGTTGGAGATACAGGCTCAATTTTCCTTCCAGTCTTCGTAAAAGTAACATATCTAAATTATTCATCTAAGAGTAAATAATGATGATGATTTACAGAGAATAAAATCACAAACTCAACAGTTTTGATAGCCAGTACAAAAATCAAGGTTGCCACATTACACAAAGAAATGTTCTGATCCTAAACAAGCATGATCCAAAATGTTAAAAAAATAGCACTGTCTGTAGCAGGTGGCAGACCCCATATCTTCCCTATTCCAATTGCTACCCTCCCAACTTAAAAAAAAAATAAAATTGGAGTAGCTAGTGTTTTCCTACATACATATATAATTGCCACTTGCTGCAGGAGAGCAGGAGCTTTTATCAGAATTCCTACTGAGGAATACAATGGCCCTGCTGCATAAATGGTCTTGAGAGACAATGAACTGTATCCTCACTAAAATAAATCAATATATCTCTGTGCACCCCAGCAAAAGTAGGCTGAATTTACACCAGTCAATAATCAAACTCCATGAATTTTCAAGTAATTCTGAGCATGGACTAGAAAACAATGCTGATTTCAATGTTGAAAATTATGGTTAAGAGCAGATTACCTCAGATTTAGACTTCAAGAAATGTGAACTAAGAGGTGAATCTGCCTTTTTTCTTTTTCTGAAATGCCCAGGCTGAACTTGCTATGCTAATTACCAGACATGGAAGATGACACAAAAATACCTGCCCAATTTTATTCGGCACTAAAATGATTTAATTCTGATTTTAGAAAAGTTTTATAATTAATGGACAAGAAAAGCAGAAGCTAACAAGTCCTTCAGTGTTTGTGGACCATCTTTAGGCCCCAAATTGCCAACCACCTACAGAGAAAAATGGCCAACAGAACCAAAATGCAACCCCCATCATCACAAGGGGGGTGACTGGATCAGAAGAGACATGAGGAATGTGCTGTGTTGGGGGATAGTCCAAAGGTTGCTCTTTCAGGGCAGCAGCAGCAGTCTCAGTGACTCAGTCTTTAAGTAAGCACTTTCACTCAGCTTGCACTGAGCTGTTCCATACGGACAGAACTTTTCATCACCTCAGAAGTTACCTTTGGTTACAAAGAACACTAAATAATAGAACATATTGGTTAAAATGTGGGGGGGAAAAGGAATTAAATGCAAATATTTCTGAAAATTGAAATGTAGCATTCAGCATTTTGGGTTGGTAACTACTGAAAAGGAAATTATCTTCTGCAAAGGTCGCTTCATAAATTCTAACAAGGCACTAAGACCTATTGATGGGCTGTGCAGGGCAGGGCTGCCTAGACCCAGCCTAGCCAGCTCTTCAGCCGCCTCAATCCTCTTGGTATCTCACACAGGCATGCCCCAGACTGGCCTCTAGCAGTTGGGAAGTTTTGTCTAAACTTTTTCTGCTACTTATGGTGTTACATATAAGCCAAAATAAATCTATGTATCTGCCCAGTCCACAAATCGTCAAAACGAATTACACTTGAAAATAGGAACAAATCAATAGGTCAGCATCTGTGGATGGAGCTTTCAGACACACGTTCTAAAGTGAAAAAGCACTGAGGGCCTTCTCCATCCTTCACATGAGTAGCATTTGTAAGCAGTGTATTTTATATTTTTCTACTCAATATGCTCTTTTTTCCTAGGCCAGATTTCCTGCCTCTGCTGTACAATCCCAGTTGGAAATGTACACAGAGGCCTATGGATTCTCCCAAAGCGACTGGCTTTTCTCTTTCTAGAGCAATACATTGTATAATCAAGCTGATTTTGCTGTGGTTCAGTACCATTACAATTAAAAAGTGACCTGGAAGGTGCAGTTTCACCAGTTTAAGATGAACTACATCAATGGGAAAACAATTGCACCCCATAATATGTGGCAGGTAAAAGAGAAGAAAGTGCAACCTATTCTTTCATTACTTTAATTCCCCTCTAGATTATTTTGAAGGCTCTTTAATTTTTATTCTTTTACTCAGAATACACTGAAATGTAGATGAACACTCCAGCAAGTTGGTTTGCTCCAAGTTTTATTAGAGCTTTTAAGTTTCTTTAAGCTGCATTTTTCCAAGTGAAGGACGAAAGCAGGGATTTACCCTCACGACATCCACTGAAATATATTTTTTGTGCTAGTATGAAGACTACGAATTAGCATTTTGTGATGTTCCTGAAATTAGAAGCCCCATGAACTAACCATTTTGTGATGTTTATGCTTTGCCTCATAATGCATTCTCCACAGATGAATCAAAGGGCCAAATGCAATTGCTGTTGTGAGATAATAAAGCATGAAGTGGTGTGTTTGGAATTAAATTTACATAAGACGAAGGATGGTGGGAAGTTTCCGATGCCAGTAACAATCGGTGAGCACACCGCGGTGCCGCCTTCTCAGGAGCCGCCGAACGAAACGGCGCCGCACCAGCAGGGACAGTTACAGCAGGATCCGGGGAGTCAATCCATTTGGAAAGGAGGAAGAAAACTTTTCCAATATTTTCCCTGAGTTTTACGATCAGGGCTATGTCTAGGACCTATATCAGAGTTATTTCCCTGTAATAGCCTTGTAATTCCGTGTGGCTTGCTGGTTTTGTGTTTGCCTGTCTCTTAGGTTTTATAGTTACATCTCTATTGTTTTGTAGTTAGCAGAAGGTCTGCTGGATTAACATAGGCAGAATCCAGCACAGAGCTCCTGAATCTAACTGAACCTACAGTTCAGCCCTTCATCTTCCACCTTTTTACTCCATGAGGAAAGCAGCCTTTTGCCCCTGACCCTGCTCTGCTGCTCTGGAAAGGCACTGGATGGAGGCAGCCCCAACCTCACAGAATACTGTCATTGCAGTTATGTCATAGTGTGGGACTGCTGCCTGTCCCATTGCCCAACACTTTGTGAGCCCTCAGAATGGAAAAGCATATGGTAATATTTAGTATCATTGATGTATTCTGAGTCTCTCACAGATATTAAGAAATTAGTGTCCCTCTTAACTTCACGTCACAGGTTCTCTCTCACCCTGCTGGCACCTGGGGGAAACTGAGGCATGGAGAAAAGAAAATGCTCCAAAGTCAGATTTTGCTTTCTAGAACTTGTGAGGCATTTTGTTTCAAAGAATTTGCATGTTTGCAGTTTTTAGCTAAAATTATTTTCAAGCTGTGTAAATACTCAAGCCTTTTAAAGGCATGGCTACTTAGGCACAAAATATTAAGACATTCCTTCAAAAAACAGGTGACACCACCCTCCCTACCCACCTTCCCTGGACTCATGTGCCACTTTGCTGGGAGAGGCAAGATTAGAATTCAAAGCTTCTCAATTCTTAAGTATATTCAGCCATCAAACCTACTTAAAATAGTCATTTGCTCTAGAAATTACACTTTTCAGTTCCATTCCTGATCATGCTACAGCCAACTGCTAAAGCCAAGGGGGAAACCACAAAGACCACAGTGAGACATTCCCAAAAGGTAGATGGCATGTCTAGGTAGTGGCCGGTGCAAGATCTTACCAGTTTGGGTTGAGTGGCTGATGACAGCTGCAGGAATCATGACAAAATTCAAAAATGAAAAGTTTTAACTGATATTAGTTGTTTTTTTCTTAAGCTAGAAGCACCACACTTCTGTGGAGCATGGAAGCAGGGGGAGGTCATGGCAGGTGGTGAGTATTGCTGCCCTGCCCTGCTGAACCATTGCTGACTGGGGGCCCAGGGCAAATACCATGAGAGAAGGGGAGGAGAGGAACTCACACTCTCGAGGAGTTTGAAAAAACACTTCTGTGTTCAAATCACACAGAAGCTCAGTTGAGGGTTTTTTGGTCTGCATATTGTTATCGGCTGTTATCTTGTGGATAGTCTCACTGGAGGGTGGGCACCATGAGAGCTCATCACAGCACATCTAAGATTCAGCTGAAAAAAGAAAAAGGTTTCCTTTGGCCGATGAAAACAAAGGCAAAGGCAGCCTTTTGCAGGTTTTCACCCCATACCCAGGTTACACAACCATTAAGACAAAGATAAAACTTCACATCTTATTCATTAGGGTCTCACTGAGTTCCAGAACACTCTGAAGTCGGAAAATATCTTCAAATGGATGTTTCTTAAAAAGATTAGGAAGCAGAACTCTAGTTAGCTTTTGTCTGTCTGTTTTGCTGAGGGTGTTATTCTAAGAGCATGCAGGAGATGAATGATCTACACTGAAAACCTTGACGCTTCTTTAAATGCCTTATTTTCATTTTTTAAGAAATATGACAGCAAGAATTAGTACTGGCTCTTCTATTTCAATAATGGTAGTCATGTTGAAGTGACAACAAACATCATTACATTTACATGCACATTTATGTAGACAAAAATTGTCATTACTTATTTCAGTGGAACATTTTATAATTTGCCCCATAAACAAATAAAATCTGTATAAGCTGTTTTTAGCCTTCAGCAGTATGTCAACACAAGCAACTTAGAGTTAGACTTACTGACACTTACTGGTAAGCATCTCCTTCCATTTTTAAAATGCTTAAGATTAAAAATATAGTATTTTGTTCAGTTTTTATACTAATACAGTGAAAATACTTTTTGATTGCTGGCTGCAAACAAAAAACAGATGGTTGAATGCCCTCAAATGTTGTATATTTAAATGAAAATGAGAGAAAATAAAGACATACCCATGTGCCTGTTTTGACTTTAATGTTCTGAGTAGGGAATAAAATATGACAACAAAAAAGAAGATGCAAACTTGAGAAAAATATACACCTTCTCTTAGTCCATTTGCAGCAAAAAATTATTCTTCTACCATATTATCTACTTCTTCTGTTCTCACATCTGTCTTTTGTCTATGCTCTGATCACTGTTATAATCAATTTAAATACTTTGTACTACCCTGCAGAAGTCTTATGGCTGAGGCCATAAGTGCTGGAGCACTCACTTTACGTGGCTGTTAAGCACCAAAGGTAAATCATAGAAGGACAGAATGGTTTGAGTTGGAAGAGACCTTAAAGATCACCTTGTTCCAGCCCCCTTCCACAGGCAGGGTCACCTTCCATTAGACCAGGCTGCTCACAGCCCCATCCATTCTTGCCTTGAACATTTCAGGGATGGGGCAGCCACAACTTCCCTGGGCAACCTGTGCCAGGGCCTCATCGACCTCACAGGGAAGAATTTCTTCCTAATATCCAGTCTAAACCTGCCCTCTGTCAGTTTAAAGCCATTTCCCCTTGTCCTATCATTCCATGCCCTTATCAAAAGTCCCTCTCCAGTTCTCTTGTAGGTCCCCTTTCGGTATTTGAAGGATTTTATAAAATGGGAATATTGCATAGGAAAAAGCATTTCCCAGCACTGATGGAGCTGAACTGGCTTTTCTAAGAGTTACTTTTTTGAACGTGCAATTGGATAATGCCAGAAGACTCAGGAAGTAGCAGAGCAGAGCTCCAGGTCTAGTGTAGTGGTCTTCTGTAAATAATGCCAGACTTTGAACAAAGATAACAAAGGAAGATCAGCTAATTAACCTATAGAAGATAGCACTGGAACAAACTTGCTGTTATATTTGGTTTGTCATGAGAATTTTTCATGGAAGAAGGTCTTGGAACAGCTTTCCAGCAGAGAATGTGGGAGCAGAGAACCTAACTTGCTCTAAGATATAATTTCAGATATTTATTATCAGAATTATGTAACACATCTTGAGCTTTGTGCAAGAAACAGATTTAGTGGTTTAAGATGCTTCAGATAGTCTTGTCCTATGTTTCTATGCTAGGTATTAGCACCATATAAAATTAGCACTGCTCAGCTCATTTGCAGAGCTGAGATAGGTACAAAGCAGCACAGAATGGAGGAGGACTGATCTGGAATGAGGACATACACCTGTTCTTGTATTTCAGCTCTCCCATGATAGCAGGAGCCAGATCTCAGCAACTGTTGCCAAAATGTCTGTGCACCTCAGTACAGAAGTTTCAGATTTTTTTATATTTCTTCAGCTAATTATTTTCTCTCCTGTACTCATTTGCTAACAGTGGCAAGTGCAACAAGGAGAGACTTTATGAACCAGAGTGTGTAAAGAACCTTGCAATCTGTCCATTTGAATGTCACCATTAGATTGTCATCTTTATGATTTAATACTCTCACTGAGTCCATGTCACAGCAGAGCCAAAATCTGTCCCTGTTTGTGCTGAGCAATGTCTGAAGGAAATCTATTGATTTCAGCAGAACTATTTTGCATTAGTATGGCCAAGACCAGCATTTTCCCCTGGGAAGAGGACTTACAGTTCTCTTTAATATTGCCTGTTTTCAGTATTGGTTACATTGGGTCAAACTCAGCTTTTTTAGCAGAGCACTTTATACCCAGATTAGCTGCACTGAGGTAAACACAGTCATTCTACATTTACACCCATGCAGTTTGCCTGAGGATTTTATTTTGCTATTTCTTAGGGCCTTTAGTAGTCAAGATAGCTCTGTAAAAGTACTGACTGTGGAGGACAATATAAACTTTTCTATCAGAGTAAACCAATAAAAAAGTCATGTAATATAAAAAAGTCATGTAAGTGTGACATACATGAGTGCTGATATAAGAAACTGAATAAGCAGCTGAAGAAGAGCTGGACACAGTCCCCTCACATGGGTCAGGGTTACAAAGGACTATCTCTGTCATATGACTTGGGTCAGTGTTATTGGTTCCAACAACACAGTCATATCTTCCCTCTCTTTTGAAATTCAAATGTGAACAAAATACATTGCGAACTACAAAGTTGGCAGTACAAACCAATACAACCCATTACAGGAGTAGTTACTGCTAACTCCTGGTAGCTGTTACTGTTGAATTAAAGAAAGAAAATAAAATGATAAGTTTCACTTTGAGACCAATTACCTGTTCCTTCATCCTCATTATAAAACGTAATATAATAATATATGAGACATGGATTTAGCACAGTCTTTTACTCTTTCTTGCCTGAGAGAAAAATACCACTTGGCAAGTGCCATTTATTGTTAAATGAGATGTAAGAGTGAAAAAAGTCTTATGCAAGAGGTACCTTTGGGTATCATAATTACAAGAAAAAACTCTTAACAGACTTTCATGAGGTAAGAAAAGGAAAGCTGTATTTGGTTAATTCAAATGATTGCAGCATATTTGTTGCTGGTTTTAAATACTTTGAACAATTTGTGGGTAGGTTCCAAATATATTTCTGTTAATGAATAGTGAAAATATGGCAAACAGAGAATATGTGGTTTGCCTCTCTCTCCTTATTTAGATAACACTGCCACTACATTTATTTAGGTTTAGTATTGTTTTCTTCATAAAAATCTAGCCCCTCTCAAGGTGATGCAGGTGATAAGGCAGGCATATACAATAGGTTTAGCATCAGGGGGTGAAATAATATGAGGAATAATTCAGGCAAGAAGCATTTTTTTCAGTCTTGGGGATGGGTGGGAGAAACCTAAAACTAAACCACATTCTCATCAGGAGAAAAAAAAATCGTTTAAAAGCTTGTCATAAATGAAAACAATTTACTTGTGCCCATGTCCTTAAGTGCCACAAACTCTTCTGCTTTTACTGCTACATTCTCTAATGATATTACTGCATATAGCACATCTCATCTAATCTGTTAGTAAAATCCTAAAGTCACTTATGTCAGTCTCTAATGCAAGCCAAATGAGTCTTCCCAGTAATAAGAAGCTTCGCAGAATTAGTTTTCGTTTTGCAGAAAATTGCCATTGGGGCTGGTACTTTTATCTAAAAATTTCACTCGTGCATAAGCAAAAAACTCATATATTATTTGGTTACATTCCATCAGTATGAGAAATAACATTGTGAGAATTCTATGCATGCTAATGATATATAGAAATCCACCTGCTTTCAGATAAAATGAGTTTAATTTTCTGTTGCCCACTGCCTGGTTGGCCTTTCATAAATTACTTATGCACAGCTATTATTAAAATAGAGGGAAAGCAAATTAGAAAGTCCTCATATCTCTCCACTGGATTTAACCAAGGCAGGGCTGTGACAGCTAGAGTCAGCGTTTTTGAAAAAATTCTGCTCTCTTGAAAAATTTTGCATCTCTATACAATTCTATGCCACTGTTGTAAACGTTCTGACCTGCCTTCTTACCAAATTAACCTAAATCCTTTCTATTTTTCAACATTAATGGAATCCTCTAGAGTCCTGCTGATATATATTAAAATATATTTATTGGTTAATTTGAATTCCAGCGTTTTGTACCTCATTTCCCAGTACTTCTGTTATATCTGAACAGCTTGGAGCTTTAGCATTAGAAACTTACAAATTAAGATAAATACATCTGACAATTATCAGATCAAAACAACTTAACTTTCATTGGAATATATGATTGCAAATTTCCCTTCCTGATGAAAGAGAAAATGAGGACTGTCTGCTTGAAACAGTTAATTGGATTTGAAAGTACTGTACGTTTCAGCAATCGGTGCAGCTTTTGGTTGGTCAATGACTACTTGACCTCCTGGTTTTCCAACAGACAATTGGTTTTCATTTCTTGAGGGTCTTTTAAGTCCATAGTTCATGGTGACTTTAAGTTTAATTTTCTGTTAATGATATTATTTTGCTCTTTTAAGATAAAACTTCCTTGTGATGTGCTGAGCAACAGTGGCAATCCCATTACTGTGTGAGGAAGGACACCTTCTCAAATTGCATTCTTTTAATATTGTCTCTGTGTGGTTACGCTTTTTCTAAATGCCATTTTAACACTTGGGGTTTGTATTTCACGTGAATTTAAAGGAATAGCTACTCTGCTCCTTCAAAAAAATACAAATATAAAAAAAAATCAAAAAGCTGCTGTGGTCACCTGCCCAGCCAAAGCTCCCTTTTAAATAACTGGGTCTCAATTCTAATCAGCTGCTGGTTTAATACCTTCCACTTCGGTAGACTGACTGATTAGAAGTGGTGTGGGTTAGTTTGGGCCAAGGACATGCCCTACAGGTTTCAAGCTCAATTTCTCTATTTCCAAGCCCATTACATTTGCATCCACACCGTATCACAGTGCATTAAGCCCGTCCACACAGCAGGCAGTTCCCTAATGCTGACAACAATTTTGTCCATGGCTGACACCCCCAGCACTCTGCTAAACCCAGCATTGCTAAGTAGACTCCTCTATAGTTCTTACACTAAAGCAGCTTTCCTAATGAATTGAAGTAATTATATCAGAGGCATTTTTCCTTAAATTAAGTTAAATGTATATTTATTTGTTATCTGCCACAGGTATTATTTTATTTCACATTGTATTCCCACAAAGGACTAGAGGCACACAATGCTGGCCAGCCCTCAAGCTGTTTTTTCACAGGACAGCCCTGTAAATTTAAGGGCTATCTGCCACCAAGGGGGGCTGTCCTGCTCTTCCTCTACCTCCACACTTCAGCTCACAGGAACATCCAGGAGAAAACCATCCACTTTTTTGGCAAGGTTAGTTTTCTGATAGTTGAGGTTCCTTAAGTGATTTAGAAGGAGACAATAAATGCCAAAGTGAAATAATAGTAGCAGAGAGAGCACGTGACTGGCAGTGAAGAGCAAATGGTTTCACAATGAGGTATTCCAAATCTCCATCCGTGAAAATGCCTAAAATGTTTCTAGAATTGGTTCATATATAAACAAACTTATAGATCCAAACATAATTGTATACTGCACAAATTTAGAAATCTCAGAATGAGTCACATAAAAGTTGGAATCCTTTCTCATATGGAACATCCTCAAATTCCCTTCTCTATTAATTTTGGAGCATACACATTTTTCTCTCATTTCTTCTGTTATCTAATCAAGAGGACAGGCGGCTAATTATTAAACATCAAGTTTTACCAATATAAAAAATATTTAAAAACTCATTACTCAGCTTCTCCAGCATATTACCTATAAATATTGTTAATAGCTACAAATACTTTAAATTTGTCTCCAGTTTGGAGACTTTTAGGCTGTACCTTCTACTCTCCAGGGTTAAAACTTTACATCCATCTTCCCCCACACTTCCATGACAATTTCAGTTATCATAGATCCATGTGAATCCAGGAATGTTCTTTAATGGAAAGTATATGTTGCAAAATTTGTGATAAAACGATAAAAATTAGCAGGTAGGATTTAATACTGAATTTCACACACAAAGATACATATTATAAGGTTGTATGCTCGAATGAATGGAACTGCAGTGTACTAAACACTATAGAATACTATTGCTGCTATATCTGACTATTCCCCATGGTTTCCTCTCCCTGCTGACAATCGGTATCTGTAAATCACACCATGCACTCTGCTATCTCTCCTATCCTGCACAGTCAAGGCCTAAGCATTTCATCTTGAGGCTTTAAAGGAACACACATAATGCAAGGACTTTAAACACAGTGATGCAAAAATCACTTGAGATGAATTACTGTAATCTATGGTTCATATTGCAGGTTCACACAGGAATTCTGGTCAGAACCCTGCTATGGTAGATGTTAAGAGAGACAGAGAATAAAAGAAGTCATCCTTCCTGTCAGAAATTTGCAATCTAAATAATATAAATTGTAGACATATCTGTGAGCACAATGCACTCTGCTACATAAATAGCTCATGAGAAATCCATAGATTGAAATACATTCTCCTAAAACAATGACAGATTATTTTGAACAATAATGAGCAATTCCACTAAAAAAAAATTAAAAATCTGTTTCCAAACTGTTCCTGAACACAACAATTAAAGTATTCATTTCATATAACTTACCCAGATGCAGCAGACAACACTGAGTAAAAGCCTATAATGAATTAAAAAATGTTCTGAACATAAAGCACACTACAAACTATGACTTCTTTCTATACCCTCTCAAGTACAGAATGTCCTGTGCACTAGTAGAGGACATCCAATACTCTAAGACTGTTGAAATGCTATAATTAAAGGTCTGTCAGAGTTTCCATTAAATCCCTGATTTTCAGGGTTTAATTAATAATAACAGTGAAAATTAATGTGAGTAGAATTAAAGCCACTGTCATAGTTCTACTGCATATTAATTTCTGATTTTAAGTCTCTACAACATGTGGGACTGATCCAGCTTCCTCTCTTCAGTCAAAACTCCCATCACAGGGGAAACCTCTTTCGATGTAAAATTCCTTACTGGAGACAGGAAATATTTGTCTGAACATAGAAAGTGTGATCAGGCTCTGAAACACCTATAGCACTTATATGGAAAGTTAAATGAACATTTCAGAAAATCAGGAATTACTGAATTGCATAAAGTTTTGGAATAAATGTCTTAAGTGCAGTTCAAACTCATACACCTGAAAACCAACGAATATTCACAATTCCTCAGTCAATTCCTTCCCATTAATCAACTCAATATAAGTTTATCCATTTAGCTTTGAAATATTAGTATTCTAAATTATTTATAATTTTTGTAAGTAAGAATAAAGGGTTTGGCTCCATAATGGAAGATGGAGAACTGGAACTACAAGAGTAAATCAGATGTTCTGCTACTGAAACAAAGGCTACTGGCATTTTGAATTTGAGTGAAAATAATTTGGAACACAGAATATTCCATGAGATTATTCCATGAAAATAAGCACTGGTATCTCACCATACAACATGAGGAAATTTAATCTTTCACATAAAAGGATCAAATAAAACTACCTCAGTGTGGAAGTCTAGAGAGGGACCTGGCAGAAGACTAGAGGATATTCAGTTCTCTTCAAAGTAAATAGTATTACAGCTGAAAAATGTGAAAGCATGAAATTTTCTCAACACTGCTATGAGAAAGAGACCCAGAAATACCAGACATGCAAAATACTACAGTGAAGGGTGGAGACAGTACGTTCAGGAATTGTTAAAAATGTTAAGAATATTTTGTTTCACCTAAAAGCACCTATTATAAAGTACATATTTTTTCTGTCCAGATTCCAAACTAATAGGTGGTATTATTTTATCTTACATTAAAATCTATGCTATAAGCCTACATCACACACTCTAGAGGTTAATAGAGAAAAAGGATCAATACTATATGCTGTTTGGACTGCTAAGTAGGTCAAGGAAGTTCACAAGTAAAAAAACTTCACTTTACAAAGAAAAGTGGGGATTTATATTAGTGAAACTTATGATGTTGCATTAATGAAAAATGAAGTCCACATAATCAAAAATTCACATTATATCATATATAATGATAAATAATAAGCTGAAACCAAACAGTAGAGAATATAATCTGTTTTCAGTAAAGTTGGATACATTTGCAGCACAACACAAAAAGGGTGATAGAAGGGTGATCTTGTATCTGTACTGTCTTGATGTCTAAATGCGGGGATCCACTGTTGTCACTGTGCAAGTCACTAAAAGACACAGTCTTTGATCTGCAGAACTTAAAATCTAAACAGATAATATGGTCAAAATGTTGGAAAAGAAAGAATTATCATACCTTTATCAATCTAGAATTGAGGGTATAATTCCAAAGGAACTTAAACCAGAGAAAGAACTGCCAGGCCCTGCTTCTGTCCTCTCTATGTGCTTCCTACACCACTTGCTGAGCTGGCCTAGTTCACTATTCCAGCACAAAAATATCCCTTGAAAACTAAGCACATTTCTGTTACACAAAGGTACTGACATAGATCAGTAAAGGAGCTGACCAATACCTGAAGCAGCAAGGGACACAAATGTGTGGCCAGGTGGGAGAGGATGTAGGGGGAGGACTCGCTGCTTTGGGATAAGTCAAACATAAAGATTAAGTCATTTGTCATAATGCACTTAGAAAATCTATGGCATGCATCATATAAGTTTTCAATTATGAGAAAAAGTATCTATAAATAGATCCTGGATAAGTTTAGGATGGACATTTCAAGAGACTTTTTAATCCCTAGAGCACCAAAAGTTTGCATCAGCCATCCTATGAGGTTAATAAGAGCAAAAATCATAAGGAGATTTTAGATGGAGCTTTGCATTATATGAGATGGTTGACAGAGATGATAAAGGGTTATGACTTGAAAACTCTAACATGTCCTTTCAATTCTATGCATTTTGAAATGGCTCAACTAATTCTTAACCAGGAGAAGCTGAAAAAAGCTCCTTCAAGTACACTGTATTGGAGGAAGTTAAATCAAAAGGAATGTCAATGCTGAAACTGGGAAAAAGATACAAATTTAAATCTGCAATCCCTGGGAGCCAAGAATAGTGCTCTTTACGTTTTGCTGTCGTCACTAACCAGTACACAACAGTCAGACTCTTGATAGAGACAAATTACCAATCAAACCAGAATAACTATACTAGTAATCTGGAGTATATCTTGTTCTGCTTCCATAATCTTTCAGAGTTTAAAGAACTGAGAAATCAACCCAAAACTTTGCATGAGGACATAGTTTTCTCTATTCCATATCATGGTAAAACAAGGAATATCACAACCAAAATGGGGAAAGCCAATAACTGTTTCTTTATACCTATTGCTGAGCTATGAGCTCTTGTGTCAGATTTAAGCTAAGCACCACACCATCACTTTCTCCTCTCTCCTATTTTCTAATGCTGAAGTCACATGACAAACATCTGGTGATCAAAGTGAAATCACGAACTGGATAATTTCTATTTGGATGTTACTTTTTGGCTCCAGTTATCCCTGCAGCTGGAACATTTCCTCCCAGCAGCTCTATGCTGTTTTGTGAGCAATGCTGGCAAAATGCCACAAATTTGTGAAAAACTTTGAAGGGGCTTAGTGTTAAAGACTTCTACTTTCCAATCAGTACAGCTTGAATCAATAGCACTGCTGCTAAACGTAAACAGGCATAATGGAAATTTTACAAAGCAAGACCATTTGTATGTAACATCAAAACCATCACAAAGTCCTCTTTCCATAAGAGTGCAAATCACATTTAGAGTAAGACCAGAGAGAAAAGCAAGATTACTTTGTGATGATTTGGTGCAAAATTCACTACACTCTTTACTTGATGATGAATTCCAGTCATATTGTCGTGTACTTCAGGCTTCATCAGCAGAGTGCTACACTGCCAAAAAATATGATTTTAGCACATCAGAACAAAGGTTATAAAAGAGAATACATTATTATTTGATCTTATGCAAGTAATAGTTCACAAAAATATTATTTTACAGTAAACCCTGCCTAACCACAAATTAAAAAAAAAAAAGAGAAGGAGGAGAGAAAAGATGGAGGAGGATGCTGGAAGAATGAACATAGACTCAGGTATATGAAATATTGGCTAATTATGTGTTAAGATTTTGCTTCCATCAGAAATAATAAATGGGAATAGATTGCTAAATACATTTCCACTGCAAAGGGAAGAAAGCAGTTACTAGTATGTTGCAATTGCAACAATCTGAATTTTTTTTTTGGCCTGCCATTATTTACATTATCTCATCTACATTAGCAATAAACAAAAGACAAACAGCACCTTCTGCTGCCTCTCAAGTCATACTTCAATGTGCTCTGAGAGTAGACATGCTGTTCATATAAGCATGGCTTAAGGTACTCCCAGAGAAAACCTTATGCTCACACACATTGTCCATGGGCACTCCAGATGGCAGTTAGTGTGGATGGCAGATGAAAAGCCCAGGAATCACATCATGCTCGTGGCTGCTCCACATGTGCTTTTTAACAGCTTTACACACTAACAGCAACTGGTTGAGCAGGTATAAGCAACCTTCTCCTGGCTTTTGTACATGTGTAAATGTATGGCCCCAATTGTAAGTAGTTGGAGGATTTACTGTTCAGGTCAGGTTACAGAAGCTGTAGAACACAACAGGGTCCAGGCTTGGCGCCTCATATTCCTGTGTTATACAGTGTTTTCAGCTTTGCACAGCCCTTGGTCCCTCTCCTCTCCCCTTACATTTAGACTCTGACTGCTTCTGCTCATAGAGCTGCTTTTCTCAAGCCCATGGCTATGCTTTCAAATTAGCAGGAGTAACTGGACATGGAGACAGAGAACAGTTGCTTTTACCAGAACCTTTGTAAAGAACTTGCTGGGAATTCTTCAGGAAAACTGTTCTTCTCAGAATCGAAATTTTTCACAGGAGTTTACCAATTTTAGTGAAACTTCAGGGAGAAAAGCATCTTAAGTCCAAGACAGGATTTCTGACAAAGGTACGAACGAGAGGCATGGCCAGCAACCCAGGATGTAGGTACCAGCCTGGAAAATCAAAGACAAAACATTCAAGTGAACCTGAGGCAGTGTTTGTAAATGTGCAAATACAACACTGTACTTACTAGAATACCTACATTTTCCAGATAGTTGCCAACACAGAAGTTGCTTGGGTGCATGAGAATCTTGGATGTTGACCCAGGTTATGTCTTGTACAACACTGGCACGATCCGTAAGGACCATCTCTCCTGAGAACACCAGATACAGAGTGTTGGGTGGGTGCCCAGTGTGCCTAGAAACTCCAGCCTTAGGGAAGATGTAAATAGGAGCTCACCATGAGCATAGAGAAGCAACAACTGGAAAGTTGCCTAAAGACTGAGAAAGTGCTCTCACAACATCCGTTTGATAATGAAGTTACTCCAATGACTCCAGTGAAATTATCCATACTTTATACAGGAGTCAGAGAAAAATGAAGCTGTTTAAACTGTAAAAACCTTGGCTTGTACATCTTATCATGCAAATTAAATTAAAAAAAACCTCCATGGAAGTAGTCCAAAGAACTTTCCCTGCATGTGGCTGTAAGTCATTTAAGTCATTCAGTGAGATGGGATAATGGCCATTACTTTTTACCAGGCCCGTTCATATTGTGACACTGGGAGCAAGACAGTCTGTCAAGTTTTTGTCTGCAGTGCCTAATTTTTCAGCACACTGCTCCTGCCCTCCCCTCCATTGTGTCAGGAGTGCATTAGGTGTTGGAAGGGCAACTGTCTATTTTGCAACCTAAATTCAAATATTCTACCTTTTAAAAGGATTGTATATATTTTCATCTGTACTCCTGGGCTCAAAACCTTTCTCTGCAATGACTGATACAGCAATGAAATGCACTTCAAAGAGGCTAATTCAGAGATAATGTTTTGTATTTCTAGGTGTACCTTACTCACCCCCTAATGACTTAAATGGCAATATGAAACGGCAATAAGTGTTAAAATACCTCCGAAATCTATGAGTAGATTGTAGATATATGTAGTTTGGAAGATCTTTTGAAAATCAAGCCTAATAGTGTTTGGAGTTCTTTTAGCCAAGGCCAAGGAAATAAAGAAACAAATTAACATAAAAATATCTCAACTCTAAGTACAAGGTATCAGGGTCACTGACTATAAATATAAATAATGCTGCTCCACATAAACCTTAAACAGCTTACTGCGACTACTAATATAAATTTACAGTATTTACAAGATTAATCTTTTTAAAGAAAATTACAGGATCATAATATCAAACAAGATTATGCTATGTCCTATATAGCATTTTACTATACACAGAGCAGTAACACGACAGCAAATATGCACTTTAGAGACATCAAGTAACTACTGCATGAAGATGCTGACATTCCATGCCAAATACTAAGCACAGCAACAAGTCTTGGGGCCATCTGATCTCTGCATACAAAACACTTGATAGCCTCATTGTAAGTTTGATAGGGAATGTATGATTTTTCATGCCTCCATAGAAATGTACATTGGACTATTTCAACTATAATATACAGATGTAAGATTTCGTAATCGTTGGCTGTGGAAGCAGAAGAAATTCCAGAAATACTCCAATGCAGACAGAATGGTCAGGAAAGAGATCACAGTAGCTGCGCTCCACTAGAAAGAACAATAGACAGAGAAAGCTATAAGCATGCTGCCTTGAAGCTCTGATTTTTCTGTGTCCTGTAACTGAGCTGAGGGCTACTCAGCTATGGAATACTCAGCTGTGTGGCCATTCTGTCACATCTCACCACATCCACGAGGAACATCACGTCCATTGAAAGTCACAGCTCATATGTTCAAAAGGATATGCTGTTGTAATCTTTAAATTCTTCAGTACCTTAAATATGTATAATGGCTTTTGGCTTTTCTCTTTTATCAAACCTCCCCTTCCCTAAGGGTTGGTCAAAGCACAAGCTATGTGTAGTGCCAGCAGATATCTAATGATGACAGATTATGTGTATCCTTTACCAGAAGGAAATTGTTTTGTATACTACCCATTAGTAATTAAAGCTGGATTTTCAGAGTCAGTAGAAGCTAAAAGTACAGGAGAAGCTACTTACAACTTCATGATGCCAACAGAATCTGTAATAAATAGCAGTGCACTCTGTATTCCAAAAAGACTGCAGCGTGCCAATAGACACGTCTCACAAAAGCACCTTACACCACTAAAGCTGTAACATGCATTTATTAGTGTATTGTTTTTTATTTAAGGAAAGGTTACTGTAGTAACCCTTCTGCTGGCAGATAAATGTAACATGCAAACAGGTATGATCAGGCTTCATGATACCCCAACCTGCTAGTCAAACGAATAGCATTTTTATTTTAAGCTGAATGGAAGGGGATTAGGGTAAGAAAACTCCCTCTATTGACCACTGACATTGTTTATCATATAAAAGGTAATTGCTTAGAGAAGATTCCATCTCCTTTTACTGCAGAAAATGTCCTGGTTTGCTGTTAACCCTTCTCCCATTACAGTACAGCCCCATAGGTACCACTGCTCAGAGAGGCATAGAGAGCCTTCTGCATGATTGAGGGCAAGAACTTTGTAATGCACTACCTTTATCTGTCTTACTTTGGTCTACAGCAGTAAATTTTGTATGCCTCTACTGACTACTCCCTGGGAATATGGTAAAGATGTGGCCTTTTATACAAAGATAAGGTACACAGAAATGATATCCAGAGAAAATATGGTAATAGAAAAGAACAGGCTCAAACAACAATGAACAGCTCACAATCAAATCCAAAAGCATTAGAAGATTTCAGGCTGTGTTGGTAGAGTACAAATCCATCTTGGATCAAATTATTCACCCCTTTACTGTGGTCTCTTGCTTGGCCTGGCAATTAGTTCAACTGTGGAATGCTACTTAGGAGTACATTTACAATCCCTACATACTCTCTACAGCACAAATGGACTTTAGAAAGGAAGAACTTAGAGGCTACCCAGGTAAACAGCAGTTACTTCATAAAAGTACTAAAGTTGCGCCTGAGAATAAAAGGCAAAGAATAAATTTTTAATTTCCTACTTTGTATTCTGGGCAATGTGAGGGAATTCACTTATCTTCTTTTTTTGCCTGTGTTTTGTCATCTCTAAAACAAGGATCATGCTACTGTATTCACAGGACTCTGCCTATTTCTTGGCTTTGACAGGGTCATGAATTTTCCTGATTTGTGTAACATACATGAGGAGCTTGGTAATTCTGTGCACTCTTGTAAGAAAATGCTCTCTCATTAGGACAAAACTTATCTGCCAAGCCAAAAGTTATGTTATTAGCATAATCCACTTTGGAAAAACAACATCCACAAATATGGAAAAAACAAATCTGGTCTCTAACACATTCTTGAGGAACTCACCTGAGCAGATCGAAGGCAAAAATTAATGTCGGTGGATGGGCTTGATCTGCAGAAAGGGATTTTTCCATTCTGTTTAAGAAACAAAGAGAGGGAAAAAGCTATTTTTAGAATTATGATCTGAAATGCCTGTTGGAAAAATTATGAAAAGCAAAAGTGTATTTTGCCCTCTTTTTTCCTGCAAGTTCTGATTCATCATTGCATGACACAATTTTTACAACTCACATTAAAATATTGCAATTAGTTTAATCCCTTAGGGATGTAAGCTACTTTGTACATGCGTAAATAAACTGCTTTATGCTAAGCAGTTTCAGTCCCTTCCCCAAAACTGTTTAATGTAATTTTGGATATAATTAGCAACCCCTGAAAATGCAATTATTCTATAACTGGCAATTTTGCAGTAAAGATTCCCCTTCTATCATGTGGATTTTAAACCAAAAGGTCATTTGGGCTAATAATTTTACCTCTATCTCCTCCCCAGAGCTAAAAACTTGAGTTAACATGTGATGTCTTAAAGGAAAGGAACATGTTTTCTTGTAGTGTTTTAGAAATGTACTACGACCGTGACCTACATAAAAAACTTCTGGAGGCAAAAGTGCAGTTTGATTTCTCAGAGTAAGTCCGTGGCTTTACTCCCAAATTCCTCAGAAGGCTGATACTCATATCATCAAACAAAAGGGTGAACTTTAACAAGTTTTGTGCTTGAGTCTGTAGGATTTGCTCACCCAAAGCACACTGCTGCATTTTCTTTTGCATTTGCCTGCTTCCACTCAGTGTAAGCAGGACCTTAGTTGCCTTTCAGCTGACTGGTGTCAATGATAATAACAATACATTTTTATTTTTAGACCACTCAAATCTAAAGGCAAGTTAGCTCTGCATACGTATGCATGCACACACAAATGTAAGCAATATCTGACCATTTCCAAAGGACAACAAGTCCTTTTGGAATAGTAATGAATAGAGAAATCATCTTGTGCCCTGCATGAGATAGGTGCATTTCAAAATTTTCCTGTATAGCTTCCATGAAAATTGGCCCCTAAGCAAGGGTGTGAGTCATTGATGAATACAGCTCTAAGGCTTCACGCTGTGCAGCAAGAGCTGTAAAAGGCATTAGAGGAACAGAGGGGAGGAGGAGGAGAGAGAGAGGGGGTTAGGAGGTTATTAAATAAAACCTGGTAATGGTTTTACATGAACATTTTCTGAGCAGTGTTTGGCAAATGCACATCCCAACCCACCGGGCAGCTCTTGGACAGCCACAGCGGCGCCCTTTGCCAGGCAGTGCCCAGAGGGGCTGCACAGACCCCCACACAAATCACTTCTGCCTGCCCCAAAGGCACTGCTGTCACAGCCCCTTGCAGGGCTTGGTGGAAACTCAGGTCCTAAAAGTAAAAATAAATTGCCTTATGTCACAATGTTTTATAGTAGCTTTTCAAATGAATATTGCGGCAAAAGGATGTTTTTTTCTCCTCTGCACCCATCTCCACCACACAAAAGCCACTGGGCTGTACCAGTAAAACCACAGCCTTTGCCAGTAAAACTATGCAAAAAGAAGAGAACAGGCCAAAGAGAATCTACTGTTGACAAATTTAAATTTCCTCAAACTTCAGAGGTATTTCATTTTGGTTCAAAATCATTGTTGTTTTGGTTTGGTTTTTTTTCCCTAAGACCAATATATTAAATTGCTGAGACAATTTATGTCATTCACTGATAACATATCAGACCTGGATTATGAGCAATTCTCCTTTTTAGGCAACTATGTTTCTCCTGTCTCAGTCAGGATCCAGATTTCAGTATAGACATGAGATTCTTACTCAATACACAAGTCATTATCATGCAAGATCCTCCACCCTTCAGACTTCCTACGTGTTCTGATCTCACACTGACTTGTGCAGTCCCCTCAATGTCTCTTCCCATTTTTGTTTCTTCCATTGTGTCTGTACCCATCTGAAAGAAAAGATACAGTGTGGGCCACGACATCCCATTATCAAACACCCTGTGACTTGCAGATTCACATGGGAAACTTATTATAAACAGTGATTAAATGAAACTAACTGTCTACACTGGGTTCGTTATAAATAATCCAATAACCTTTTAAATGAGTCTTTTTTTCAGTAGGTAGCTCAGATATACAGTCAGAAAAAAACATTTACCTGTATTTTAAATAACAAAAGTATCACTTGTTAGTAAGCAAATCATAATTGAAATCTTTATTTTCACACAAATAACCATCTAAGGAGCTTGGGTATAAACAAATAAACAATTTTTTTTTTTTTTTAGCAGGAACAAGAGGAGCTGTAAGTCCTTTAAATGACAGAAACAATGAGTTTACATTTAGGTAGTTTGAACAAATGGGCACAGCAGCCTACAGAAGTGAAAGTTGAATCTATAAGGAATGTTAGGAGGAAAATAGCTTGTTATGTTACAAATACTTCTGTTTCTCTAACACCTTTAAAAATAAGAGGTAGACTTTAAAAACAAACAAACAAACAAACAAATCAACCTTCTGCGTTTATATATATATTTAGGAATAGGAATTATATATTCCCTCTTAACTGAGTAGTTGATAAATGCTGCTGTTTTAAGAGACACCAACAAAACCCCCCTGAAATGCACAGACACGCAGCACCATCTGGTGGATTAGCACGGCTGGCAAACAGTTCTGCATTTACACAACACATTACCACAGGCTGGAGAAGGGAAAAGCTGTACAAAGAAAAGCATATCATGGAGATTTGTTTAGTCAGGGTCAGGCAAGAGAAACTGAAGTGTTGGAATTTCCATGAAAATTGTGAATTAATACTCTCGACTCATATAACACTTTATACTTCTCAGACACTATGTATAAATCTGCACTCATAAAAACATGAACAGAAAGTTTATGATTACAAAAATTCAAAAGTTTGGTATGTGTATTAAATAACTGGATCAAGATTGATTTAATTAGGTTTCTTGCATGTATACATTATGGCAGTGATTATAAATCACCATTTTTCATTGGAAGCCTTGCTTAGCAAACAGGATTGCCTGCTCACCTAATAACAAACAGCTGTCTGATAATTTGCTTTCTTCTTCTCAGGCACTATGTGTTCTTATGTTATTTCACACACAAGCTCAACTCAAGATTATCAGGTGCTCATCACTGCAATGCCACATTGAATTACAGATGTTAATTTAAAATCTCTGCAAGGCAAGTTGCATTTATTTTTCACATGCAGTGAGAAAAAGGAGATTCTCGTTTTGGGTAGGAAGGAAGGAAGGGGCTGCTACCGTGTACACAGTGATGTGCCATTGTAGTCTGACATCTTTCTAGTAGCTTGTAGCATCTTTCGAATTTCCCCTTTTCATTCAGTCAGGTCAGGTCACTGCACTCTGCAGTACCTGGCTCTTGGCACGGACCCTCCAGCAGGTCAAAAATATTATTCAGCACATCCTATAAACATCCACAGTCCATCATGCCAGGTAAGACAACAGGGGCAAAAAAGATCTGCCTCACAAGGTCTGTATTTTTTCCACAGGTGGCTTGAGGAACTGAACCCTGTACCATTCCTCTGTTTTAGAGAAACTGTTGCTTCCGAACATTGTTCATATTTTTTCTTTCAATACTTCAGTAATAATAATGTGGGACTCTTCTCAGGGGATGATCAGTGAAGTGACCAGCAATAATCTGCACAACACTGCAAGTCTCCATTTTGGTACCTCCTTATCAGGATTGACTTTCACTTGTCTTCAGCAATTTTTTCTTCTCTGAAAATACCCCATACCATATGCAGATATCTAGCAAGATCAGTGTCTTCTGCTATGGGAAGTGTTGCTAATATACCATGGGCTCGTTGTGTAACAAACATCACTGCAAACTCCTTGCTCCTCCAAACCATCTCCCAACCATTTGCCAGTGCTTATTGCTGTTTTGCTCAGGTACTTCTTAATCATGCTTTGATTAATTCCTTTAATGTCTTTTCAGATGCTTCAGCCAGACAATAGTCACCAACAGAGGGTTTCTCCGTCAAGACTATGCTTCCTCTTTTTAGGGACTTTTTACAAGAGCATGTAATGACAGGACAAGGGGGAATATTTTCAAACTAAAGGAGAATAGATTCAGAGTAGATATTAGGAGGAAGTTCTTTGCTGTGAGGATGGTGAGGCAATGGCACAGCTTGCCCAGAGAAGTTGTGGATGCCCCATCTCTGCAAGTGTTCAAGGCCAGGCTGGATGGGGTTTGGAGAAAACTAGGCTAGTGGAAGGTTTCCCTGTCCATAGCAGGGGGGGTTGGAACTAGATGGTCTTTAAGGTCCCTTCCAACCTAAACCATTCTGTGATCCTATGATTCCTGCCAAGGCTGGTGTCCCTGTCTCCGTCCATGAATGGTGGAGCTCAATGACACGTGATTATTTGCAGCCCAGCAGTACAGATGGGTACAAAAGGTAACATCCAAGTTCATACGGACACAGCATTAGTGTTTACGGACACCTGAAAGCAATCTGGCTCAGGAACCCACCTGTTAATAGTGAAGATAGTTCAGAAACAGGACACACACTGTGTACCTTCCCAGACCCCTCTTATTTGGTGCCACCAGTAGCAGGTGGGCTGTCCCGCTGTGTGATCCCAAACCTATTTGGTGCCACCAGCAGCAGGCATGCTGTCCTGCTGTGTGACCCCAGAACTATTTGGTGCCACCAGCAGCAGGCATGTTGTCCTACTGTGTGACCCCAGAACTATTTGGTGCCACCAGCAGCAGGCGGGCTGTGTGACCCCAGACCCGACAGAGCCGTGGCTCGGGCTGGCGCTGGCAGGGAGCAGCTGAGCCCGGGGGGACTCTGAGGCTCTGCCAATGGCTCTGGGTCTGACACCCCCTCTGCGCACACGGTAACCGGCCCCAGGCCCCCGTGACCCGCAGACAGCCGCGTTCCTGCGGGCACCGAGCCCAGGACTGTCCCCGCCGGTGCCCGGCCCGGCCCGGGGGCGGTGCCGCCTGAGGCGCCGTTGCCTCCCGCTGCCGCCCGTTGCCAAGCGCCCGGAGCCGCCACAGCCCCGGCCCTGCGCGGCACCTTCGCGGCCATGGAGAGCGTGGACAGCTCCTCCACGGCCTCGGTGCTGGCCGAGCTCGGCTGGGACAGCGCCTACGCCGTGCCCGTGGCCAACGCCGAGAACAAGGCGCTGGAGGACGAAGTGAGCGCGGGGCTGCGGCCGGGAGGGAGCGGAGCCCGCCTGCCCCCCGCGGCCGGGGAGGGAGGGAGGGATGGAGGGAAAACCTAGGAGTTCCGCGGAGCTGCAGAGGGCACCCGGGAGGGAGATCCTGCCTCCGAGCGTGGGACCCGCATCCCCCGAGCCCCCCGGGAGGAGGAACGGGATCTGTGCGGTCCCTTAGCAAAGCTCGGGGGTTTCCCCCGAAACCTCTCCTTTCAATGCTTTGGAGGAACGCAGCGTGTGCTTCTTACATTTTTTTATTAATAATCGCAATGACTTATCCTTAAGTAGTCGCAGGTAATAAGCGCTCAGCTGCAAATAGTCACTTGGCGATTCTAATCTTAAACAGCTGCAGAAGATGCAAAAGGAAAAAGCGAACCTGAGGAATGAGCTGACCAACTTTAAGGAGCGCATAGAAGCCATGACGGCTCATTTGAAGAACGTGAGACAAGACTTAAGCTTCTCTCAGGTAAATCACCACCACAAGCTGATCTGCTTTATCAGACAGACTTGTAACCTGAGTGTCTCTCTGTGGCTGGTATCCCTGTACATTTTGCCAGCTTTGTTAGAGATTTTTTTTTTAGGCCTTTTCTCCCAGGATTTCCACAAGAAACAAAAATTAAATTATATATCTGAGTGATATTATTTGATGGTCATTAAGAAGATCGCCCTAAGTCAAATGAATGTACCTAGAAGAAAGCCAAGGAGGATACATTTTAGAATTCTTCATGAATGGGGGCTTTCGAAATTATTAAGAAAAAATTGATCAAGGAAAACAAAACATCAGTGTATGGGAAGAACAAATTTATATTCTTTATAATGGTCAAGAATTAGTGGTGAAATGCTAGAGAAGAGTTAATTTACAGACCTGAAAAATGACGTGACATGGTTAAAGTATGTCTTCACTTACATGCTGAGTTAATTGGCCAAAATGGGTAGTTTAGATTTCTAGAGTCTGGAGTCAAAGCTTTACTCCCTTTAGGTAAAATCTCCTAGGTGAAAAACTCTTATTCCCTGCAGCTGAGTAATGTCTTAATGTTTGGGGTTTTTTCGTATGCCAGATTCAAGTTTTAATTTGAATTAGAAGAAGAAAGATTAGACAATACAGAGGTACTGCCATAGGCCAGCCTGGTGGAGGTCTGTCTCATCCCAAAACAACAAATTTTTTATTTTATTTTATTTTGCTGCACCTGCTGAATCAGATGTAAAGTCACTAGTGATTAAGAGACTAAGATTCTAAGATTTTGATGTTGAAAGGTTAAGATTTCTGAATCTTGGGTGAAAAATCTTTGAGTTTTTAGGGTTATAAATGGTTGATCTGTGGATACTTGATACAATGTGCGTACGTGTGTGTATATGTATATATATAAAAATATAAGAATACATATATTTGAGATACTAAAATCCAAACAATAAAGTTTCTCTGAAGATTCCTACATTTACTCGGTGAAATCACACCATCTGTGACTTGGGATTTGATTGTATGTAGAAAAAAGTTTGTTTGTTGATATATACCTTTTGTTTATTGTAAAACACTGCAATTCATTATTCTGCAGTATCTTTACAGAGCCAGAGAGAATGAAATTGAAACTGAACAACACTTTAAAGCCCTTGCCGAGAGAGAATGTGGACGTCTCAAAAGTGACCTTAAACGACTGCAAAATGAGTTGATTTCCTTAGGAGAAAAGAAAAACAGACAAGAAGTAAGGTTTAAAATTTTTGGAAGAGAACACCTGTATTGCAAAATTTTATAGCTTGTCCTCACTTGCACTTACAGAAACAGTAGTATAAGTCGTGAATGGCTAATTATAATTAAAACTTCTGAACTGTAGTAGATGACCTGGATGTGCTTTTCCCTGGGAAGGCAAATAAAAGGACACTGAGGATCTCCTTGCTTAGACTTGTCAAGACTTAGCAAACATTAATTAGATATTGAAAGACTTTTGTTCCTAATGCCAGATACAGAGCCACACATCCATATCACTGTCTAGTTAATTCTCACAGGTATTTTCTTTATGGCTTAAAAATTGTTGGTGGCAATCTTCTCCACATAAAATAAACTCTGGGCATGATTTCAAGATCAAACATTTGTTTCACGGTAAAAAGTAATCTAGTGCTATCCAATTATAAGTGGTTTTCTGGGATTGGAAATGTCTCTTTTTCTTTCCATGAATTATTTAAATTATTTTTTTTTAATTTGCTCTATTTCTTCTGATTAAGGCTGTTTGTAATCTCTGGTCTCTGAATGGGTAGCAGGATGAAGATATTCTCACTATTCTGCTGGGTGCAGATTGTCCCATTTTAGTGTCAGGGACAGTCTCTTCACAGTCATGTGGGGACATCTGAAAATTGACATGTAGGATAAGGATCTAAGAGCTTGGTCTTAGCATGTGAGGGAGGAACTTTACCTTTTGATGCCTCAGATCAGTTTATTATGTGAAATAAATATCCCGGATATAGGTATAACTTGCCAGAGGTTGACTTTTCTATTTAAAATTATTTGCATTTCAAATTTGTGACAACATGCTGTCTTGTTTCTTGTTTGAGAGCAGGACATCCAACAGCATTCCTCAAGTATAACACACAAGTAATAAAAACCCTAGCAATTCTATGGACAAGATATGTGTAAATTTGTTGCAGTAGCCTGAACTGATTGCTTCAGTTACTATTCAATGAATATTAGACATTTTGTATTGACCCTTTAATTTTCTCCTATTTCATAAGAATACTATAAGTAAAACAATTCAGAAGTTGGAAGACTTAAAAGAACAGATGAACTGTGATGAGGAAGTCCTGGAGAGCTGGCTAAAGGAATTAAATCGTACAGATAATGATGCTCTTGCAATCCAGAAGTATGCACAGCAGGATGAAGGGAAACTAGGAGTAAGTAGAAATGGAAACTAAATGGAAAACCATTTGGGCATTTGAAGACCTTGTTATATTACTGAGTCAGATAAGATGGACACAAGATTTTGTACAACAGTGCTTTTAAACTGGTTTTCATTTAGCACAACAGTGCAATTCCATATGAGGTTCATTTTAAAGATCAGAGAGAACAACTTTTACAGCAATGAAAGGCATGGTTTAAGACATTAATTTGCTTGTTTGTCTGGGTAAAATTTAAATTTTTCTGAGAGGGTGCACAAATAGATAATAAAATCTGGAAAACAGTGCCACTGAACTCAGAGGAGTTGGATCAAAAATCCACCCCAAGTGTGGATGAATAGTGTAGGTTTCCCTTTTAGAACCAAATTTGTCAATATGGCTGAAAACAAAGTACAGCTACTTCAGTAAAGCTACCTGGAATAATGAAAGATATAAACACATATATCTGTATAAACAGAGATTCCAGTCACAAGTTCATACTTTCTCAGGGTTAGTTCTCAAGTATATTATTAATATAGAGATAAGTAACCTGGGTTATTATTCTTTTTAGCCTTTAAATACAGTGAGGAGAAATTTGATTTTTACTCATTAAGTACTTAACCCAAAAACTTAGTTTGCACAAACAGTCTCACTGCTATCATTTACAGTAGCAGTCACACAGCATAGTAGGAAGAGTGAAGTAGGACACCACATATGCATTTACACACAGTTGGGGGGTTACTTGGCCCTTGTTGCAGTCTGGTCCCAAGGGCTGACGTGATCATGGCCTATTGTATGACTGAAAATCTGGAAGGCTAAACTGTCAGCTTTTTGTTCTCTAAAGCAGAATAAAATTGATGCCTCAGTAATTCAACCTCTAATTGTAGCAGGGCTTTAAGAATCTATAAGATGTGATCTATTTGTTTTCAAATACATGATATTTTCATATCCTTTCATTTTCAGGCATTAACGTTTCAAGTAGAAAAGTTGACCATACAGGCAAATCAGAAGCGCAGAGCTCTTGATAATGAGCTTACAGAGACCTTAACAGCTCAGGTTTGTGCTTAAGGTTCTTGGAGATTCCTTGGTTACTTGTGACATTTTTAACACCAGGAATCATGGGGGTACTTTCTTTTAAACAGATGGAGCTTGACAGGGCAGCTGAAGATTGTCGCCGAGTTCATCAAGAAAGGCAAGAAGTCATCAGGCAGTGGGAGAATGCAATACAACAGATGCAAAAAAGAGATCAACAGATTGATCACTGTGCTTTGGTAAAACTGCTGGAACTGATCCGTATCTGGATTTTGCTTGGTTTGGTTTTTTTCTTTTTAAGCATCAGAACTACAGCATAATTTTCCCAGTAGCTAATCTTTTACTTAACCTTTCAAAATACACAGTTTTCACTGAATAGCTATAAATCTGTCAGGTAAAGAAAGCCTTATTACTGTTAATAATTTTCCTCTTGCATTTCATCTGTTGCAAGTCTATCTGAATGTTTGTTTAGCTTTTTTTCTCCCTATTCACTCAATCAAAAATTATTTTCATATGAGTTTATAGTGTCACTTTTTTTTGAAATTATTGGAATATTTTGGAAGTTTTCATTCCAAAACAATTAGAGTATTTGGTGTTGTGAAGGAGCTGTGGAATAAAGTAATTTTAAGGATGATAACTGGGCTGTCTCATGCAAATAATAGTTATAATAGCAATTGGTCTTCTGGTTGTATCTTTAATTAATCTACCATATCTTAACTAATGCAAACAAATATAAAATACTTTTATCCTGATAGCTAATTGCAGAGATAAAACAGGAGATCAGAAAGAAAGAAATTGTGCTGAAAGAGAAGACTGCCTTTTTGGTAAATGAAACTCTTAATAATATGGAATATGAAAAGAAAATCTCTTCTGCTGAACGGAAAGCCAACCGCCTCCGAATTGAGTATCAAACTCAGGAAGCCAACAGGGTTCGTCTGCAGGATGAGGTGAGGATGACCAAACAGCTCAGAAAAACAGACTGAAACTCTAACTGTGGTCCAGATGGAGGAAATACAGGAGTAGCATTTCCTTTTCCCTGGTTTTATGCTAGACTCTTAATAATTCAACAAAATGTTGCTCTTCTCAGCCTACTCCTGATTATTGGGATCTGAATCCTTAAATCCTTTTATTGAGAGTGGTGAAAAGATTAGCTGATATTCTCTGTTGTGTTGGTGTAAGATGGATGAATTTTCTCTTAAATGGTCTAGCACTATTAGATGCCTCAGGAGGTGTGTCCTGCCTTTAGCATACATAGACTGCAGTACTGCATAAAGATGAGAAATCTCCTCCAGATTCCAAACAGTTCCTGTCCTGTGCTCTCAGAAGTGTATGTTGATGGGCCTTGTAATGAGGTTAAAATTCCTGAGGAAAAAACCAAATGGCTTTCTAATCAAGAGGCAGTAGGACAGGGCTGCCCTGTGAACAAGCCATGCTTGACATTGTCCATGCTTACTCTACACTTAAAGCTGGGAATGAGCTGCACTGCTTAATGACTTACACACCTGTAGAAGTATTTCTAAGAGGTAATTCAGGTTTCATGGCTCTGTTGAGAAGGGATACACTTGTATTACCTGAGTAAATTTTCTCTCAACAAGAAAATGGTAACACTGGGCTACTCAGCGAGCTTGGTGATTTTTAAAACCCTTGCATCTGCTATTGCCTTAACTTTGGATAGCTTTTCTGTAGCAGGTGGTTCATAGATTGATTTCCTAATTAAACTGTAGGTAGCTCAGACAAGGGGTAGGCTATTAGATTACCCTATAATTCATGCTAACTTGAGGGTTCCTAGAATTGGTATGTTTTCATCTCAAACTGTGAGATTCTTACTTGAAGTTTTTCACAATTAATACTCCATAATGGGATAATAGAACAGTCTCCCATTATTAGAACATCTGTGGCATGCATGTGAGAAACAAGGAAAGAAAGAGATAGTTCAGCCAACAACTGGTTGGCTCTAAGAAACCTGCTATACATGACCTTGATCAGGTTTCTTCATCTGTGAAAGTGAAGACAATTACACTTATGCTGTTAAGTGATACTTTGAAGAGTAAGCTACTGATTGTGAAGTATTCCTATTGTGTTTAATGACTGTCATGTATTTTTTACCAAATTAAATATCTGTGCATTTTTGTCACAGTGATCCCTTATCTTAATCAAAGTAACTTTTTGTACCCAACAAAGTTTGATGTAGAAATATTTATTAGATATATAAGGGCATCCATGTTTCATGAAGAACCTCATCAAAGTCAGCTGTGCACTATAAAACCATGGTTGCACTTGTACAGATGCTGTTGGGCAAACATTGCAGCCACAGCATCTTCATGATCCATTCTGTAGCTGTAATTATTAAGCATTTTCTCCCAATATTCAGACTATGTAAATTAGTTTACTAGCTTTGTCAATTTACAGTGCCTTACTTCTCATTTGGAAAGCACTGTTAAAGATTAATGGCATACTTACCAATAAATAAGTCCCTTACAATTTTAAATATCCAAAGTAAATAATGGCTCGATTGCTCTATTTTGTAATTTATTAGCTGGAAGCTTTGAAATCCACTGTGGACAGAACTGCTTCTGATCTAGAGTCTTTGAGAATACAAGTAACCAATCTGAAGAAAGAAATTCAGAAGAAACAAGCCAGGTAAGAAATATCATTTGTAAGGATTAGTAATACAATCAAATCCTTGAGGTAGCGAAGAACCTTAAATAATGTTGATGATTAAAGCCTCCAACTTTCTGGGTCCTTCATGTCCTGCATAGTTTCTGACACTGGGCAATTTAGGGAATACTCAAAGTAATCCTTGTTTTTAAAGGGTGTGAAAAAATCCTTTGGATTTGGATATCACAGACTGAAGTTTAGCCCACTTCATACAGCAACTGCTCAGTCAGGTTAGCTGCTTGCTTTTGGTAGCTGTATAGGCAACCAACATTTAACTTGTTAAATCATGTCATTTTGTTTAGATTAAACTTTATTATTGAAGGAAATATAAATCTTTCCGATAAACTGAAGCTTGTGACTGAGGAGACACTCAGTTCAGAAGAGAAAGCTTTAAGGATGGAAGAAATACTGAAAGCAGAAGAAAAAGCTGTTGAGGTAAAATGTTGTTCATGGTTTCCATAAATGAGGATTCACTTGAATTTGCAACTCTATTATTTTAAAATAATCTCTATTAAAATGAAATGAAAGTATTAATATGACATGTAGCTGTTTCATCAAATGCTGAAGTAATCTGCACGTAGATATGTCAGCATCTGTGCTGAGAAAACTGGAGGAAAATAAGAGATCCTAGTAATTTTGAAGAGTATATTAACATAGGATGTTGATACTCATCAATAACGTTGTGAAAGAGTGAGAATCTTGTCAGGATGACTTTTAAGTAGCATTGCCACTGAAAACTTCTTAGCTCTAGTAGAACACCACCAAAGCTTATAAACCTGCAAAGAACTGTGATTTTGATGAACAGATTAAAAAAGATTTAGAAATCTTTTAATCAGATTTGGCTGGCCTAGTCTGCTCTTCGTTATTTTAATTCTACTACATGACACTCTATAACATCTGACTTGTTGTGGCCTATTAAATAATTACTGGCTTGCTTTAGATTCCATTGTGTATAAAGATTTTGATCTGGGAAGCGACATGTGCAAGCTGTAAGGTGACTTTTTTTAACATGTCTAGTAATACTTCCTTTTAAATTCAAACCCCACTTATTACGTTGCCAATTAATTCTGGGAATAAAATAATCTAATTCTTTAGCATCTGATGAGCTGCAAAGGGCATTTGAATAAATGCAATGTTGTAATACAATCATCTGAACTTACCTGCATTTCAGGAAATGCTTATGCTGTTTTGTCATTGTGCTACTAATTCTCCTAAAGTATTTTCACTATTTAGCTTCTGACTGAACATAAGAGAAATACTTTTAGTATTTTGCTGGACAACTGAGCACTGGATAAGCTGAAGCTTTCATTACTGTAGAATGACCAGGTTAAATTAATGTGACAGCAGGTGTTCACACAAGTGACAACAAAGCTGTATCTGTGCACACCATTGCACACTTTTTTCTTTCCCCCTATTTTGTGTTTTCTGTTGCATGTATGTGAAATAATGCCTTGCAGTAGATTGAATGTTATTTTTCAAATTTTTTAACTCCACAGGCATTAACTGTACATTTTAAATACACTTTCAGAAACTAGAGACAGGATGTCTTTCCATTATAGAGTTTCTTAATTTACAGGCCTTGCTGTTTTGGCTCTTCAGATAATTTGAAAACAAGTTGTAATGGTATAACATTTCATTAAAACCTTATTTGCTTCCCCTTAAGACTGTTTTCAGGATGGCTAAACCCTTAGCAGGGTTTCTTTACTTGTGTCTGTGGTGGATAACCCAAAATGACATTGAGCCTGGCAGCTCCACAGCTCCAGGGGAATATTTTAGCTAGGATGAACTGTTCTTGAACAATGTCTGCAATGTATTAGTCAGAAGCATGCCTTCCATCACCATTAGACACACAGGACTATTTGCTGCATCTGTTAATTTACTGTGAAGAGATATTTACAGGAACAATGTGGATGAAATGTCCCCATTTTGTGCTCTAGTTCTGGGACACTTCTCCCTCTTCAGTTTTTGGCAAAACACTGTTGCACACTGCAGCTTAATGAATATCTTATCTCTATTAACAACCTCACTTAAAGAGAGAGAAACAATTCTGTTAAACAAATTAATTTAGGTACGCACAAAAAACCACGAAGTGAAGGTCAAAGCAAGATCCAATGACAGTGGATGAATTCATCATTGCCATTAGCTTCAGAAATACAGCTCAGCACTGGGGACATGCTTAGAAACCAGTTTGCTTCCAAAATTAAATTGCTTTGTTCAGGCATGATCCAAAGACCACTGACATGTGCTATACAGTCCATAACAATTTCATATTAAATTTACAGTTGCCTTTTATGTCCTAAGTTTTGGATTTGGAATTGCAGCAAGTTCAACAACAAAAAAATTCTGTTTGGTAGAATGTGGACTGTGACTGTGAACTCTTAAAGAAGGAGCTGAGTTATCTTTCACCATTATTTAAGCCAGCAAGAGGGTTGTATACATATTAAATCAAGAATAAACACATTGTTAATCAACACAGAAAAGTCTGATCTCAGGTGTTTTGCATATTAATTTAAATGTACATCTTCAAATTCTGTACCAGACTTGAGCTAAATGTAAATGAGTCCTTTGGAACAGGAATGGGAAGTCACATCACTCATTTTAGGATGTACCTTACAGGAAACTGGCTTGAGCTTTGGATAGTCTTTGGTTATTTGAGTTGAGGAAAGAGGGACGAAAAGAATAAAATTGTCTTCCTTGTTAGGCTTATAAAAAGAAAATAATCTCAATTTTGTTGGTTTTCAGTACATTTCAGGTTACCTGAAACGTTCAGCATTGTCTTCCTGTAACAGACCCTACTAAAACCTCATTTCCTGCACTGATTTAGGTTTTAATGGCAATTTACCTCTGAGAATAAGGAAGGGATTTTAAAATGTGTAATTTTTCAAACAGAATTATTCCAGCTTATATAAATACACATGTACACACAGAGAGTTACAAGTTTTAATAAACCATTGAAAACCTTTGTAATAATTTCTCCAAATATTTACATATGCTGGAGGCAATGAGGAGGTTTTTTTAAAAAGATGACAGGAATTTAGATTTCTGAAAGGCTGAAAGAATAGCATTCCCGTAATTGGGAAAAAAGTCATATAATAATACGGTAGGATTAGATTTAAAAAATAAATAAAAAATATTACTTCAAGTCAAATACTCCTCTTGCCAACCATTTTGAAGACCTATGAAATTCTATGTTCATATTAATGGATATAGTATTAAAAGTTTTAATTTTCCTATATATGACTAATAAAAGCAAGTAATTTCCCAAAAATTACTTCTGATGTGATTAATTACTTCTTTCTGCTTAACAATCAATTTGTTACCAGGAAAAAGAAAATGAAATGAGACAGTTAAAGGAACTACTTTTCAAGAAGAATCAGGAGTTAAAAGTGCAGAAGGATAAGGAGAAGGTTGCTCTATCAGAAATTGGGGGAGCTCAAAAATCACTTAGAAATCTCCAGTGTCGACTGCGCAGACTTGATGCAGAACTGTTTAAACAACAAGAATTAATATATAACCAGGTAAAATGTTAATGTACTTTCATACTATGACTGTTTCTTGAGTCTACTGATAGGGAGTTGCTTAAATTCTGTAATCTATAACATCTTTCCATTTAGGAAATGCCATGCAGTACAATTTATTATAAAGTCTGCATTTATTTCTGTCTCTAGATGTACAGATAAAATTGAAATTACTGAAACTTGCTAAAGTATCACTTACATTTTGCACTTGTGTATTTCATTATTTTTTTGCATTTGCTGCTTTTCCCACTAATTTCTAAAATCCATTCTTTACTTTGATCCCTCTGAACCACAGACACCTCAGGGTGTATTTTTTAAGCAATACAAGAGGTACATGCCAAAATCCTGTTATTTACTAATTGGATTATGTGCATATTTCTTATGCACCACTTTGAAAATTTGCTCTTTTATATCAGCATCCACTGGTAACAGCAAGATGGCAACTCCCCTGTAAGCCTCCCTACAGCAGCCTGTGCTGAGTGTGCTTTGTTACTCTTCTAGAAGATTACCCCTGAACCATCACTGCTCATCAGTCATCTAAGATACTTTGCTAATGAGGTCTATAAGCCAGAAATGATTATAAAAACAATAGTTTAATTGGGTGATTGTCCTAAAGCCAATGTTTAGATCCAAGTTTATTGCTTATCTCATACTATTAATTCTCTTAAAATTTATTTTAACAGGATTTTTATATTCAGCGAATACAGAGACGGCTGTCACGGTTAGAAGGGGAGGTTAATTCAGATGAAAAAGAAATTTTGGAAGCAAAAGTTGCTGAACTTAAGAAAACCCTAGAAGAAAAGAAAAATGCCTATGATGTTCTACAGGCACAGTACAGGAAACTTCAGGTGACTTCTTTAGCACATCAGGCTAATTGTGCAACATCTAGAAACCTCAGGGAATTAAGGAGATTGGGTCTTATCAATAACACAGATTAAAAGGCATCTGAACTTTATGTAACCCATGTGGAAAACTTCATATATTCCCTATACCCAGAAAAATAGGTTATTACTGCCCAACTGAGACACCTGAGCATGAAGACCAGCATTGCAATGTTGGAAAGACAAGCTTATCTTTCATCAAGGTCTTACCAACTGCTTGCAAATGTCTGAGTTTATTGTTAGGACCTTGCAGAAATAGGTGAATGCTATTCTGTGTAGCTGTTACTTTTATATTTTTCATAAATTCATAAGTACAGTTGCATTTAAAGTTGTCCAAAGTCACATTACTGAACTGAAGGGACAGTTGACCCCATCCTGATCCATAACTCAGAAATACTGTTTTGCTGGTTTTATTCCCATGTGAGAATCTTGCATACACATGCTTTTCCTCTGGTTTTCCTATGCAATGATCATCCTTAATTCTTTAAAAATGCACTTACCTTTCTTGTAGAGAAAAACCAACCAGTTATTCTGTAGCCGGTTTATAATTTCTTTTTATAAGTATTGTCTTTGAGTATTAATCAGCTATATTTTAACAAATTTAGAAAACTCTTTTCAAAGAGAAGCCAGAGAAAGTAAAAAGTCAGTTTTTTTAATAAAACATAACAACTGGTTTCTCAAAGTGATAGCTGAGAAAGAATTTGACTTAATGAGGGGAAGAAACTACTTATAGGAGAGCCCTTTAAATGTTGTCATTGCATGGATCTCCAGTTAATGTTGGGCAAGTAGTGCCCACACCCGAGTTTTGAAGAGATGGGAAATTGAGCAGTGAGCAAAATCAAACCTTGAAACTCCCCTCCAGGAATTTTACATATCAAAGACAGATGGACACATGATGACGATGGTTCCTGGTTCCAGGACTTAAAATTATCTCATTTAAAATTAACTGGTAGCTTTTGTTGCAATTTACATTCACAGAATGATGTCCAGTTCGTGAGGAGAACAATTCATAAGACAGGAGAAGAAACAAGTGCTTTGGTGGTGAAGATAGATGAACTAAATCTTTACAATGAGAGATCAATTCAGGATTTAAAAAAAGCTAAGGCCCTTAAGCAGGTACAGTATTATTCCACAACTTTACTAATACAGGACACATCTGTTTGTTTGGGCTGTTGTCTGTCTCCCATGGTGCTACATCATTATATCCATAAAAATCCTTTTTGTAGTTTTTCTAACTTACCAAACTTTCAGCTTCATCACTATTATCTTACTAGACAAAGTGTTGCTTCTCCTCTCTATACAGCATAAAGTTTGATGAGGTATCAATTTAATCCCACATTAGTTATACCACAGTATCAGTGGATGGTTGCTTTTTTTCTGAAAAGCAATTACCTTTAAAATAGAAAAGGCATTTACTGTTCAAGGATGTCTCTACCTAGCACTGAGTGTTTTTTCTCAATCTGTGATGCCTACTAATAACTTTGGCACAGTTTTGTTATTAAATTGTGAGGGTTTGGATCAATCCATATTCCAAAATAAGGAGTTAGAAACAAAATGCAAGTCCTTCTCCTCATGTTAATAAACAAAAAATATGGTTCCCACTCCTCTAATTATTGCACTTTTTTTCCTGCAATAAGCTTTAGTTCTTCAAGGAAGCACTAAAACAGCAGAACAAGATGGTTTGAGTAGCAGGGAAAAGAGTTTTGCTGTCAGCTTTACTGGTGCACTTGCTCCTCAATGAAAACTCTTTCCCTAACATGGGACTTTTCTTTGGGGATGAAATTCAGGGCAACAAAAGAAAGAAGCTGATGGCCTAAAACAACTCAGATAAAAATTGGTACAGAGTTTGGGATCCATAAGAGATCTGAAGAAAATGATTCCAAGTGTTTGCACGCTAAGGAAGTTCACCACTTGCTGCTTTTCATAAGCTTTGGTGTATAAAAAGTTTGCTCATGTAACATGACTTGCAGACCTACAGGATCTGGAACATATTCCCAGATGGTTTTAATGCTTCAAGAAAGATATTGACTGCTTCAGAAAATTCTTTGTAAGGTCTCCTAATTTGTTTGAAACCACCTAAACTGAAGAAGTTGTAGATGGAAAAGTCTAACAACCCAAAACTCAGAGTGAATTACCAAGCCTGATGAATTTGTATAAAACCTATCAGGAAACAATCTACCCCTGTCACACTCACCATGTAAACTGTTGGCAAATAAGAAAATGGCAACATTTTGAAATGCAGAGTAAAATGAGTCTTACAGTTATATATATATTAAAGGTAAAATAATGAATAAATATTGATTTATTAAATTATAAATAATCATAATTTTGGTACCCTTTTGGCATTTATTAGGACATGATGGTCGACAATAACCTCCTAAAACTAGAACTGAAGCGCCTTAAAGATACTCTGTGTAATAAGACAGAGAAAGTTCTATCAATGGAAAAACAAAGACTGGAGTTAAATAAAGCCATAGCAGAAAGAACTGAGGAAATTAAGATCCATAAGGCAATGCTGGATTCCCAGATAAGACTCGTGGAGCAGGAAAGGCAACGCAGAAGGTAACTGTGCTTATATAAATTAAACCTGTAGCTTTGAGTATATTTTATATGGGGACTTATTGAAAAGAGAAACATTTTACACAGTTTCACCCATAGAGAAATTGAAGAAGAAATAAATCTTGCTCAAAGCTATATACTAAGACAGGAGAGCCCAGCAAGAGATCCCTTCTCTGACATCTAGCTGCAGCTTTAGCCCCTTGGTGATTAGGTTTGTGATATGTTTTGGTTGGTTGGGTTTTTTTCTTCTTTTTAACTAATGAGCTTTCCATTATGTGGAAACATAATGTATAACATAATAAATCTTCCGAATTACATATGTACCCTCTTATAAAATAACTTTTCCCTCCTGTAATAACCAGTGCAAAGTACCTGGGAAGGCTTTAGCCCTGAAATCCCAGTGACATATCCAGCCAAAAATGAACATTCCAGCAGCTGAACTGCCCTGCTAACCACACCCCACACAATGGGAAATTAGAGTGATTTAGAGTGGCTGAGGCTTAACTGCTCACCAAGAGTGCAGACTGTGCCTTTCTTCCTTTGGTAATTACCCAGCTAATTGATACTTTCATGTAATTTGATTTGGGGTCGTTCTCTGCTGTTGCTTGTGCTCATCCAGCAGTGGCAATGTTAAGATACCATCAGCAGGGGCAGCCATAGGACTGAAACGCCAAATCTGTAAATTTTGGGAAGGACTGTGGCACAGCCTCCCAGGATGCAGTGATCTGGAATGTCAAAATAGATTTGACTCAGTGTAGGTAACCAGAACAATGGATGTCTGTGGCTGGGAGAACACAGAAAGCAACCAAGACCAGTGTCAGCACAACTGCTGCTCTGCCTGCCTCCTGCTACAGGCTGCTGGAATAACACCAGGAATTTAAACTGCCACAGCAAGAACTGCCCACAAAACACCACCAGACAAACACTTTCTCAATCCATTTCTTTTCTCCCAAAACAAATCAGTGCTGAATTTCAAGAATGCCTAAGTAAAATTGACAAACTGAGACGCAGATATGAAATTTTTACTCTTGCCATGATGCCCCCTGAAGGAGAGGAGCAGAAAAGTCAAGCCTACTATGTGATTAAGGTATTTTCTTAACGTATTTCACTTTAATTCAAGTATCTAAGCTATAGATTTCCCTGGGCTCTATTCAAGTAACTAAGGCAATCTCTTTGCTTACTGCTTACTTTGAGTCTAATTGTTTTATGTTATTTGGCATTGCTGGTTATTTAAATGATACAGCCATTTCACACGAATCTCTGTGGAGCCTTAATTTTGAGCAGTTTGAACAATTCACTTCAGTGCTCGCTAATTTACAAAGACACAAGAATTACTTGCCAAGTGGCAATGCTATGAACTGAAAACTAGTTTATCACAGTCTCACATGATCTTAAATTCTACTTGTCAGTTATTTCTAGGTATTTATCACATGGTGTTTGCACCCTGAAGAATGTCAGCTTTCCCCTTTCACTTACCAATCATTCATGCATACTTAAGCTTTTAACTGGAAAAAAAAAATCAGTCTTTATCCATAATGCAATACCCTGGTTCTGGAACAGGAATATATTATTTTTGATCTCCACAAATTCTCTGATATCTTGTTAAGACAAAATGCTTCCAGCTGTGAACTTGGCTCTGAAGTTCGTATTTTTCATATTCTTAAGTGTTAAATTTCTTAATGATAGTATTTCTGCTACTGTGAGATCCAGAACAGCAGAAGACCCTCAGCAGAACCCATGTGGTCACTGTGGGTGTATAAAACACCCTCCACACCTACAGATTTTTTTCTCAGTGTCATATTTTCTGAGGGCATAGAAAATATTTCACCTGTTGGCTGTTTCTTAAATCTCGCTGGTCAGGTAAATGAAGAGTTACAAGTAATTCCTAAACTGGATGACTTCTAGCAGTCTCTCTGTGGTTTTATATAATGTACAATCTCAACTCTTGTACTTTGTGGGTGAAGCAAGCAGATGTGAAACGTGCTGCAGTTCAAGTCAGCAGTGCAGGGCATGGACATTGCTCCCTACACTGTGGATGCTGTTGGTCAGGACTTGGAGGGCTTAGCTAGAGAGGCAGATATCCATCATGAAATGCACATGGATTAAATACCTCAAAGAACTTCCAGTACTGTAAATAACTAGTCCTTCCAGTCCCCCAGTCACTCAAATCTCAGTTCAAGCAACTTAAACCCCTGGCTGGTATTTTTTTCTCTATAATGATCCTAATACTTTCAGTAAATGTGCAGGCACCTAAAATACCTGTTTTGCTTTCAGGCTGCACAAGAAAAGCAAGCACTTCAACAAGAAGGTGATGATTTGGAAGCAAAGATCTGCAAAGCTGAAAAAGAAATCGTAGCTCTGGAAAACACTTTGCGTGTTCTTAATAGCTGCAACAGCAACTTCCGAAACTCTTTCAAGGAAGTCACTGAGACAAGTATGTAAAACAGGAATTGCTGTTTGCTGTGGTGATGATCACACAGCTCGGGTATGTAGTGGGGAAATTCCATGGAATTGCTAAACTGAGAGTAGCAAAAGGGAGTGTAATTCCCATGCTGCTGTGAATAGCTCAGCAGAACAAGCGCAGAAGAAAGTGTAGTCAGGTGTAATTAACTAAGATTTATGTTGTTCTCTCAGATTTGTGTGAAAATCTCTAAGCCTGTATACACTTTGTGAATAGTCGTAAGTAGGAACAGACGGGAGAGGCAAAGCATAAAGATGATTCCTGGGGGATCATCCCTGGGAGGAAGTGGTGTCTATTGGAGTACATGGGCCTAGTGGATAACTGCACTGCCACTCAGACTTCGTAACTTTGCTCTCTCTCACAGTGGAACTTTTTGTTTAGTGTCTAAAAACCATCACTTTGAGAAATTACATAAATAATAAGTATTATCTAGAATTAAGTTTAACTTTTGTGCCCTCTACTGGCTCTGGAACCAGTAGCTTTTAAATCATTTTCCCTCATGAAGCTAGTTACTTTTTCAAAGTAATCTGGAATTAGTAGGAGAGTATTTAAAAAACCCACAAATCTTGAAGTTGCTGAAATACCATCAATACCCATATAGTAATACTCTGTGATGCAGCTCCTTTAAGGTCCAACTTATTTTCAAGTGAAAACACAGTTGTATACACAGCAAAAATGCTGCCTCATTGTTTGGGATCACAGGTGAGGAACGTGAGGAAAGACTGAAACTAGAGGAGGAGAAAAGGGTTGCTGATGAAACATACCAGTGCAAAAGAAGACAGATCAAGGAACTTCAGGAAAATCTCCAGGTAAAATAAAAGTTCTAGTCAAACAGACAAGACTGCAGCACATGGCTAAACCCATGCAAGCCATCCTAGAGGAAGACTGGGAAATTGTGGTACAAATTTTTGTGTGGTCTCTTATATTTGAGTGCTTAATTGAATTTTCTTGAATCACAACAAAACTTGAGGTTTTTAGTCACACCTACAGCTAGAAGTTTCAGAGTCCAGAATGCACTGACAGATGCTGTTCTGGCAGCCACTAAAGCAGCTGTGCTTTAGTGTGCAGCACATGCCACTATTGCATCAACACACACATCTTGTGTCCTCTGGCATCTATGTCCCAGGATTTTTCTGGAACAAATTCAGTTTTATTTAGGGTGCTTCAGTTTAAACAGAATTAATTTAGCTGACTCATAACGTAGCAGGCTGAGCACTAAACACAGGGAAAGGAGAACTTGTGTTCAGGCTCCACAGCAAGGACTCGTTCTTGGTTCCCCTGGTTATTGAAAAGCCACTTGGACCTTAAGGAAGAGCAACACTTAATTCTGATGTGTGACATTTAGTTAGAACTTTATTAGGCAGAGGAAATCGAGGAACACTGCCACATGCACAACTGTTCTAAGCCCTGAGTCAACAAACGTTCCTATTGCTTATTCTACCAAAGCAGGACATATCTCTTCTTTCAGATGTGTTATTTCTTAAGGTAAAGGGACACAGATCTTCATCAGGGAGTAAACCCTGGGACATAATGAGGTGTTACAGCACACCCTTTCCTGCCTTTTTATTTATTTATTTAAAAAAAAAAACAAAACACAAAAACAGAGCTGCCCTTATGGAGCTAATTTTATTCATTCCAGTCAAAGGTATCCATCTCTTTCCACAGGAAACTATGTTGGGGTTTCTTAGGATAGCTTGCACTAGTAAATTGGTGGTGTGCCAAGTAATTAATTTGTAGACACTGCTCAGAAGCACATCTGAAAACACATACCTGCAACTTCACTAACAGTACCTTTAAAGTAATTTTTTAAGATATGTAAATTACCTGGTAGTCACTTTATCCAGGTCTGTGTCCACTAAACAAAGTTTTGAGTTATCGATAGCACTAATTGCTTGAGGTACATCTAGAAACAAGTTGTAATGACAACAAACCCTTCCACAAAGAAATACAAAAAGTGAAAGGATACCAAAACTGCTTTATAAACTAACACTGCCATTCAAATGAATTTGCAGAGCATGGAACAATACCTTGATGTAGCAGAGAAGCAGAAAGCCCTCTTCCAAGAGCAAAAGGAGGAAAAACAAGATCTTATTCTGCAGCTGAACAAGGACATTGAAGAACAGAAGCCAAAACTAGAAAGGGTTATAAAACAGGTTTGTATGTGACTGACAACTTCTACCTTTGTAGTGATAGACAGTAGTGTAGGTTAAACTCTGGTTTTAGCTTAGCAGGGTTCTGAAACAGTGTTGTATTTTCATAAGAGCAATGCTTTAAAAATATTTGTGTTAAGTGTTCCAGACTATCCAGAGAAATTCAGTCTCTGAGGCAAAATGGAACAAAAACAGAGGAAGAGAGAGACATTGATCTTCGTGAATTGAAAAGCTTCAACAGAACCGTCAACCAAGTGATAGCTGATGTTCTAGAAACAAATCCTGGTTTAACTGCAAGCTTTCAAATGTACTTTAGCCAGGTGAGCTTTCCAGTTAACTGCCACCAAAATCTTGAGTGAGAGCTCCAGCCTACTGCTGAGCTTCTTTAAGGGCAACTCCTAAATTCAACAATATACTTACAGTAAAACAGGAAAATGTTCATCCCTTTTCCACAGCTCTGCAAATACCCAGCACTATAAACCCTCCTGATATCCCAGTCCTATTATACAACCACCACTTCAACTTGTTTTTTCTTTCCAAATTTTCTAGTCCAATTTAGAGCTTCCTACTGCTTCTGCTGATGGTAGTCAGAGTTCTCAATCCACACGACATACTACCAGGTAAGTACTAGCATTGTTGGGTTGGTTTGAGTTTTTTTTCAGATAAAGTTTAAACCAGCAAAATCGGTTCCTAACTGACAGAATTTTTCACTCCCAAAGGTCTTCTCAATTGTCTCTACTTTCTGAGGACTCTATAAAAACTTTCTTCTTACACTGTCCTTTAAGTTTACCAGATTTTTCTAGCACATGATGAAGTTTACTTCAGCATCCATCAGTTTAAAATAAAACTGTAATTACAGAATAATTGCATTTACATTTCCTAATCCTGCTCTATTTAAAAAGTGTTTTTACAATATAAAAGCACAACTTTGAGCCACATTTTACACTTGGTAGTGTGAACTCCCCTTCCTGATTAAATAGAGAAAATATATATGCTTTTACTGATATCTTCTTCCCCTGTCCAAGGTATGCTCACATAGTGCCTGTGCCACACTGACCAGTTATGGTCTAACATTCCCAGAGGTTACTGAAGCCACTAGTGAGATCTTTGCAGGGGATCTCAGCTGGAATGAACACGGCTGCTGGGTGGCTGCTTTGTGAGCCACCCTTGGCAGCTCCGTTTTAGATAAAGGAATTTCTGTATCTTGATGAGTAAATTTGTCTTTCAGATCCTTCAGAAGAACAAGTTCAGTCTCTAGTCAGGCTTCATCCCTCAAAGTCGTTGAGCTGACCTTGCCTCTCCCCACTCCTGAGGAAGCAGCAGCTGTTGGCTCACAGCCACCCAGCAGAGGCAGCACCTCTGGTATTTTTAAAGGCAAAAAGAAGTTGTAAGTCATCTAGTTGAGATTCCTTAATTTTTGCAACTGACCTATATCCATGGAGTTACCTGGAACACTTGCAGCAGAAGTACAATTGTTATTGTGTGGGCTGACAGGTATTTGCTCCTTAGTGTGGTTCTGACACCCACCTTTGCAGATCTCACTGGGGACAGCGTTACCTCCTCCTTCAGTAACGCGACCACTGCCTTCAGGCTGCTTGTAAAGCAAATCCCAACAACAATGCTCAAACCCAAAGGTTCATACTTAAACTTACCTAGACAATAAACACTCTTATAAAACCTCTCTTCTGCTTTAGTTGGTTGGTTTTTTTTTAACATTACTCCTAGAGAACATTTGATATATTTAAAGAATGTAATACACTTGGCTTCACAGACAGGGGAGGGTTCCACTGAATTGGACCAGTGACCAGTGTGAAACATCCCAGCAACATTAACAAAAACCCAGACACGAAAGAAAAATTAAGAAAATTTAATGATCAAATGAACTATATACATTGTGATGGCACATGACTTCATTCAGTTATCCCTTTTCTATAGCTGGAAGTTTGATAGAAAAATATCATCAGTCAGTAGTACCCCAAGGACAAGAAAAACCAAACCAAATCAAACCCATCTGTTGTTAAAGTGCTTATTTGATGCAAGTCACAGCTAACTATATCCAGGGGTATCAAAGGATTTCAGCCCATCAGACAGAATATTGTACAGGAACACCTCAAATTAAGAGCACAGGAAACTTAAATAATAACTGCTATTTTATGTAAGATATCTTTCCATCTCTTTCCACCACATAATCTTTTAGAATTTTCTGACATCCTGCAATACAGAAAAAATCCTGCCTTTCTATCACTTTTTATGTGCATTTCCTCACAAGATACTCAGTTAAAGGTTCATTTAACTACACTCATCCAAACAGTGTACTCTCAGGGTACTTCACTGTTTCTTCTGCTTACTTCCTTTTTCCCTCTCAAACTCAGCTATTTGGTTGAATATGTTAACTAAGTTCTGGGGCAGGTTTCTTTTAGTGCCACTTTCTGCTTGTTCTGTACCATTTAAAGACATTTCCTCATCCGGTTCTTTAGTTTTATCACTCTCTTCAGAACTTCTTTTCCTATTCTTAGACTCGCTTTCATTCTTATACTGACCTGACACATGCCTGTCACTGTCATAACCTTTGTCACCTTCACGTGAGCAGGTGCTAGAGTATGACCTGTACTTCCCCCACGACCTGCCAGAATAGTCAGACCCTGATGGAGACATGTAATACCTGTCTTGACCTGAGCCATGTCTTCTAAACTGCTCTCTTCTCCCCTCTACGTCCCTTTCTGACCTCCGGTAATAATGCATCCACGGTTTATCATATGATTTATGATACGAACCTGAAGAGCCCCTCCAACTGGAGAAAAATCTCTCTGGTTTACCGTATTTTTCAGTTCTGCTATGACTTGGCTGACTTCTGGAGCTACTGTAAGAATCTCTTGAATCTTCAGACCTACCTCCAAAAGTGTCTTCATCATCACCTGAAGTCCTCGACAAAGAACAGTGTCTGTCTTTCTCTTTTACCTCCATTTTTGGACATGCTAAGCTGTCCTGCCTTTCCAGCAGCTTTTCCACTTCAAAATTTTGGTTAAGAAAAGAAGCAGAGGTATCAGCCGGAGGGGAATACCACTCCTCTTTCCTATTCTGATCTTTATAATGGGAAGAAGCTCTAGATGAGCTTTTTTTGGAGCTGCGAGCAGACTCAGATCTATGCCGACGCTTTTTCCTACGCTTCTTGTGATCAGAGGAAGAGGAGGAAGAAGACACTGATTCATCTGATGATGAATCACTTGATGATGATGATGAGGAGGAGGAGGAGGATGAAGAAGAGGAGGAGGAGGAGGAAGTCGATACTTTCCTTTTCTTCTTCAACCTAAAAAAACGTAATTAACCCGTGAGATAATCTTCAGTATCAGGCAAAAATTACATGCAGAAAGCTAATTTGTATACCCCAGTTTGGACTGTAAGGTGTGAAGGGAAACTCAGCCTGACCTGGCAAGACAATTCCAAGTCATTTCTTCATCAAAAAATTAAGATTAAATCCACGGAACAGTTTGTTATAAAAGGCATCTTTCCCAATTACACATGGCATTACACTTTGGAAATACGTCACACTGCAAAGTATTCCAACAACTCTTCCACATGCACATTAAAAGTTACATGCATTAAAGGACACTGCCCACAAAAAGGTTCTGGAGGTAAAGCAGCTTACCCAGGGAGAAATTCTCCCTAGCTTACTGCTGGACAATCTGTCTGGAATGGATTGTTCACGGTCTTGTCTGCACTTACTGCCCCATAACCAGTACCCTGAATATAACAGTTACCTTTTTTCTTCTTTTAAGAGCTTACGCAATTTTTCTGCACTTGTTTCTACTTTCTTTGCTTTCTGTCTCTCTTCTTTGGCAGCTTGTTTCTCCCTCATTTCCAAAGATTTCTTTTTTGAACCCAAGCATCATAAAAAAGATCACATTAGTAGTGTTAACAAGGGTATTTTCCCCCATTCAACCCCATTCAAATGTATAATCACACCAGGGATGTTTTACCAGTATTCCCAGACCAAAAATTAATTTTGTTCAGGAGTTTGGTATTGGCCATTGTGATAGTCAGGTTTATATTTAAGGACCATATTGCAGTTTTTATTCCATTAAAAAATATATTTGACCAGTCATTGCAGTGGTACCCGTGATCCAGCACACCGTTAAACACAGAGCCCAAAAGTTATAGGTAGAATATGCAAAAAATCCCCAAAATTACCAACATATAGAAAATAAGGAAAAAACCCAAACAACCAAAACCAAACCAAAATAGAGACAAAAGTTTGAGGGAAAGTATCATTATTGCAGTTTACAAGTAAAACATGGTAGAACCCAGTTTCAGATGAATTCAAGTTGGCCACGTTTGAATACAAACCGTTTGGTAACCATTTCACAGCCCAGTTTGACGCAGAGTTTACGTAAGAAATCCGATCCAGGGGTTTGGTGGTGACGAGCAGCACCAGACGTCAGACACAGCAACAACGGTCCCGTTCAGAGGAAAATGCATTGGAGAAAAACACATCATCAGTATTACAGGAAAACACACTCCAGTGCCATTTCAGCCCTTCTAGCACAGCAGGGACAGGATCAGACTTAATACATAAGTTACAGGTAAATGCAGAAGAGCATCTCACCAGATGAATAATCCTTAGACTACTTAACTCTATAAGAGATCAGACTTCTGCCACCTACAGCCCTACAGAGCAGCTCTATTCAGATTCAGAGTGAGCAGAAAGTCTGATTAGAGTTTTCAAAACTTAGCAACTATGCTAACAGCTATAATAAAGGAAACCCTTTGTTGCAGCCAAGGCCATGCACACCAACAACCAACAGCTATTGTGTTCTTTGCTGCAGCAATGACCATAGCAAAGTGCTAAAGGAGAAAAATTTATCTCCCTCATTTTAACTGACACCTCTTTCTAAAGCAGCCAAATGCAGATACTGCTCAAATACCATACACCTGTTTATCTGTGGTGTAGTTCAATTTTATTAAGAAGATTGTCCTGTCTCCCCTTCCCCCTTGTTTCCACACAACCTGTCAGCATTATGGCTCCACCAACTGAAGAAATGCTGACTAAGGCCATCTACCCCAGCCTATGTACATCCTCACATGCAGAAGCACAGAACAAAACAAGCCTGCTCCTCAGTGCTCTGTTTTACTCTTTGACCTGCTGTGGAAGACAACACAAGCAAAGGAGGTGAACGAAAGACAAAAGATGACAACTCAGACTAGCACAGAGACCCACCAGGCTCACCTGGGAAACGTGCTGCATGCAAGGGAAGAGAGGAAAAAACCACCAGACGGCAGAGGAGAAAGCTGAGATATTCAAACTGTCTGCCCGCCCACCCTCCAGCTCCTGCTGTTTGCCTTTAAATTACCTTTTAATTTCCCTTCTCCTGTGATCTCCCCATGCCTTAACTTTGCCTGGTGTTCCTCTATCTTTCTGTAATTACCCAAAGGCCCAGGACCTGGCCAGTGACAAGGATCTGTCACTATATAGTGACAATGTTAATCTGGCTTGCAGAAGTGTTTTACACTTTGCAACTTTGTATTCACAGAACGTTTTAAGTTAACAGCATTAATCATGCTTGTGTGATGGGATATTCTTATCCCTGCTTTGCTCCTTCCCTGTCTCCACTGTCCAGCATTTCTTTACTATCCTTTTCAAAACAGTGGAGTCACCAAGAGATACCTTTCTTCTGGTAGGTACAGCCATAATGCTCACTAGAAAAGATTTACTGTGGAGTAGGGAAGCAGAGAGTAAGACAAACCATCAACTCAAACCCTCTCTGTTCAAAAGATTTAGTATGATTTTTGATGTTCACTTATTGTCACTGAGAGCACCATATGAAAAGAAAGTAAAGAATCACCTGGATGTGCTTACGGAGTTTTGTTAAGGCCTCTTCTGCTTCCTGAAAAGTCTCATCCAAACTTAAGGCTTTTTTATAATAACTCTCAGCATTTAGTAGTTTCTCTTCCTCTTCCAATCTAAAATTCAATGATAATTCATATACAGTTAAGACACAGATTTTGGCAGCTTCTTCTTATTTTTAGGACTTTCTTATTTGCAAATATTTCTTATTTGCACAATGACACTACCACTGCATCCCTCCAAGACCACCTCTATCACCTCAGGCCACCAAAACAGCATTTCTGACATAATCATCTCCTACCCCTGATCAGTAACACTACTCTTCAAAATGTCAATTCCAATTCCAATAATACTGTCTCTCTCTTCTTAACAGAGGATTTAAAAGAAACCTATTCCCTGAATATTCAGAATTAAAATTTTGTGTTAGAGGGGTTCACCAATATTTCAGAAGAGTTACAGTACATCATTTTATTACAAAGATTTTATCTAAAAAAAAACCCCACCCCACAGCCTTTTGGAATATATTCAAACATTTCAGAGGACTTTATGCAAGCCTGGTATCCTAGCAGTGAAAGGGTATAAAGGATTAAAACGGATATTGAGGATTAAACCTCAAACATTTTGCCAGGATTTTAACTGGGACAGAGGACAAAGTGTAAACCAACTACACGAGCAGGGATATTTTCAAGGACTTTTTTTTTAAACACAGCCAGGAAGGAAAGATGCCCTTCTGTATCCTAACTAGAATGGTATTAAAAAAAAAAATATTATGAGAAAAATTGTTAACAGCCAAACCAGCCCCTCATCCCAACACTTACTGCCCGCCTCTTTCCACAAGGGTCTGACACAGGTATTTTCTTGCATTTCTATGGGTAGGACAGTTTTCTAAAGCAATTTCAAAATCCCCAATGGCTTTGTTTAGACTTCCTTTTGTTGCATACCTAGAAGAGAAAGTTGCACAGATTGCAGTGAGGTTTCTCATTCGCAAAGCAGAAAAACCAATGAGACAAGCAGACTTACAGAGCTCCACGTGCTACCAAAGCCTCAACGTTTTGTGGATCGATTTCCAAAGCTTTGTTGTACTCATTCATGGCTTCCACATGGCGCCCAACCTTGAAATAATCCACCCCAGCCTTCACACTGGAGAAAAAATATTTAGAAAATCTTATGTACAGTTTGTCTATGCAGATTTTGCACTGTTACTCACAAATTACAATTCCAAACACATGATAGGTAATAAAACCTGAGCCTTGTTACCATGTACTTCCCACTGGCATTTCAAATTAATACAATATTGACTTAATTCCACAACAATATATTGTCTTTAATCCAAAATCTTAAGGCACTCAAGAGAATTTCTGCAGATGATGCTACTACATTACATTGTTTTTATTTATGGAATGATTATTTAAGTCATTTTCTTCACCTACCACCATGAACCTGGAACAGGCTTAATTGTATCCAAAGCTCAAAAATGCCATCAGACCAACTGCACAAGGTGACAGGGGCAGATGGCACACACTGGAACCAGCTCATCTTAAACAATATTTTGAAGCTTTAAATTTCACATTACCTTAACATTTCTTCCACATTTGCTAAGAGATTAACTTACTAAAAGAGAATAATGTAAATTGATTTTCAGAGCTTTTCATTACAGACTTTTTTAAAAAATTGAAATTTAATTAACATTATAAGCAACTTTTTTTGCAACTAATCAAAGTTGCAAATACACTGTGCAGTGTAAAAGCAACAGCACATATCCAGGGCTGCTGTTCCAAATGAAGCAAGGGAAATACATTTAACTTTCCAAAGACAGCAAGGTCACTTGTTACATTTACAGTCTGAGGCTTAAACGACTTGACAAGTATGAGGTCACTGAACACTCAATTGAAAAACAGAGAATTGTGTACTTGGTGTTAACACAAATCTTGCTCTCAATCTCATGAATGGGCCAGAATATTATAAACATTCTCCCTTAAAGCTGAGATGCATTTTGGAACTGAATCTTGGGACTTTATCTATCACACACCCACTTAGCAGATCACTAAACATGTTGTGGAAAAACCGATTTAAAGTGTATTTTCTTTGAAGAAATATAACCTGTAACCTGTAACCTAACCTAACCTATAACAAGAAGTACCACGTACCATTTCAGGGCCCAAGATGCAGACTGCTTTTTCCTCAATGCAGGGGCAAAATCTTCTTCATTGAAATTTTTACTTTAAGGAAAAAAACAAACAAAACCATCAAGTTGGCCTTCTGAGTCTACAAAGTTAAACTTATAATATGTAATGCACTTGAAATAAATCGAAATATTATTCATACATGCCTTACTGCTCTCCCTCAGTCAGGAAGGTTATTTATTTCTGAAACCAATTTTTCCCAAACCATTCTAAAAGTCCTGAATTGAACAAGTACAACTGCAGTACATTTAACAGAAACATACCAAGTTCACACCTATTTTGGGTCTAACATTTGTGGGGCTGACAACATCAATAATTGCATATATCTGACCCCATTTTACTAAAGAGGTCATATCTATTACTAAAACAAACATCTGTCAGAAAACATTAAAACTTAAACATCCTGTGCTTCAATACAAAGAAGATAACAAGAGTTATGCAATAAATTCCTAAAGTATTTGGTATCAAACATTGTGTGTGGTAAGGTATCTTGCTTATCCAGAGTAAGAGAATTTCAAATAAAAATTCTTTACTGTAGAGGAGTTTGCTTTTAAATATTTAAGGACATGTAAGCTGCAGTCATGCAAGTCAAAATGAAAAAGGTTTAAGTATAACTGGTCTAGGACTTCCACTCACAAGTCTATTTCAATGGATTAGAATAATCTCCACAGAGCTACAGTATAGGAACAATATAAAAATCACTTACATTTGAAGACTTCTCAGCAAAGACGGTGGATTTGACTCACTTAGTCCTAGTTTTTCTGCTAAATATTCAACTAATGATGGATTAGCAAATCCTGGGGAACGATGCAAAACCTCTTCAAATGTCTCTCCTGTATTAGCAACTTCCATGCTTCGCCTTAAAAAAAGCACCAATGTACACAAATGAAACCTCACAGGCTCTATACTTAATTTTTTCATCCTTATATTGAGAATAAAAATGCCTATATTGATATTTATATTACTGCTCACAAGCCATTCTGTTCTACAAGCATTTATTTTCCTACTATTTAGTAACCCTTATATCCTTCCTCTTAAGTGAGCTTTTGAAACCTACTTTGGCACCCATCTAGGTACCTCCAGAACATACAAAACCATTATAAAAATGCAGAGTTAGCTGTGTCCTCCCATCTTCTAAGGGGAGTTTTGAAATGTTAATAATTTACTCCAGTCTCTCAAGGTTTTTGTTTCTTTCATTTGTTTGTTAACACAGTCCCAAAGCAACAGACACCTCACTATGCTTTCTGCTCCTTACATTTTGGGAAAGCAGCTAAAACACCAACCACACCCACATATCCAGAGGCAGGTATAGTAAAGAGATGAACAACAAGAAGTCTGTAATTATCCAATTAAATCAGAAACACCACTGGCAAGTTTAAGGGACAGACAACCTGTCAAGACACACTCTTCAGAGACAGTGGCTACACCCAGCAAGAGCAGAGAGGCAGCACATCCTTACTTATAATGCACTGGGAAGTCATCGGAGGTGATCACGCCCAGTTTGGTACTGGAAAGGTTGGGTGGAAGAGCTGAGCTGTAAAGAGACAGCGTGAGCTTCTCATGGTAACGGTCCACATCCTTGACTGCAGCTAAAGAAGTCATAAAGGTTAAGATAAAAGTACAGAAATATTTCAGACCCCAAACAAACCAATTCCCAGCAATTCTACAACTACTCACCTCGAATAAGGTCTCCAGTTTGATAATAAGACAGAGGATCTCCATGGTTGCTTTGAGGAGGCACATCCCTCACAGGACACAGAGCCTGCAACACAAGAAAGCACGAATATCATAAATGAAGCCGAAAGGTTGAGGTTTTTTCCTCCCCAAGATTAAGCCATAAAAAGATGTGTTTAAGCTTAATGTACATCAGAACTGTGATACTTAAAAAATGGCTTGGTTCAAATAAAAATTCACGCATCCACAAATGATGAACTTTTCAACCCAAAAGTAATAGAGTGTGGGTCACAACAAGATGTGTTCCCTGGCTCAGCAAAGCATCATAAGCTGCCCACAAAGAGAGACAACCACCCATCATCCCAAAGCTCAGTTTCACCTTCACACACACCACTCCGTTAAGAGATGCAAGAGGCAACTAACACATGTCAAAAACGGAGCATTGACCAAAGCTGTATCTTACAGTGATTTCCAAATCTGCAATTTCCCGTATGACACCACTTCCCAGACAAATCAACACCATGAAAAAGCCAAACTCCCGGATGGAGGTGATCCTCCCGATCACGATATCGCCTCGCTCGATGTCGCGGAAAAACAATTCCCTCCTCTCCTCCCTGGGCACCTCCATGAACCTCTCCAGGGGCGGCATGACAGCATAACACTCTGCAACACAGGACACAGAGTCGGTTACAAACGACCAAAGTACTGCCTGAAAATACAGAATACATCACGGCAGCAAAACACGCTAAAATCTGACTGATTTGTGCCAACGAGAAGCTCGTGCACATCCCATACAAAGCAATAAGAAAAGTTTTTAGGCCTGTTTTAAAGATACCGCTAATTCAAGTGCAGTGTCCTTACACTTACACGTAGTGTGTCCCACACTTACCTACAGTGTGTCCTCACCCACCCCGCGGGCGTTACCGACCCCCCTCACCCACCCACCCTCATTCTCCTCGATCGTGTCCTCGATCGGCCCGTTGGGTTTCCACGAGTGCGCGAAGAGCAGATCCGCCTTCTTGGCGATGAAGCGCTTTATCTCGGTGTCGAGGCTCGCCCTGTCTTTCCTGGGGGAAGGAGAACGCGGTGAGTGGCGCCCCGCGGCCCCTCACGGCCCGCCCGGCCGCTGCCCCGGCGCCCCTCACCAGGCGGCCGGCGGGGCCCCGCGGGGCGGCTCCGGGGCGGCCCCGGGCGGCGGCAGCAGCCCGCGGAAGTCGGGGTTGTCGTGCTGCTCGGCGCGGAGCAGCGACAGCAGCGCGGGGCCGTGGTGGCTCAGCGCCTGGCGGAGCAGCTCCCGGTCCATCCCAGCGCCGCCGCCGCCTCGCCCGGAACGGGAACCGCGACACGGGCAGCGGGGACAGGGCGAGACCGCGCGGCCGCAGCGCCCCCTGGCGGGCGGGAGGACCGCGCTAAGCACGGGCTGCCCACCCTGTTTGCGGGCGCGTCTCCAGGTAATAAAAAGAGAGCGATGAAAGAGAGAGTAATTCAACACAAGGTGCAAATCACAGAGGTGTTCCCCGTGCGGATCCCGCCCGGCTCGGCGGGGCGGCCCCTGCGGACAGTGCCTGCGGCGGTGCTGCCGGGAGGGGGCGCTGCGGCCCCGCCGTGCCCGCCCCGCGCCCCGCTCAGCCCCGGCCGGGAGCGGCTCCGAATGCGGGTTTGAAGGGAAAAGGCAGCGCCGCCGCACCCGCGGGGCTCGGTCGAGGAGGCGCAGCCCCGCCATCCCAGGCGGTGCCTGGAGCGCCTTCGTTTCCGAGGGAGCGACCCCTGAACTCTCTCGGTCAGGGCTCTGGCACGGCTGGTCTGAGTTACAGCAATCGAGTCCAGGGCAGGGCAGGGGAGCTGGGGAAGGATCTGGAGCACAAGTCCCGTTTGGAGCGGCTGGGGAAGCTGGGGGTGTTTAGCGCGGAAAAGAGGAGGTTCAGGGGACACCTTGTCACTCTCCACAACTCCCTGACAGGAGGTTGTAGCCAGGTGGGGGTCGGGCTCTTCCCCCAGGCAGCCAGTGACAGGATGAGGGGACAGGGCCTCAAGCTGCACCTGGAGAGTTGTAGGCTGGACATCAGGAAGAATTTCTTCACAGAAAGGGTGATTAAACTTTGGAGTGGGTTGCCCAGGATGGTGGTGGAGTCACCGTCCCTGGAGTTGTTTAAGGAAAGACTGGACACGGCATTGAGTACCATGGTCTAGTTGACAAGGTGGTGTTCGGTCATGGGTTGGACTCGATGATCTTGGAGGTCTTTTCCAACCTAATTGATTTTGTGATTCTGAGAATAAACAGGAGAGTGTGAGCCAGCACAGCAGTGTGGAGGTGAGAGGCTCACCCTGGCAGGGATGGTCGCAGCATTTGTAAGCCAGGTTCCTTGAGCTGTCCCGTGGACGGGCTCCCATCAGCCATTCAAACAGGAGAACAGGCTCCCATTGGCACTTTATACAGGTGACACAGAGCAGTGTGCAGGGATGTACTGGCCCTGTTTGTGAGAAAGTCTGTACTGAAACAGAGGGAAAACAGGCAATTCCCTCAGGAGAAGGTGATGGGCTGAGGGTGCAGCTGGGCCATTACCATGAGCCTGATGCCGGGCTCAGCATTCCTGTTCACCAGTGCTAACTTTAAATGCTAAAAAGACACTTCACTCAGGAGGCTCTTCATGCTAATCACCTCTCTAGCTAATGGAGAAAGGTGCTTAAAACCAGCTGGAAATAATCCAAGCCTATTAGAAAGATCACAGTTCTTCAGCCCTGAAGAATAATTTGTCCCTGGCATCACATTTAATAATTAATTTTAAAAGGGGGGTAGGGGGGAGAAAATCCATTGCAAACAGCATAATGTCACTTCTCCCCTCAGTACAATGCAGAAGAAAAAATAGCAATCTGGCTGTCAGCAGATCAGGGACATAGACTCCTCTAGGAAGCAGCATGACTGAGAGGGCAAGGATCATATCGAAGATGCTGGTCTCAGAAGCTCAGTTCAAAGCCAGCAGGGATATCGCTGGTATAGCAGACTTGGGGAAGACATTGGAAGGGCAAATTTATATTTTATTTTCATTTCGTGTCCCCCTGTTTTAATATAACAGAAGATAAAGGAGGCATAACACTTACTGTGTACCGAACAGCTGCCAGGAATTTGATTTAAAGTCTTCCTGATCTGTATGAGACCAGGTGTGCACTTAGATTTCTGGTTGCCACGGTGGGAAAACACCATTAACACCAGATGGAAATTTCTAGACATTGAGACTGATTAGACACAGGTTGACATGGGGAGGTTAATGCATTTAATGCACCTGCACAGATCTGATGCAGAAACGAGCCTTTCCTGGGGGAATCACACAGCAAGTGCAATGTCCTGAGCTGTGTGGCACAACTGCAAATAGCGGCAGTTTTATTTGAGGGAAGGGTATTTTGAGGAAGAGTTAATTGGTGTTGCTTAGCAAATACAAGAGCTAGCAATAAAATGAGTTGTTTGAAGCACAAACTCTGCTTGTGTAAGCATTTCTCTGGTCTCATATGCAGATACACACACACAATGTACAAGAAATTAGGCGTTATGAGTAAATACTTTTAATGTGTTACGGTTTCTGGACTTAACACACCAGCAAAAAGTCATGGGCAAAGCAGAACCGCCTATAATATTTGGCTCTTCTTACAGACATTTTCTTCTCTGAGTAAAAATAAATTGCATTTTAGGAAATTCAGTCAATTATCCCACATTAATATACAGAATGTAGATTAGTTACCCCTGAACGTGAGGGCTACCTTTATATTTAAAGCAATCCATTCTTTAACTGGGCCAAACCCATTCTGAAATTATCCTAATCCAACAAACTAAAATACCTCAAATCATTCCATCTTCAGAAATAGCTCTGGCAGAGCAGGGTATTTGAGCATGAACTTGTAATCTTCTTTCCTATTTTCCAGGTTATAGTAATGAACTCAGAAGCAAAACAAGACTGACATTTTGTGTGTTGTTCCACCTCACTCAGCACACATATAAGCCTTTGTATCCTTTTCTCTTGCAGGCTACTGCCTGGATGTTCACTGTGCTTTAAAAAATATCTCTGCATCTTTTCAGTGGTGGATTTTCCATTTTTCTTTTCATTCTTTGCTTGCTTTATTTCAGTTACCCAAGAGGAAATAATTTTGATAAAAGGATGTAGCAGCCAACACAGTTCAGGCAGGGATAATGATAAATGGAACAGTATGGAATAAACCCAAGGGTAGATATACCGCTGAAGAGACCCCAGGCCTGAGGAGGAGGCATGCTCCACATGCTATTAATCCTCTGTTCCATTGATTTAGGAATTGCCTGGATGAGTAGTGCCTGATCCCATATGCTAAATAAACCAAGAGGGTGGGCAGGAGTGTCCTGATTCTGCAGGAGAAAGTGATACAAGTCAACACATCACCCTACTTGGGAAGGAACATTCCAGATCCTCTGAAACTCGACGTGTCTGAACACACTTGATGTAGATTTTCTGACAGTTTAGGTCAGTGCATGATAAAAGGCAGCTCCCAAAAATCCATCCTGCAGCCTGTAACTCCCACAGTACAGAGCTGATGAATTTACACCAAGCCAGCTTTGAACCCAGGGTCAAACTCACAGTGATATGGTCCCTGAACAACCCAAACACTGATAGACTTGATAGAACTTCAAAGTGTGTATGTGAAATACTAAGCAGATTTTCATCCAAATCCAGTAAGCACAGCTTGAATGCAACAAGGTCAAGCTGCTTCTCAAATGTTCCCAAATATCCAATATCAGTAGTGAAGCTTACAAGAAAAATCTCATGGAGGAAAGGATTTTGTGCCAAGAGCCATGTTTTATCACTGACAAAAAGATCCTCCAAGATCATGCATGTCAAAAGATTATTTTCTGCAAAGTTTGGGCAGATTTTAAAATAAATTTTAGCCTGTTGAAAATGGAAGTGAAATGTTCAACTAAATATGTTCTTTGGGCTAAGAAAGAGGGAACTAATAGTGCTAATGAGAATGAGCATGAAGAGCTGTACTTCCAGCTGTGCCAGACTTTTGGCAAATTCTGCCAAAAGCAGTCCTGCTGCCCAGACTTGCTAATTTATGAAGCAGCAAAGGGACTGCCCAAAGATAGTATGATATCCAAGATATTATTTCAGCTAAAGAGTGATGAAGGGATGTTCAGCACAAAATAACTGCTAGCCAGTTAGTAGCCCTACTTTGAGGAAAACATATCTGTAGGCATAATCACCAAATTTGTTGGAGGAAATGTGAAAACAACCCTAAACTCAGAATGATGGAACAACCCAAGCCATGCCCTTTCAAGCACTTCCATTTTTAACAAGTCCAGCTTTGGCATGGTCTGTGAGAGGGTGTGGTTTCAGACCACATATAACATGTAGAGTTACCTGGAGTGTGCTCAGCACCTTGTTTCTGGTGTCAGGGACCTTTGCACTTCTCAGATTCCTAGAAACTGTGTAGACAAAGAACAGTCAGTCTCATGTAATAAATATGCAAAGACAGGCTGTGCAAACTTCCCAGGCTCTGAATCGACAATTAGACCCTGCTGGAGTACAACAAAAATAATAGTTAAGAAAGGTCAAGGGAGACCCCCCTCTGAGCGCTGTCGATTTGTGCCAAGCTGCGGGCAGTGGCACTGCTGAGCCTTTGTGAGCAGCGCTGCTCGTGCACTTAGCGCAGCGCTTTGTGCCTGCAGGGTAGTGACGAGCGTTTAAAGGCTTCAGGTAAGACTGAAAATGTTGCTGGAGGAAACGTTGGCATTGGCATTTTTTACCCTAAATATGAAAGCCAAGCTGTGGTGAAGGAAGGTTTGCTTATTTGACAGGAACACCAGTCGGGCAACTTAGCGCTGATCATGACACAGACAATATGTACATACACCCACCTGTACAGCCTGCAGTACCTCTAGAAATACTGCCTATGGAGCAAATTCCTGTGATTCATGAGGGCTCAGCAGAAGGTGTGCCAAGTAAACAGGTTTTTGTGAGGTTTTCATGGATTTTCCAGCTTCTAACACTCCACAGGCTGACAGTATCTCCTGCTTTATACCAAAGGGGAGTCATCCTGATTTTTAGGTTTCAGATTGAGTGATTGCAAAAATCACAACTTTCCAGTCAGCAGAGTAGATCGCTCCTTAAACCCAAAAATTACATTCCTGAGGAATGAATATTTGACCTCAAGGCTGCAAGTACTACAAGGAGATCTTTAAGCATGCAGCCACTCTTGGTTATTAAGTCTCTTATTCATAGTAAGCAGTATTCATGTTTTCATTGTAAAATTCTTTTTCCAGCAATTTTCATCTTTCTAAACTGCCATAGCACATGTATGAACTTTCCAAAGATGTTCAAAGAAGTCTCTAAAAATATTTAGAGGATCTAAACCAGCTGGAGTTCTTCTATTCCTGGTAAAACAACCTACTTATTTATGTATCTCATGGTCAGTTGCTCTAACATTCCATTTGTGCAGCATTTGCAATAAATACTGCCTAAGCAGCAATTAGCAGATATCAGAAGTTGTTTTCTTAATTGCTTGCAATGAACCAGGCATGTAACCATTGTCACAAACTAGTTAGCAGCCTTCTCATTTCTTTAAAATTTGTCACTATTTAAACTACACTAAAACTAAAAAGTTGAGACTGTTTTAATATAATTTTTAGGAGTTAAACAGTTGGGAACTTCACAACACATATTAATTATCTCCATATTTGCTCCCATTTAATGCATGAGCATACCTTTAATAAAATGTATTGAAAAATTAGTTTTGTCTTTAGCAGGTGAAATTCTCAGTAAAGATAATAAGCTGAATCGGTGTGATATGATTCCAATTATTTTTTATCTCCAAAAGAATTGCCTGGAAATACAGTGATTAAGAAATATTTTAGAAATAGAAAGAGAAGTTAATTCCAGTATTATCTGGCCAGTATAATTCCAGTAAGTAACAGCCATAAGTAGACATTCATTAGTCTCTCAACAGATCAGGTTTGTTTTTCCAATCAACCAAAAGCAGAGGCCAGATGGAACAGTGAAATGCCAAACTGATGTATGTATATGATATTTGTTTATTTAAACATTTGGTGAATTCCTCACAGTATTAAATCCAGAAAGCCTATTTGCAAGTAAATTAACAAGCCATGGAAAAAAAATATGCTCTGAACTTCATAATTATCTTTAGGTTTATAATTTATTACTAGAGGTTTCCAATTTATATCATAAACCTTTTAAAATCTGTCAATAAAACCTCTTGCCTGATATTCCATTCTACCTTTTGACTCAGTGAAGAAGTTACAAAGGCTGAGACAGAAACAACTGCCACTGGTTTTAATGGGCAGTTTAATGCCTCTGAGGGATTTTGGATGGAGACTTTGTGAGCTGCTGTTGACTTTAGCAGGTTCCAGTTCAAGCATGAAAGACAGAAATCAGTCACTAAACTTTCTATGCTTGCCCTGCTGTCTGTAATTACAAATTAATCAAAATACATCAGTGCAATCAAGTGTCAAAGTCCAGACACTGTTTGACTGGAACTGCTGAAATGTAATTAATATATGGCTGTTGATTTCCTCTCAATTCTTGTCTCATTAAGGCATTGAACCAAATACGTAATCACAGGAAACAGAAGCTCTAAAATAGATGAAAATCTAAAGCAGAAACAGAAGGAGGTAGCTTGAAATGTGAAAAAATAATACTGCTGTGCAAGAAAGACATGTATGTGCACAGGTAACAACCATGGTTTAGAGAACGGGTAAGGGACCCCTGCCAAAAGTGCTGCAAGGGCCAGAATTTCTCTCTTACAAAAAACCCAACCCAAACCAAAAAAACTCCAACCTTTAATATTGTGTCCAAAATCAAATGCAGAGACAAACTGAAATGCAAATTATGCATTTCATTCATCTCTCTCTCTTAGCACATTCTATGACACTGATACCAAATTCTCTTTTTAAAGGTATTGACAGCTAAAGTCACAGAATGGTACATAAGAAGGTTTCAAAAAACCATAAAAGTAGCTTAGGCATGTAAATACCTTTGCAATTCTGGGCTAAGAAAGGATGATAATTAGTACCACAAATTAGGTTCTTACATATGCAAATAGCATTGTTTGCTGTCGCAACCAATTACAGATGTAGCTCTGTGCTGAGTTGATTGTGAGTGAGGAACAAACATACAAATCTAAACCACTGGTGTTTTAAACTCCCCTCTTGTAATTTTACTGATCTGATCCTCATAAAACTGGCAAATATATACATCAGGGACTGTGTGTACATGTGTAGGAGAACAGTAAGTGGGAGAAACAAATCCAGATTTTTCCATCTGTACAAAATGTCAACATGCTGCCTATAAAAAGATGTCAACAAAAATCCTTATAGGCACCATCCAGGCTGCTCGAGTTCTAATCTGTGTCTTCACTGACCGGGAGAGCTAATCAAAGCTCCAATAGAATGTTCCCTTAGTTGAGAAGTTGGAAGGAAATGATGTAGCATTTTCAAAAATGCTGTAAGGCTTGGGTAATGCCAGATACCAGATGTGCAATGAAAATTTTAAACAGAAGGTTAACAGTCCAGGAGAAGGTTGGTCCTGAAAAGTGACACTTCAAGCAGATGTGGTTTAACTGCCTTGTCAGCCCCCACTGCCAGAATGTGCCTCTGAGAAATTTCGGTGGAAGTCAAGAAAACAGGTTATTGTCAGGTCCTCAAATGCAGCATTCTATTATTTTTTATCTTTCACCTCTCTAAGTTGGTTTGTTATCTCATAATGCAAATGTAGTACTTCTCTTCTCTAAAACTGAAAAAGTCTGCCTTGGGTTAGGAGTGATCAAAGTACATCTGAAAAATATGAGGAACAGTTTTTCTTTAAATCAGGTAATTTAAATAATATTTAGCATCCAAAGAGTGTTCTGGCTCCTGCAATCCAGAAGAGGTTTGGAAATTTCAAAATTTGAGAGGGGGTTCCCTAGACTATGAAGGTTATGAAGGTTTGTCTTGACATTGAGTGCCAAGATGAAAGAAAAAGCCTTCCCTACCCAGAGCTAGCAGTGCCCTCTTGTAAGGAGTGGGCAGCAGAGGAACAATTTACAGTGTCAGGTGGTCAGAAACTATATAGAGTCTTTGACAAATCATTTGTGGCAAAATGCTGTCAAAAAATCCCCACTCAACCACAAGTAAATGGAGGATAGGGAAAAAGTAGATTAAGATATGTAAGATTTTCAGTAAGACCAAATGAAGGTATCAAAATACAACAAGGGCCATTGTGGAACTCTAAGATGTAACTCTGAGCAATAGTTCCTGCTGGTATCTGAAATGGGCCATAATCCTCTGTACTCAACTTCAGAAATTGCACCTCACACAGCTGGGAGGTGAAACAGTCATTTGGTCTCTAAGAGCTACGTTAGAAGCCAGAAAAAGCAGGAGAAAGCAGAAGCTTGGCTAGTCTGATATACAAATACATATTTTTTTTCCCCAAGAAAACATATTATTGCCTTTGTGCTTTACAATAACGATCACAGAGAAGAAAAGTATATTGCAAAGTAAAATCAGAGTACAAAAGGTGTTTAGCTTCACTGATACAGGAATGGAAACACAAACAGTTTTTTGCAACTGGAAAAACTGCAGACACTGTTTTGTAACAGGAAAAAAGGAAAGCTATTAGTAGCAAAAATCTTTAGATTCCTTAGGTAGAAAAATATACAGCATAAATACTTTGCATTTTCAGTGGAGAGCATCCCTTTGTGCATCAAGCTGTCACACAGCTTAGCAGCATGACACATCTTAGTGATCTAAAGCTGGCTCCATGGCAAAACCCAAAAAACAAAACAAATGAATTTTTCAGTGGAGGAAGCCACTGTTCTCTTATCTCAGAGCTGAAAAGAGGCAGCCACAGGATGGTAGAAATTAAAGTGTCTCAGCAGGGGAACTGTAGTTTGAATGTACCATTTCACAGGGTGTCTCTGTCTTACCTTCAGTCCCGCTCATCTCTTGGGGTAAAACACAGCATTACTTAAAAGTTTGACTTCAGTTATTAACTATGCAACATGTTGGACCTTGGAAAGGAATTATTATGGCCATTCACTTATTTTATTTGGAATCCCCAAACCAAGCATACTTAACCCAGTTACTCAGGTGCATGAAATCAGTAAAGTCACAAACTGTCTGAGAGCATCGAAGGGCACCTTTGTGTGGAAGGGAAGGTGAGCTGTGTGCTGAGCACACCAAGATGGGGGAGCAGTGACCCCACTGAGGAGCTGGGATGCAGGTCAGCAAGTCAGCACCAGGATCAAGGCTGGGGACAGTGATCAGAGCCAGACACAGCCCAGTGACAGCTCAGTGAGCCCTCAGGGATGAGGCAGCTCCAGCTGGAAGACCAGCCAGTGGGTTTGGGTCTAGGTTCAAGTTTGGAGGTCAGAGCTTGGTGCAGACACAACTGTAACAGGGCTGCAAAATAACATGGCAAAAACAACAGCAAACCCTCAATGTAAGAGCAATTCCCCAAAGGAAAGGAGGGGCAAGCCTTCACTTCTATTTTTCTTTTTGGTAATTCTTGTCAGCAAAGATGCTGATCTTGAGCTCAGTACACCAAACCCCTTAACTCATCCAACTAAACTCCATAAGGGCATGTACTCAAGGCCCTGGCATAAATTCAGGTAAAAGCACTTGTAGCAGGTGGCACAGGTCCATTTCATCGTGCAGATGCCTCTATGTGACTCATCAGCCACTCTGAAATGAAGAATTTTTTGCAAAGTTCACACTTTGTTATGCCCCAGCTGTTCACTGTTACCGGTCCCACCAGAATGCTGCCACGTGAGAAGTCAGCTTGGGCTTATTTCAAATGGTACCAAAAAGGTATTGTTTTTTTGAGTGACTTAGTAATGTTTGTCCACCTTTGTTTCTTTTATGCTGTTTGCAGTTCCAAAGGGGTCACATTTAGCAGCTGGCCATGAAAAATACTCTCCTTAGATCAAAGAAAGCAACGGACAGTCCAGCGCAGTCACATGGGGCTGATGAAACACACGCACTGACACTTGACAGGACAGTGATTATCCCGTAGTTTAATAACATGTTAATCATCTTAAGAGTCATTATTTGCTCCCAGGCACACACTGTACTCCCTACAGTGACATTTAAAAAACTACAGTGACATTTAAAAAAAAACCAAACAAAACACACCAGAGGACATTTCTACAGGGCAAAGCATACTTGAAAAGTAAAAAGATCCTGTTGGTGAAAACCATCTCTTCATCTGTCCTAGAACACAAAACTAACAGGAAGGTGGTGTGCTTTTGTGCTACTTCATGCTACTCACCCCAAATGATCTGGGATATAATTGCATAGACTTTTACTTACTAAATTTAATAATAATGTGAATGTAAAGGTATAATATAGTCTTGGCATCATGTGACACAAACAGCAAAAGCTTTCCCCCCACCAGCATCTTATTGGGTTGCAAAGGTTGCCGTGGGAAATCTGTCTTTTATTCCTCTAGAGGTGACACACCTAACTGTGACTTCCAGCAGAGTTGTCAGTGCCAGGTTCAGCAGTAGCTTTCAGTATTTTTTATCTGGATTATCTGTGATTTGAGGTCACAACTACTTTCACATATGTTACCAAACAGTTTGAAGGCTTTTAACTTTTTCTAAACCTTCCTGAACTAGAGGTGGGATATGAGCAATATGGGAGGTTGCAATCTACAGTAAATGTTTGATTTGGATGTTTTCAGTCTGAGAATATTCCTTAAAACTGTGTCTGAGTTGGATGGACCCATCTAGCCCACAGGGAGACTGCTCCTTCCCATGGAAGCATCTGAGCCTTTTTGCTGAAGATGGTCCCACTGGTACAATATGGCAAAAGAGGAATGAGAAGATGACAGGGGCTTTGTCTGCAGCCCAAGCAAAGACAGTGAGACACTTAGTGCTCCCATGAGGAAAATTCCTAAGGACCAGAAGAGAAAGTCATTGAGTTGTCAAAAAGTAAATCCAGAAGGAAAACCACAGTCTGCAAACTCACAAAGAGAAAACAGAGGCTATTTTTAAATCTGAGTTCACTTTGGAGTTATTTATAGATAAAGAAGTTAATTACTGTAGTGTCTATTGTTATACAAATGACTTATGAGTTTCCAAGTTTTTTGGGGGATACTTAATGTAGATCTATACAGACTCATCCTGGAGGAGGGTCCCAGGTCCCATCATGGGTCTGAATTGCATTTGTTTGGAGTTTTGCCCAGCCAAGCACTAACAGGCAGCCCAGTCCCTGCTGCCACCACATAAGGCACATACACAATGCAGTGAAGTTAATGGGAGTTGCTGAGAAGGTCGTGTCCTGATCCTAATGGAAATGAATTATTCCCAGAAACATATTTAGTCCAAGTCTTCAAGCAATGAGGTTCAAATAGTTCCCCTGGGAGACTTCTAGAAATACATTTCTGTATCAGAGTTTTCATCTTAGTATTCAGCCTAAGTTTTAATTTCTTCTTGCTGCTTATCCCCTTTGCAGACTGTTGGCAGTTCTTTGTTCTCAACCACTTAACCTTCCTTTCACCAGCCTATAAATATTGATCTATTCCCACCTTCCCTTGTTGTCTATACAAAAATCCCTCTGTAGGTATTTCTGCCCAACACTAAATGACCTTCAGTTTGTTGTAATGAGGTACCTAGAAACTTATGTATTCTTCTACCAGAGTTGTTGAACAATACCTCCTTATTCATGCTGCACAAGCACAGACATTCCAACAATTTCTCAGTCCTTCATGTTATTCCTTTCCAGATTTGTCCATCACAGTAAGTATGTAGAACTTGAATTCTTTTTCTTGAGACAGATTAACTGGCATTTTACCAGGTTGAATCCAATTTTTGTAACATTTCATCAAGTTTTTAAGACCTCCAAGAAACAGACTGTTTGCTTTCCAGTTTCTTTCTATACTTTTAGATAACTCATCCAGAGTGCATGCAAAGCACAGATGGGAGGTTTCATTAATGTATGATTTCCTTCTTTGTCTTGGACTGTATTTTCCCAGGAGCTACAAGTGATCTCAACTGTACAGTTAATCACCATATTCTGGCCCAGCATTTATCAAACTGCATCTTGATGTTACTCTTGACTCACCATTAGCTTTAGGAAACAAACAACTGTTTGGCTACATTAAAAGGTATGATAGAAGTTGAATCATATTTCAGGAATGGAAACATCTGCAATTTTGGTATATATATATATGCACAGATATATATATGAAAATGAGTATGATTCACTGCACAGATGACAATTTTATATTTCATACTCAAAATCATTTCAATCAGTTTCTAATAATATAGTTGATACTGCAGCAACTGCTGCCTGCAGCAACAGCTCAGGCTGTAGTCATTGCTATAATACACTATGCAGCCATAGGACAAACTGCTCTGAATGGTGAGCTGAAATCATCAAGAACTTAAAATTCAAAATGGGAATTAAAATTAGAGGGAAATGAATTAGAGGAAACTTTTCCCCAATTCAATTCAACTTCAAATGCAAATTCCCAATAACAAAAACTGTCTTAGTAGTCATAGAATTACTTCTGTTTAATATCTACATACAAAAGAAGCCTGAAAATCGGTTTGAGGGAGTTATTCTTAGATCAGTTGTCTGTTGAGAAGAAATTTTCCGTCTGCATTCCCGCTGGAGCAAATGAGATACCACTGAGCTTTTGGAAGCAGAGTGCATAGCCACCTGCATCTTTCTGTCCTTAGTCAAGTCCTTTTTTGGATTTAAACAAATAAGACATCATGTAGCAAAATCCCACTGTTCAGGGCTTAGAGCACCTGCTAGAAACATCTGGTTACTGCTATTTAGCTAGAGCTCAGAATCTTCTCATTCGTGTGTGTTTCCTCAAGCTTGTCTTCATAAAAGGTCAGAGAATAGAAGAAAGTCCTCCCTTTTTGTAAACCTTGTATAATCCTATTGATTTACCCTGTGTTCAACCCAGTTAATTTCAATTTACCCTTTTATGATTTGTTTCCCTCAAAGTTAATAAACCTATGCTAACCGTTTTAGTTCCAGCTATTTCTTGTTTGTGCCAAACACCAGGGGAGAAAAATGAATGGTGATCTCCTACTCTGTGCCTCTGAGCAATGCAGCACAGAAATCCCAGCCCACAGCTCACGCAGAGCTGGAGTGATGCTGGTGGATTGTGCAGCTGCTCCTGGTATGTGACCACACTGGGTGATACCTGTGGTTGGTTCCTGTCGCACAGCCCCAGGGGAGACAAGGGATTCAAATTTAGTTTGATGAGCTCTCTGGGCAGTGACATAATTCAGGATCCACACAGTCTGATCTATGATATACCTTTCAACTTTGATATGCCTTTTACACGTAAATCCCACATGCAGTTGTGATCTGTTAGGAGAACCCATCATTGCCAACCAGCACTGGGACACTCAGACAGTGCACAGAGCACTGAGGGCTTGACAGCAACGTGACTGCCTTGGTGCAGTGCCAAATCTGAGGCAGTAACACCAGCTTTGCAGGCAGAGTCGTTAGTTCAGGAACATTGATTAGAGAAGTTACATTGGTCTCCCTTTCATTGTATGGGACAGATGGGCCCTTCATGACCTAGAGCATGGGAAGTTCTTTCCTGGCTCTCTTCTGCTGTTGGATTTCTTTCAGTCAGATGTAACAACAGAACCTATAGATTTAATCACATGCAAGACAAAAGAAATCAGGAGAGATCAGGATGCATGACACTGTAATCTGCAAGCTTCTGGATAAAGCATATATTGAAGTGACACATTGAGCAGAGATGTATTGTTAAGGAATGGCCTCTACATTCTCTAGTGATCTTCCCCTGAATATGATTTACAGTGTTCTGGGACCTTCTCAAAACATACTGAAATCCCCATGAATTCCAAAAGCTATGTCACTCTCCACAAGTTTTCTGAAAATATTGATATAGAAAGGTCAGAATTTGACAATATCAAACACTACTGAAGTCACAGGACTTGAGGCAGCAGGTGGATTTAGCCCAAATGCATTAGCCCACAATTATATTTTCCAAAACATTTACTGTACCCATGACTAGTGACATATAATTTGGTGTTCTTTTCTGTATAACCTGAATGTTCTCTCTAAAATCCAGTTCCAGTGGGTATCTGTATCAGCTATAACTTTTCTAGCCAGCGGCTATTTCAGCTCATTCCTGAATTTGAGGCCTCTGGCTTGGAGCAAAAGAATCATTTGAGAAAAGCTAATCTCAGAAATATGGCATTAGGTGGCAAAGTAGGGCTGAACTATATCACACTGTGACCTCAACGTTACCTCTACTTCAGCTCAGGCAAACATTTTTCCAAGAAAAAAAATGAACATGACTAGATCCTGTACCAGTATTATTTTAATTACATTTGTAGCAAATAGAAAGAACAATATGTAATTGCTGACTGACTTAAAATAGTTTCAACTACAAATAATAAGAAACAGATTAGAGCAGAGCATAGTGCCTGGAGATTTTAGCAGGCAGTGGATCAAACAGCTGAACTCTTGACAGACTCTGCAGCTTTCCTTTGCCTGCTGTTTCCTGGAACAGCAAATTCAGGAGCCATTTGTGAGTCACTGGCCAGTTCACCCCCACAAACCATTAATGTCACATCTGAACATTCAAATGTCACAATGGAAACGGCTACCATAAAAAAGAAAAAATCCAACTCAGAAGTTTCCTGTTTCTCAAAGAATAGTTTCATTTTATTTCTTGGAAAAATTTTCACAATGCACTTTTCAGGTGGCTGACAGACCTATATCTGATACAAGTCTGGGTGGAAAAAATCTGTATGAAAGCTCTTAAAAATGTTCTCTTATGGTTATTCTTCTACTGAATAAATATTTTTACCATGACCAAGCATCAAATGCAAAGTGCCATTTCCTGAGTGCTTGTTGAGGGCTTTTAAATTTTCTTTTCTTGAGAAAATTAGTGCGATTCCCACAGTTCCCCAGGGAACTAATGCTTTTTACTCCAGCGAGAAGCACAAGGAGCTCTATGGACATGTATTTTTTAAACAATTTTACTCATTGATTTTGTGCCTTAAGGAATCAGTTCAGAATAGCCTTTTGTGTGCCACAACAATGAAGACACCAGCCGGTGACATTTATAAATCTACTATTAATTGCCCCTGCTTGTACGCTTGGGTTCTAATGCATAATGCTTTGAGTCACATATCTAACGAGCTCCAAACTAAAACATGCCAAAGATGAGGCAGAGGGGAAATCATCATGTAGGGATAAAGAGCCAAACCCTCCTGGCTGTCGGCTCTCCAAGGCACTGCTGATTGATCAGCAAAGCCTAAGGCTGAGGAGGGTTACCTGCAACACCACTGCTGCTATTCCTGTTCCCTCCAGTGTCACCAGGGCACTATTTATCTCCAGAACAACTCATTAATGATGGATCCCTTGCTGGGAGAAGCAGACAAAGATGCAAACAACAAGAGTTCACCTCTCTCTCGCTCATGAGAAAACTCTTAATGGGAGCCCAGCTCCTCAGGTCTAATTATACTCAAAAATTCCCTCTGCACTGACTGTGAAGAGGGATGGAGTAAATCTTACCTGACTCAGAGCTAGAATTTGACTGAGATTATTGTCTGCCAGAGACACAGAATATAATTCTTCTTTAGGTAATTTAACATCTTGTTTATTGCATCTTTAAAAATATTAAAAATGTCATCAATTGTTCTGAAATTATTAAAACAGGTTTCTGAGAATACCATTAGATACACACAGTCTAACCTGTTGCACAGAGCAATAATTTACAGTTCAGGGAGGTGAGAGCTCTGAACTTTTCAGGAAGACTTTGTATACAGGAAATCCCCAAAGAAATATATACATTCATATGGAAAAGAATTATGCAACAAAAATATGAATCTTGTACATCCACAAACTGCCCTGTTTCATTTAAGTCTCTTCCTATCACTTTGAATCAAAACCAAACCGTTCTGATTATCAAGGTGGAGATATTGCAGAAAAATAAAAATAGTACTTATAAAAATGGTACTGTCTTTATACTGCCCTTGCAATCAGTAGGCCTCGAAGTAATATGCAGAAATTAGATGATCCACATTTTCTACATGGGGAAATTGAAATACACAGAGGTGAAGTCAGTTGAATAAAATCCTTCAGTGGGTTGGAAATCTCAGTAAAAAGTGCAGGTTTCAAAACCTTTGCAATGGCTTGATGTGTCGAAGAATTCCAAAGAGAAATTATTGATATTCAGGTCCATCCATATCCTGAAAATGAAGTTAAGGTTCCCGAAGTACACAGACACTCAAAACGAGCATCTGGCATTGCCACTGACATTTACCTTCCGATGCAGAGGAATCTGATATGCCAGGTATGTTATATAAAATTAGTAAATAATAGTGTTTGCCTTGAAGAGATAAAATTATAGTCCTTTTTGTTATCAAAAATTCTTTCTTACATCTTAAGCATTTTCCAGTTTTGGCTTCCTTGCTATTAATTACAGATCTATCTCTTAAACTTTTCAAGTAACAGCTGCCTCAGAGATCAAAGCCAGTCAAAATAACAGGGGGTGCTGGGAAGGAGTTGTATTCTTCTTAGTGGTTTCCTGTGGTTTTGATCAAAGTATACAAAGAATCCCATTAAGGAGAGACTGAATTTAGTGGGATGCAGCTATATCCAGCTGAAAAATAGAAAAATAATCTCCTCTAGCTTATTGGATACATAAGTCTGTGTTTATCCTCTTTCTGTCTCTCATCTCCAATTTTTCCTACAAAGTGTTCATTATATATGTGCAAACTAAATGGGTTCAGGGGTGTTCATAAAACAGTTAGGGTCACAACTGCTTCCCCTTTACCTTCTCCATGTTGCTCTAAGTTGCCAAATTCAGTAACCACCACAGTATGGTTGTAACAGAACAATAATGAGCGACATCAAAGGTCCTTAGCAAACCCTCGAGAGTAATTGTTAATGTAATTGGCACCAGGCTTTGCTTTTGTGAACAGGAGTTTTGCTTTTGTGAACAGAAGTGTTACTTTTGTGCATAAACTCACACTTTGAGGGCAGAATATAATGCTTAGACATGCCTTGTATTGCTCAGGAAAGATCCAGAAGGCCACTGTCATATATATATATATATATTTGAAATGGAAAAAAAACATCCTTTACATGACTACTCAGATTCACCTAAACAGAAAACTGACTGCCAAGAAGATAAAATAGACTTTTTACAGCTGTATTATTTTTCAATGCCAAATGTTCTCAAATAGATCCTTCATCAGAAGCAAGAAAATCTATAGGTTTCTTTAATGTTTTTCTTGTGTACAGGGGATGATTATATGAGAAAGTAGCATTCATATAAGATAAACCAGATTTCCTATCAGTGTAATTACAGCAATGCAAAAGATTTAATACCCTATTCTTTACTGAGAAGAGTAGCTTGTTACCAACTACATTAAAATATTTCTAGTAATTTCACATAAAATGAAAAAAAAGAAGCCACTCAAAGTGAACTAAAAGAAACATGAGTTTTTCCGTAATGGTTTAACCATATTAGATTAAACTCATATACTAAATTCCACCAATGCAATTCTGTGATAAAGATAAGACCATAAAGAATATGTTCATTAAAACCATGGAAAAATGAATGGAATACCAAGGAAATGAAACATGAGGTCAAGGGCCAAGTGTATGCATCCATCAGGCTTCATAAAACCCATAATCTATTGCTAAAGTTAAATAAAACATACACATGATTGAGTTCTATGACATTTCTCCAAAGACTAGAAGCCCTAAGACTTTACTCGTAGAAAAACAGAAGCTCAGTTTTGTGGTATTAGATCAAAGAAATAATTCTTGCAGAAAATAACATTTTATTTTTTGAAACAAACAAAATGTTTCTTAATGGAAATATAAATTTCGTGTGAAGACAAAATTATTATTATCATCATCATCGTTATTAAATCGGGAGAAAAGTCCCTTCAACTTTTTATTAACTAAGAAGCAGCTTTCTGTTCCATCTCTGTGAGACTCTCCAGCCCAGCAGCTCTTCAGTGCCAGGTCAATTCAGTTTGTTCTCAAGAACGTGGAGCTCCTTCGTGAACACGGGACAAGGTGTGGAATCATGTGGGTGTGCCCACCATCACAGCACGTGGCACAGGATAAGAAACGCTTGCTTTGGGCCTCAGGACAGGCACACTCAATCCATTGGGATGAGGTGATGGTGGAGAGATGGGGGACAGAGTCCTGCCCCAGGGCTGCAAATAGCTAAACATTTATTTTAGCAGTGGCTTGAAAAAGGGAGGCATGGACAATTCTGCTTCCTGGCATGCAGAATGGATATTTGTTCTGTGCCTAAAATTCAGGGAAAAAACCACAACAGGGCAAAGAGTGAGCTCTAGCCTGGGCAATGCAGGATGTGGCAGAATTCCCTTCCTTGCCTGATTTCTGGGGGTGGCACTGCCATAGCACACAGTCCAGCCAAACATTTAGATTTTGGTATTATCAGCATTTTCCAAAGGAAACATATTCCTCCTGAGAATTTCCAGTGAGCTCTTATTACATACTGATATTGAAATGCCAGCACAGTCAAACTCCATTTTTCTAATTTCATTTTATCTGTGCACCTAAATTCTGCCTTTTCCTTTTGAGATCTCCTCCCCTAGTCCTGAACTCAGCTGTGACAGTTATTATACAACACTGCAGTGCTCTTTTGCCCTCTTAAAGGCTTTTTCCAAGTGCTAGATTATTACTCATTTACAGTTAGATTGCTACTCACTTAGAAAGGGCCTAATTCTACTTTTGCAATCCACTTACTTGTGAGACACCACATAGAAAATATGTAAGTGGTGAACAAAATAGGGAGAAAGATAAGGTCAAGCCTGAACTGATGAGGTTCTCTGGAATAAAAAGGAGTTATATAAATAGAAGATTATATTTTCTCATTAACAAAAAAGTTTTTTTCATTTTCTTTCCAGGGCCTTGAATCTGCTGTTTAAGTCAGTGGGAACTTTTGTTTTCACTGCCTAACATTGGTTATTCTCAAAAACTTCTAATAAACAGTTTAGCCTGCAACTTGTGCTGTCAGATGGAGAGCTCTGGGATTATGCTGGTGGGCAAGGGATGAAAACATTCCTTAGGCTGAAGAGCTGTCAAGATGAGCACTTCGGTCTTAATGCCAGGTGGCCAAATTTTGCTTGCAGATTCTCCAGCGTGAATCAAAAGCAACATTATCACAATCATGGGAATTAGAAAGGTAGAATTCTAATAAAAGGGAGGAAAACAAAACCTTGGGGGGTTTTAAGGAAGTGGATTAGTTGAGGTAATTTTGAGCAACTATTCTCAAGAAAGCACTGGGGGACAGTTAAGTTTAATTAGGCTGCAGCTCGTCGCCGCAGGTGGTTTTGTTTCTGCCACAAACCTCTTTTCTTCTCCTCTCAGGTGTACCAGTGAGCACTGATAAACCCCTGGAACTGCTCTTGTTTGAGAAGGAAGGAAGGGAGAGGTGACTGGCCTGCTTATAAAAGAGATGTGAGTGGAACCACCCTTGTCAATTTTGAATTAACAAGAGCTAAATCTTACTACAAGAGGCCGGGCTGGGTGGGAAGAGGTCCTGGTGTGTATGAGCTGAGTTGAAAAACACACTTTGTCTGCTGCAAGTACCACTGACAGTGTGAGAGCTGCTGGGACTGCAACTACTCCTTTTATCCCATCTTTATTCCTGCCTGGGGAACCCCCTGCGTGTTTGTGCTCTAACAGGATAAGACTACATTCTTCACTTTTCCCTACTGGGACCTTTGCAAAAATGCCTTATTTATCTGGAACCTTCACAGCCCTGATCCATTTGAAGTCAACACAACTACAGGAAGAAAACTTCAGCAAGTGCACAAAGATTAGAAAGAGGCTTCAGGTTGCTGGGCAATTTTTTTTCCCAGTGATTTTTAATTTATTTAGGTTAAATTTTAATCAGGTAGAAAAATGTGAGTCTAAAAGCAGTCACAGTTAATTATATTTTGTGTTTTCTATATTCACCCATGATTTTTTTTAATGTGGTGTCCTTGACATGTTGCATTTCTGACAATGTGGCAGAATAACCCAATTTCATACATAATTTATTGAAAGGTTTTAACTGTACATTTCTTGAGTAATTTTCATGTATAATTGAGCTTAAATTGCATTTGGTTTATTTTGAATTAGGAAATCTCATACAGGATTAAGTCACATTAATACATGTTTGGTGTCTCAATAAGAAGCCACTTCTAGGTTGCTACTAATTTTTAAAATATCCTTGAATCTTATTAAAATGAAATTGAATTGCTGCGATTTTAAAATCTAAACTTGGAGTTCAAACATAAGAAAATAGGGATTTTTAAACTTCTTGAGTATTTTCTTACTTTCTCTTGAATTATGAAGTTCTCCCAAAAACTTTTCTGATTATATTGTCTGGTTTTAAAATATTGATTCCAGTTAAAAAACAATAATCAGAAAACCAGCAAACTTCTGAAAAAACAAAATGTATTCCAGGCCTAACTATAACTCCAATACCATTAGACACTCTGAAGCTCTTGCTGAGGAGCCATTTAGCTCCTGCAGCACACCACACTGAGTACATATGGGTAGCACCTTCCTTTATACCCTCACAAAGGCAGCTGGTCTTGTACAAAATGGGACAAAGAGCAGAAAAATGGGTCCATGGAGGCTGCTAATTTGGGAAGATGTGAATTTGCCTTCCCAGTCTTACTTATCACACAAACTCTCACAGTAGTCGCTAAAGTGTCCAAAAATAGGAGTTTGCAGCCCTAACTATAGCCTTGTGAAACAACGAGAAACTCGTAATATCTCTCCTATTAGGAAGACTTGTGGTTTGGGAAGCAGATGGATGGAATGGTGCAGTGCATCCCATCCACCTTCAGTAGCTTGGCCAAATGTTTCAAAGCACAGCAGTTCTATCACTTTAATTACATCTCATCTCAGGTGTTATCGCCAAAATAATTTTGGCCTAGTTTTGATCCATATTGGCACGTTAACAGGAAGCAGGGACAATGGGGAAGGAGAAGGAGCTCTACAAGATATTGTTATTCATGTCAGCAAAAAAAATTCCAAAAGTCACACGTGACCTTGTACCACCAAAGAGTAAATGACAACATTAATAACAAAGGCAGCTCTGGGGAATGTCACCGGGTTTATACTGGTGTCAGCATTTCTGTAGGGCATAATTTGCTTTCTTTTTTCATTATAATTGGATCTTAAAACTCTTCCTTATTTCTCCAACTTGGAATTTCAGCACCAGCTCAGCAGAAACATCCCTTAGAAAAATATTTGGAATTTCAAATCCCTTCTTAATATTGAATAAAGCACAGTCATTTAAACCCTTTAAAGGAGTCTTGTTCTGGTGAGCAGTCATGGCACCTTCTTGTTCAACAAGGCTGCTGACTGACATGGCTCCTCATTTAGATGCTAAAAGTAAACTTTTGCTCTCCCATTCCTCCTGGAATTGATGCATCTAAGAGGATGAAAATTTGTTTCTAGTACTACAGTGTACAACAGCAGAACTGCTACATTTTTATTACCTTCCTTTGAGAGTCTCCCTGCAGGCACAAGGATTGTATCAAAAAGATATATGAAAATGTAATTTTAAAATATTTTCTATATTTTTTTATATAGAAAATCAGTAGGCTAAGCAAACAAAGCACCAACAATATTTATTTAGAGCAGAATTGTAATTTAAAAGGGTTTTTGTTCTGCATCACTGTAACTGTAAAAAACCCCCATTTAATTGTAAATACTAGTGTTAAAATTTTTATATTCTGGGATTCCAGATTTCTATGCAATATGGTTTATTATTTTTAGACTAGAAGTTTAAAATTCCTGAAAAGATATATATCAAATAATGATACAAAAGGTGCAGAATTTGCAAGAGTTAAGGATGCTGAGAAAAGAGTATTTTTGAAATCTGGCCATTTATGTCACGTAAGATCCAAGATTTTGAAAATCAGGCCCTGAAGAGAAACAGCCAGAGAGATGTATAGAAACACCTAAACATTGGCTGTTAGTCAAGGAAAATTAAGTATATAAGCCAGTCATATGCTTCTGTAAATTATACTAGATGTCCAGTTGCATATTTAAAAAGAGAAAACATTTATAAATCAATTCCTTTGAAGCCATAACCTCTCATAAACCTTACCAGCTATATGGCATCTCAGTATTCAGGGATGGATTGCTCTCAGCCTGGATCCTTATTTTAAAGATGTCCTTTACCTGTATGATGGAGCAATGAAACAGAGATGGACAAATCAGAATGAAGTATCAGAATGTTTCTGATAAGGGACAGTACTTGAGCTACAATATCCCTTCGCATGTCACAGAAATATGGTGAAGTATTTTGAGATATTTTCTGCACTGAGATTTTATATTCAGGTAAAGTCAGTTAAAAATGACAGTGAATTGTTATCGATTTCCCCATAATATAGAAAGGGATTTTTCCTGTTTCATCTTACTCTTGTGTTGTCTAATATAGACTTGCTAGGAATATACAGGGAGATGGCACATGTTTTGCTTGGAGCAGATGCAAACTTGGATCTAAAATGAGAGGTGTGTTTTGTAAGTAGTTGCTGATGACATATGGGCATGTTAAATTCAGAACAGATTGTCATTTAGCACCACCAAGAACCTTACCCTTCAAATAAGGCTGGATATGATCCTAACTGATTACATCACTGCCTGTACTCCGTGTCTCTGTGTCCAGGAGGAATTGTTTCAGCTCCCTTGGCATTGTGACAAATTCACAAGATCACACATGCCATTTAAAAGGGCAAATTTTATGACCTCTGCACTGCTGGAAGTGCCCGTGCTCTCCGTGTGTCCCTTCAGGCTCAGCTGTATCTCCATGTGCACAGCACAGAGCCTGCACACAGGGACAGTGGAGCACAAGGTCCTCAGTCCTCTGGGATACTGAGGCTTACATGAGCAATTCCAACCTGGAACACTCTGATGTGACATCTGGTTCCCCAGTGTCTCATTTCTAGGTTTATTTGGTATAAAGCAAGTGAGAGCCACTCTGCCCTGACACTGCCAGCTGATGGAAGAAGCCTCGCACAGGCAATGACCACACTTACTGGGAGCTTAGGAATGCTGATGAGAAGAAAGGTATTATGCTTTAGCTGTAAATCTGAAACTTTTTGCTTGACAAACAGTCACCTGTGGGTGACTATAGATAAATGATGGGAGAGATGGCTGCTTTCCATGGAGCTGCTTTCTGGCTTGTAATCAGCTCCTTATTACCTTACCAGCTTAAGCAAATTTCCAGAGAACTGTGCTGGCCTTTGCTCCAGAGTGACATTTGACATTATCAAAAGAAAGGGGAAAATAAAGAAGAGATCAGCAATAAGGCAATTACTACTCTGCTCCTTGGACAGAAGCTCAGAGATGAGCAAAGAGCTGTGTGAGTTGTCCAGCTGCCAGAGGAGACCAAGCACCCTCTGAGTGCCCAGGTGTTCACAGGATATCTGGCTCTGTGTGACTGCACGTTGGGCTTGCATGTGAGACTAGTCCTAAGTGATGGTCTCAATTTCCATATTAATTCAAGAACTGCAGCCAAAGGTAGAAACCCAGAGTCTCCAGGGAAGGAAAACAAATTGCTTTGACTTCTGAAGGAAATCAATATTAGACGGTGCATTGGTTAAAGTGTGGAAACCCATGGATCAGTTCCAGATTCTGTGTAAAGAGATCCCTTAGGAATTCTTAGAATAGATCTTCATTATATTCAGCTTAGAAACACTTTGAGCAGGAGACAAAGTAAAGCTGGACAATTCTGCAAATAGCTTGTCTTTTGGCTTGGAAACCAAAATATATTTTAGTGTAATTTAAAACAGTCTGCTAAACCTGTGAACTTTGGCAGCAGAAACACCACTCTGCCTGCACAGTCACCTGCCTGGGATAATAATGAGCAAAAGAACAAACATCAAAAGTTAAAAATTCCCCTTTCCCAATGAAAGATTATAAGACACTGAGATACTAGGTGATAGAGAATTTACATTAAATGAGATACAAGACCACCTTCAATTACATCCCTACTTACAAATTTGGATCCTGAGAGACCACTCTGTGGCATTAAGAGATAGTGTGAAATTAGAAGAAAATTCACATGTAAGTTACAGGAATATGAACTTTAAGGAGATAGAAGATGCTGTATTGGTTTAACCACTCTTAGGCAGTAAAAGGACATGCTCTTCTGGTTCCAGCTGTGCCAGGGCAATATGCTGCCACTCTCAATCTAATCCTCACAGCAAATCCTCAGATTTCCTGTGGTAGAAATTATGCTGCCTCAGATCTGCTGATGCTCAGGCTGCTGAGGTGACTTTTCCTTAACCTTTATCAGTCTAAACGAGGCACATTAGTTGAAATGGTTCAGCAGTACATTTTTTTCAATAATCCATCTAATTTTGAATAAAATGGGTTAGGGAACACAAGCACAAGCCATCCTGCTGGCAGGTTTGAGGGGGCTGTTACCTCAGCACAGGAATGGTAGGTAGGTGCTGGGGACTGCTGAACTTTTGACAGCTCGACAGAACTGTTTGCAGAGTGAACCTCACACCTCACCCTTCTTCAGTTGCCTCTTTCAGTTTCATTTAAATGCTCTGGGCAGTGAGGAAAGTTAAACCAAATGGTAGAGAAACAAAAAGATAGAGGGGGAAAAAAATTAAAGGCTGTAATAAAATCTTGTTTTGTCCAATCCCACAGTCAAGAATTATGGCTGCTCCCATTTAATAAAAATCAGCACTAAAATACTCCTTTGACAAAGCCAGTCTTGGCTTCAGGAATCAGTGAACAAACTAAATTTTCAAGAACTACCACAATCTTTAAAAAGCCAGTAAAATACATGCCATCATCATGATACATTGTTTCATAACTAAACACTTATTAAACCCCAAAAGCACACATACACACTCTCAAAGTCAAAAAGAATACAGAGATCCATGCCACACTCCATTTACACAAGAGCCTGGTTAAAAACGGAGCAAGTCACCATCTGCTGAACCATCTGCTTTATCCAAGTCCTGTTCTTCATTTACGGTCACTGGGATAGGAGCTTCCACAGGAAAAAAATGCTCAGCACCATCAGAATCCCCAAATAAATATTTAGTAATTTCTAATACCAACCTCAGATTAGTCACAAGAGCGGTTTCAGGACAAAGTTTTGGCTCAGGACATAGATTTGACTTAGCTGGCTACATACTTGAGGATTAAGGACATGTTTTTAAACAGCAGCTCAAGGGCTGAGTGAGGTAGCTGAGGGGATCTGCCATTTCTGCTTCACTGCTTGCCATGGCAGTAGCCCATCACCTTGGCAGGGAGCCTCTATGGGAGAAGGATGCACTGTTTGAGCCTGTGGGATTTGGCCATGTACAAAAATAGTGAGTTTTGCCTGTTCATCCTGCTGTGCTTTCAGTTTAAAGGGGAAAAGCAGTGAGACTTACTTCTTTCCATACAACTGGCAACTACATAACTTTTTGCTACATGACAACTGTTTTAATCTAAGCCTACTTTAATGTTTAGCATACCAAAGTATTTGGGCACTCAGAAAGAGATTGCTTTCCTTCTCTTGTCCTAAAACAAGTGTTCTGTGGATGAGATGTCTCTATGAATGTGACTGGAGCACAGAAGGGTAGAGGTTATCTTTGACAGCTAAATACTTCTTCATTGATTCACTCCTTTCTGTGTCTTTGAATCCCACCCAGGCAGGCAGAAAACCAGGTTTTATACTTCCCTGTTTTGAGAGCACCTGCATGTGCAGGGGACAGATGTATGCCTGGGTTATTTACTGTGCAAACAGCAGGAGATGGACCAGGCAGTCCCTTTGTCTGCAAACAGTTTGGTAAATATTTAATCCAAATCAGGCCTGATTGATGCTGACCAAAATAGTGCATTCACTACAGAGGTCAGAATTTAGTGGAGATGGGCACAGACACTATAGAGGGCAGGTAACTATGGTGGCAGAGAGATGTGTTTTTGGTAGCATCCCTGAAGCAGTGATCAGCACTGGCTCTGAGCTTCACCCTCCACAGTGAAGCAACCTCTGTGCTTCACTACTACTTTACACTGGAGTAAAGTCACCCTCTGTTGGACTTTGCTACAGCAAAATAACCAAATTAATCAAATGAGCACTGCTTGTCTGCTCCAGTGCAAAGCAGATGACTTAGCCTAAAAATCCTAGTCCAAACCTTTCTGCTTTGACACCCCATGCTCCCTGACCTGTCATGGAGTACCTAGGCACAGCTTCCTACTCCTCATGGTCTGGATGTTCACCACAGCCTTTCTTTTCCTGTCCAAATCATGTTTTGTTCACTTTAAAATTTTTCAGTTATCTTGCCTTCAAATGCTGAAGAAAACATGCGTAAAAAAAAACCTAAAAAAAAAGGTGTACCCTTCTCCCTCAAACTCTTCCTACTGACCCTTCCTTTTCTGAATCTATTTCAGTGAATTCTCCTGACAGGGATTAACTGCATCAGACCATCATCCCAGTTACCATTTCCCATGTAAATTAATGTGTCTGTTACGGGACTGAAAATGGCACTTGAACACAAGGGGACCTTGGGTGCTGTCACCAGGTTCCTATAGCAACTCTGTGCTCCAAACTGCACTCAGGCAGGTACAGTTTAGGGTAGAGTAAAGTGGCTGTAAATCTGCATTCTCTTTCTTCTTCAGCTGGAGATTGGCTTGGTTTCATGGCACCAAGCCATCTAATAGAGGCTGCTCCAGTACATCATGGGCTGGCACAGCCCCAAAGGGATATTCTTGCAGCAAAGGATCTGCTGTGGCTGACGGGCATTTCCCTGATCATATTTCAAGGACAGGAGGTAGAAGGCAGCCAATAACGTGCTGCTACTTTGTCACTCTCCCACCTTGAAACCCCACTTGCTAACAAAAAGTTTCCAGACACACCAGGATTTTATTAAGTTTAGTCACTGGGGTGGCAGGATGGAGCTGCAAAGGGTCATTGTCTATCTCAGTGGGCTTTATTTTCCAACATTTCATAAGCTGAGCCCTAGAGCTGTAGAAGGCAAAGGCAATGTTGCTGGAAGCCTTCTACAGTCATATTTCATAAACATAAATTATAACAATGTGCAGAGCATAAACTAACTGATTTTAAGTCCATGCTAATAATCTATTCTTTCATACAAAAAGAAATAATCTGCACAACTGTGTTAGCCCTTGTTTATATAAATATTGTACAAATTAATCACAAACTCTCGGTCTTGAGGAACGATGAACTGTGATAGCGATTATCTCTGAGCAATTCCCAAGGTACCTATTTGCTAGAAAGACAAGCAAGACCTAAAATGAGCAAAATGTTGTCTTCAGAGGAGGATCCCAGAGCAGCATGCTCATTTAAAACAGGAAGGGTGAATGTTAATTACAGCTAATAGGCAAAGCAGACTCAATTTCCATAGCAAAATGATTTAGTGCTTCCATTAGAATTCCCACAAAGCTTGAAAGCAAGACTGAGGAAACTGTCATGGAGTTGTGCACTGGTGCAGGAAAAACACAGGTCTGCCTTGAGCGTAGGAACCTGCAGAGGTAATGATAAGTGGATAATGGACAGGATTAGCATAAAACCTCACTGCCCTATTGATACAGTTCAGAGCCAGAGTTTATTCTGCTCCTTAAGAAGAGGGAAAACATCCAGGACAATATACCTGAGCTGGAGAAGGTATCTCCAAAAGGAGATTATGGGTTTTACTTTGACTGTTCTTTCTTAAAGGTGAAATTCTGCAGCAATAAAACTGCAGTAACCTACTGTTCACCTCTGTAGTGACTGGCCCATTTGGGACCTTTCCATGCTGGAGCATTAATTTGACTGGAAATGGGATATTTATCTTTCCACCCTCAAACAGTATTCATTTATATTTTGCTTCACTGTGCATAGGCTTGCCTGATTCAGCATCATTTTAGTGCAAAAGAGGTAGGACTCTCTCATAATAAGGAATATTCAGGCCATAAAAATTGACTATACTTCTCTCTGGCTCTTTCAATCCCAGACAGAAAAAGCAAACAGGATCCATATTACCTATCATTTGATAACTGTCTTTCTCAGCCTTGGCTTCTTGTGAGAACATATTACAGTGCCCAGTTGAGAGGGCTGCACATATCCTTATTTCTGCACTTCATTTAAATGGAGGTTAAGGATAATAAGGATATTTAGAGACAGTAATTTAGGTAGTAACTCTTCTGAAAGCTATGCACTTGGCAGCACTTTCAGAAGAGTATGACTCTGCCTATTTTATCCTCCCTTGTATGTATTTCCTGCCACAGCAATATACCCCCAGGTATCCAGCCTTTTCACAAGCCCACCATTGCTTGCTTGATAACACTAAGTACCCTCCCATTCAAAAGCCACCAAAATAAATTAATGCCTTTCTACTTTACGATTAGATATTTGAGAGTATTAATTTTGCACACCAAAGATTTGTTACTGCGGGTTTTCCAGACCACAGCTTATTTCTGCTACTCACAGAACCAAAGTTTTGCTGCAGAGTCACAGCTGAAGGATTGGGAGCTGACTTCTGTTCCAGTTTTTGCTTTTCCACCAGACTTGCTTCCCGGATTTAAGCCATTTGTCTTACATTGGCAATAAAGAAGTCCCAAAGGTATCAGCCGTGGCACTGTCTGGCCAGTAGCATTTCTTTTACCTACAAAGTGATGAAAAATTCTGAGTCAGCTTCACTGGCAACACCTAAACACTTCAGTGTAGCCACATTTGGCTGAGAAAAAACACATTTAGAGGAAGTTCAAATTGTATTTTTTCTGCAAAGTAAGAGAAAATTAAACCTCTAAAGTTCCATGATTCTGTTAGAAATGTAACAAATCATTTATCTTATATACCAATCCCATTTCAGAGCCAGTTTCTCCATGAGGAATCTTAACTTTTAAAAGCAAGGTCCCTTGTAAAGATTAAAATAAACATTTTAATTAAGTTGTTAGGAAATAATTTCTGCATCCTTTTCACACTTATTCAACTTCTACATTCATTAATTTTTGAGAATTCTGGTTGTAGAGATTGTAAGTCTTGGTGGAATTAAAGGCTAAAGAACTTTACAGTGTGATATAAATCATGCCAGTCTACATGGCCAACTTCTATTTCCATCATTAGCAGGAGTGATATTGCTTCCTATATGGTGAAACTATTTAAGAAAATCCAAAATCCTATGCCACCAGTCTTGCAAAATTGTCACCATTTGAATCAGGAGGATCCTTAAGTAAAAGGACAGTTTCTTTTACTTTTCAATTATAACCTACCAGAGGGTTTGAACTGAATGGCTCAGTGAGATCATCTAACTACTGCGATTCCATTTAGCAAATGCCCTACAGCTGAAGTGTAAATGCAGCCTCTAGAAAGATTTCATACTTGAAGTGGAAAAGGGAGAAAACTAATGATTTTTAAAAATTGAAAATCAAAGTTTATTGGTTGGTTTCACCAGATTTTCTCAAGAACAAATGACTGAATTATACAGAATGTAAAGAATGGATTTTTGTGGTTTTTCTTTCTACAGAAAACATGTGAACAGCTCTAAATGATGTCAATCTTCTGCACTGAAAAATCAGGACCAGCTCACTATTAGAGATGATAAAAATTTTTGTTGAAAAATACCTGTTTATCAAAAGAGAGATCATATCAATAGAGATCTACAGGAAGCTGCTGGGCTTCCCAAATTTTTTTCCACACAGTGCTGCACAGCAGGTAAAGGGACAGATGATCAAAGTGAAACCACCGTGAGAATTTATGAAAAAATCCTACTGCACAAGGGATCAGCTTTGCCTATCCTTGCAACCCTTATTGACTTTAAACTGTGCTTTGGTGTATGCTGGGCATACTAAGCTATCAAAGATATCAGGATCTTTTACCTGTATCTTACAGGTGTCCTTGCTGATGATAAACTGTCCAGATCAAGTCTGAGGAAGAACAATTCTTCCTACATTGACTCAGGACATATTTTTATTAGTTAATTCCAAAGCTGAAATTCACTCTGACCCCAGGATTACTGGTCTGTAAAAGCTGTAATGTAGTAAGGAATTGAGTGTTTTTGCATCCTCCTGTCTTGCCTTTTTCATATTGCAATCAGCTACATAACAGTGGTGCTTAAAGAAATTCTCACAGAGGCCACTGATAAAATATTTGAGTCTGTCAAATGTCATCCTTGTAAAACCTTCAGACTCTGTTCTTATCATTGATTGCACAATTGCTACCAAGGGCTGAATATTATGGTATGAAGGTCATCATTCTCATGCAGGCTCTAGTAAAACTCACTCAAGTTTTCTTGGAGTTCTCAATCTCAATACCAGCCACGCATGCCACTCTCAATTTGAGTTGGCACAGAGATTTCAGGAATGACAGCAGCATGATTCAGACTACTTTCTTAAAATCTCTCAGCATATTGACATTACATTAAATGCCAAATGTCAGAGGAACTGCCTTTTTAAATCCTGACTTATTGCTGCTGCTGTCTGTCACTATTACTGAACTACAGCAGTGCCTGGAACTCAAATTTAGATTAGGATTTTAAAGCACAAAGAAAAATACACAGAAAGACAGAGAAAAAGTCTTCACCCTGATGAATAGTTTAAGTAGACAAACCCAAAACGGGACAAAAATCGAATATAGATACCCAGAAACTTGGAGCAATTTGCCAAGGATTTTGAAGCAAGAGTGGCAATGCAGGAAACAGAGCCAGTGTTTCTGAGCAGCTAGATCATGCTTCAATAATAAATTTATTACTTTCTTATTACATGATTTAAATTCCTTGTTTAACATACACTTAATAGAGACTCCCAATAGAGTCAAGGAGTATTTCATAATACCTGTTTTTAACTGGCAAAAAGTTTTTTAATGTGTTAATCATTAAATTCACAGAAAAGTCATTTACATAGGAGATAAAATAGAAAGAAAAAGGGAAGGGAAGGCACAAATATGTTTTGCAGAGTTACAGCATATTACAAAGGCCATATATGAACTACCCACACAAAAAAATAATAACTCACAAAGCATCTGCCTTCAAGTTCTGCATGCTGCTGAACTGCAGTGATGGAAAGAGTTTATCTTTTATGTCTTTCATTTACAGTGCAGCTGGTCTCTTCCTCCCTGACGATTCTTTCAATTAATAGGTTTTAAATATTCCTTTCCAGCAGAGAATTTATCTTTCCTTGAATTTTCCTCTAGTATTTACATTGTATGTGATTCTAGCAGACATTACGAGGGAAGCCTGTAGTCCAGAGTACTGAACTCTCCTGATGCTAATGACTCTTAATAGGACTTGGGTGAAAAAAGGTCTATAAAGAAGAGGAGACTAATTTGATGAAGTGTCAGCACAGGGACTCCTCATTTGTGTGCAGAGCACTCAAACAGCCTGTTTTCAGACACAGGCCATGGCCAAACTCCACCGTGCTGTGTGTTTGCTCCACCTGCTCAGAGCCACAAGGATCCTGGGGTAACAAATTAAATTGCTGTACCTCCAAATCAGATCAATACATGCCAGAAAATGAGCAAGTTCCCCATTCTTTTCAGGGCAAGGGCATGTAAAGGATGCCTGGAGTCCAGGCTTTCTGTCTGCCCTTTGCTTGCGTAAGGTCTCAGGGGTGAGATCAATTTTGCAACTGTGTAATTCCACTGACTTCTATGGACTCATTTCTGCTTTCAAATGAAAATTGGGTCTAAGAACTCAGTCTTGATAGAAAAGTGTGCTAAAATATTCTAGTAGGCCAACCCTGCAGTCCCTGGCACAGCTTTAGATGGGAATTTGCATGTGCATACAAAAGCGGATTTAGAAGTTATTAGTTAGATTTGAGCCTAAATGTGAAACATCTGATTTAACATTGCACATCCCCATGAGTTTCGTTTGTTTATATGCATAAGCAAAATTCAATGATTGCCTGTTAACATATTATTCAAAACATAAAAATCAATTAAAATAATTTTCTACAATTCACTCGTAGCCAAATGCTGATACAGTTTAAACTCACTACTGCCCTCAAAAGCAATGGGAAAACCAAGCTAAACATGAATATGGATTTAGCTACTTTAAGAAAAAAGCTTCAAGTGTTTTTCCACCCACATTACAAAGTAACTGAAGAACAATGAATAATTAAAAAGATTGATCAGCTTTTAAATAAGCTTTGCTCATACGTGCTCTAGATTAAATAAAGCTATTGTGATAATTCAAATAAATTTAATTCTATTTTTAGACTATTTAGTCCAACTGAATGTAGCTGGTAATTAAGGAAATAGCAGTTCTAGCACTTACTTGCTCTTGTATTTTCTTGCAGACAAAGAACACATAATTTTCTACAGCCCAGGCCCTGCAGACCTTCTCAGTATCAAAAAATATCTGTGACTTGCAAAACCCTGTCACTATAGCCACAAAGGAACCTGCTGGCAGGATAAACCACAGGGAATATCAGAGTCCACACGGCCTTCAACTTTTCATGGAGATAGCCCTGCATTTGCCAAGGATTCTCATAGTTTTTGTAGAATGTGACACTCCCCAGAGTTTGTGGGTTATGATTCGTTCTTCTTCAAAGGTTGTGAGCATTCTCTCTAATTCGCCTCTTCCCTGATGGAAAAGAGATCTGTCTACTCCAATCACAGCAGAATTTAGGCCTGTGAAATAGGTGTGATGGAAAGACTGAGGCAGGACTTGGATTTCAAGATTAAGACTTATTTGTTGTTGTTCTGATACAATATTCTTTGTTCCTCTTTTTGTTCAGGAGGTATATCTTAAAAAGTGCTGAACTCTCCACTGATCCTACATTCAAAAGCCAGTGAGAGCCTATAATTAAACAGGAATTAAAATTCAGTAAGGAAATAATTTTTCTTTTCATGACTTGACTAGTTATTTTAAGTAGGGAGTAATATACTTCAAGCTATAATCAGAGAAATTAAATGGTTAGAACACAATAGCTGATTTTTAAAGGAATTTTGTTAACAACAGGAGTTAAGCACTTCTGTATCTTTATAAATCTGCCCCACAGCTTTCTTCCTACTAAAATAGCATTAATCTGTGTAGGAAAGGGGGAGCAGTGCTATACTTCCACAATCAGCAGGTCCCAGGTGGGGAGTCAGGCAAGCAACTGAGGCAACTTGTTTCTACAGGGGAGAGTTGCTTTTGCATGCACCTTCTGCTCTGTACACCCACCTTCATTCCAGAGTAATTTCACTGGTTTCCCTCTACTTCAAGTAGTCATTATTTTTTGGTTTCAGGCTAATTGAGAGAAGGTTTTTATTCAGACAACCCTTTTTTATTGCCCTATACACCCTACAGTAAGTCTGTTCTGAACTTTCATTGTTTTTTTTGTCTTATTTTGTTGGGTTTTGGTTTTTATCTTTTTGGGGGGTTTTTTTGTAACCTGTTTTTTATAGTTAATGTGATTTTACAGGTTGTCAGAGATCCTTGTCAGGTTTTTGATTCTGGCTAAAAGCATCACGGTTGTCCCTATGATAACTACCCAGATCCACACTTGCTATAAATCCTTTGTTGCTCACTGCAGATCAATGAAGTAATAATGATGTGCAACAGGTTATATATAATAACTGCTTCCCTTAATGTCAAAGGCAAGGAGAAATTTAAGCAACAGCATATCTTTAGCTCCCTGCTTGTTCACCAAAGGCAGCAGGACTGAGGAATATGTGCCTGTGTTTTGCTGCACCAGGGCTCAGTGGAGGGTGAGAGCTGATCTTCCTTTGTCACATCTGTCTCAATTAAGTTATACAAAAAAAAATGTAGTACAAGAGCTTAGGGAGAACCTGTATAAAAAGCAGGCAGCTAAATACAATGTTATGGTTTTCATCTTTTTTTTTGTGCAGTGGAATTAGCTGAACCAATTTCCTCACTTTTGGTAGAATATTCACTGAACAAGCCCATTAGAGAAACAGAAATTGAATGGGCAGCCAATCATAAAAATAATTGCTCAACCTTTATCCTTTCCAGCTGATTTTTGAGAATCTGAACTCAACAGCCCTCCATAGGCAAAGCATGAATTGATTAATCTAAAATTGAATTAATTTAATTTGGGAACAGTCATGTTTGAAGGCAAAATGTTGCTTGACCAAATTTATTATTTTGATCCCTGATTTCTGTGCAAGTGCAATCAAAAAATGAAATACTTGTATTTGGAGGATGATTATGTCTACACATGAGACTACTATTTTTTTTATATCACCAGCAGCAGGAGCAGAGTGTTTGTACAAAGACCTTTAGAGTCTCAGCTCTAGTATGAAAGCAATGTGCAGAAGTCCCAGAGCTCCATTTTCTCCTTAGATACTGGGTGAGATCCATAACCTTTCTATATTTGATTTTGACATAATAGGAAGAAATATACTCACTAGCTCAGTTGACAACCATACTTTCAGATATATTATAAGTTTAGAAATGAAGATCAAAAACTGTAATTTCAAAGGTTCCAAAATACAAAACACATGCAGATACATTAATAGAATAGAGACTATCTAAATATCAGAAAAAAATTCACAAGATTATTTAGGTCTTTTTTAAGGTGTCACATTATAGAAAACAGCAATACAAGAGTTAAAAGGAGGAAGTGTATTCCAGAAGGTGATATGAATTTATCTACAGGACCACAGATGTGCCAGTTAATGTTTTTATGTCAGGTAAGATTGCTAAACTCTGCAAGATAACAGTGAAATGGTGTGGTTTCAAAGCCACCATTTGGGCCACATTTATAGTCTAACTAATAGACCCGAATTTGTAGAATGGCCAAAAACTCGCTGTTTCCACTGCTTGCCCTAGAAAATAGGGATGCTTAGCAATTTGGAATTCCTGCCTGAGTCTGACCAGAGAAGGGCTGCAGAATTACATCATATATTACCATGTAGCTGTAACATATCTCTTCTTTTTAATTCATAGGCAAACAGGAATATGCAAAGAACTAGAGTTCTTCTACCTTGCCACCTGTTAGTTAACTGCAATCGTTTCCACTGATTTGCACTACAGCAACACCCAGGATGCCAATACTGAAGCTCACTGTGCATATTCTGTGCTTGTTCATGTGCATGTGTCTGTCTTATTTGTTAGCATTGTGAACCTGCCTTCCATGTGAAAATAGCATTTCTCTCACTGTAAGTCACAAACTCTTTGGGTGTCCAGAAAAACATCAAGGTATTGACAATATTCAAAAAGCAAGTCTATCTGATTGCTGGCAGCAGGCTCTAGCACACTGTTGGTGCAGTTACTTGGTGCTAAAGGCAACTAAATCTACTCAGTAGACTGTGCAAAAAAGACACTTGTCAGAGAGTCATGTAAAGATTCATGAGCTAAACATTCTTGCAAACCTTTCAGCCATCCTTGTGTAAACTTTCCCAGCAGCTAGGCAGAATGAAGCTTCCAAAGGGAGAGCTTCTCATGAGGGGATTCACAAAATGCTTGTTGTATCCACCTTGTGTTGATAAATCTTTCCTCTGTAATAGACATCTAAACTCCCTGGGCCCATTCTCTTTCTTTGTTCACAGTTTGGACAACATTTTGCAAAACAAGGACAGAAAAGTATCCCTAAGTAGGAGTATAAAATGGATAAAGACTAGCAGACAAGTTCATAAATCTTGCAAATGTTAATAGATACAATAATAAATATTTAAATCAGTGGAACCTAAGCACACATTTTGAATACTTTACTGATAGGGGTTGAATTAAGAACCTGGGAAAAGGTATTGCTAGTCAGGGGCCTTACTGGGTATGAAATTAAAGGTATTAGAGAGTGTCCAGAGAGTGGCTGGATGCTGGAACAAGCTCCTCAGGGAAGTGGTCACAGTACCAAGTCTGGCACAGTTCAAGAAGTGTTTGGACAATGATTTCAGACACATGGTGTGACTCTTGGGAATGGTCCTGTGCAGGGTCAAGATCTGGACTTCAGTGATCCCTGTAAGTCCCTTCCAGCTCAGGATATTCTGTGATTCTGTGATTCTAGTACTTGTCTCACTTATTCAGAATTAGACACAGATGACTTTTTCTAAAAGACATTCCTCTTTTCAAATATAGTTAAAATATATGTGTGGTTCACGCTCTTTCTATCTCCTGCTAGCTTGTAGTCTTTTTTTAATGAACTCTTTACTAATTGGGAAAGGTCCTTTCCAATTTGTGACATGTTTTTGGATTGCTTAACAGATGTAATTAGCATTGGGTCACTTTATCTCTAAATCAAGCATTTTTCTGCTCCTGCTATCTTCCAGCATTCAATGCATTAGTGCTTCTTAATGCCTTTAGGCCATGATTAAAATTTGTCCTTTAATCTGGAAGTTTGAATTGATGGTCCCCTGCCTCTAAAAAACCCATCGTCTGTGAACTCAGGGGAGTGAATTAGCGAGAAGGAAGGATGGTGGCCCTGGAAAGATAAACAAAAAAAGCACAGACGGGAAGGAAGCGACCGAGCAGCAATCCCAGCACTAAGCTGAACTGAAGAGTGACGTAGGGTTTGAGGGGGAGGTGACTTTCATACATCCCGTTCAAGACTGATTGGGCATCTCAGACTTGAGAACAGAAGTCCTGACCTTCCCAACATCTTCGGTAGATCCTGGTCAAAACCACAGACCCTCCAGCACTATGTGATCCTAGAAGGAGACTGAATCAACTTTTAAGAATACACATAAATAGCCATTGAAAAGAAATCCTCAGTGAAGAACAAGTTATAAAAAATTCAGGAACTACCATCTGTATGTGTAAGCTGATAACTTACTTATTAGTTTAGTGGCTCACTTGTAGCTCACTGTTCACAAACAAAACAATTGGCACACACAGGAGGCACTCTGACATGTCAGAGGAGATAAAAAAGTATCTAGATAAATATTATGTAGAACATCCTGTATCTGAAGACAGGTTCAGTGAATGCTCCTTGACTGGCCAAGTATGAATGAACAACAAAGATTTCAACCCAATGACACTCACCAAACAACATGTGGTGGTTTTTATTTGCAAAACCTGAAAACCATCCTACCCTATTCTCAGCTCACTGGATCTCTCATATTCCTTATTCCCTTTCAGAGCACAGAAAATATTATGTGTTTGTTTGCAAAAAAGGCTATAAAGGGAAATTGGAAAAAGAAAGTAATAGTGAATGAGGTGTTTTTTAAAGACCCTTTCTTCCACCACTTTTTCAGTTTTTTTGCTTTTAGTTACAGTCCGTGTCTCAGTGGGTAATAATGCTAAAAGGTGGATGGCACCCACCCACAGCACACCTAGTCTGAAATACCAAAGATAATTCAAGGAGCAGACACTGTTCTGAGCTCTGAACGGCACATCTGTCTCAGTCCTTCGGACTTTTTCCTTCTTACTCAGCATTTATTTCCTCTCTTTGTATCCATGGATTTGCATGAGCACAGAACCCCCTTCTCTTCCAGACAACTGCTCAGACAGCTGCCTGGCTAGAGATGAAAGAACCCTGCATTACAGGAACTGGAGCAATGCCAGAGCTTGCAGAAGGGAAAAATGTGCTGCCCAAGTGCAGCCATGGCCACTGGCCTGGGCCAGCCTTGGCCAAAGAACTATGGCCTATTTGAATCTCAAGTGCATGTGTCAAAATTAAGCTGGCCAATATCTTACCTCACCACACACTTTAACAGCTGAATTAGTCTGTCGAAATTGTGAATCTTACCATGCTCTTCAGTTCAAAGACAGTGCCCACACTGCCTCAAGGGGCAACCACAGTACATGCCAATCTGTCCTACTTATTCAAAGCAGATATATTTAAAGGTAAAATCTTGCTGACTGAAAAATTACTTGCCACTTCTTTAGTTGTATATCAGCTGCTTCATAGCTTCTGTTTTTATTCAAGTTTGACTGAAGCTCCATCCGTAAAGAAAATCTGAAAATGTATGTGGAAAAATCCCTCCCTTCTCTCCCAGCACCATGCCCACTCCTGCCAGTTTTTATGATTTGACTGAACAACAGCCCAAAGCTCAAAAAAGAGAAGGTTAAACCCTTGAAGCTGTTATTTTTACACTTTGTAATCCTCACGCCATTTTTGGGGTTCCCAAATGTCTGGCAGACGTTTCCAACATCTGATGTTGGCAGCACTGCATGTTGCTGCAGCTGAGCTCACACGAGTTGGATCCTGCTCCATTTAAAGGAAGCTGATTTCAAAGCATAGCCAGTAGAACATTCACCTAGAGGTGGACTTTCATGACTTCCCTGATAAAAAACGGAGTTCACGGTCTGGTCAAAGATAAACACTTTATTTTACTTGGCTTTGAAAGTGACAGCAACTTTCCAAGGCTTCCTATTCAGAACTAAATGTAATCCAGTGGGAGAAAAGATGTGAGAAAGTGTGCCAATGGATGAATGAATGGATGAAGTTTCGTTTGATGGTTTCTTCTTGTGGCGAAGAAATGTTAAGCAACAGAATGGATCATTTAGACACGATAATAAATAATCTCTTCAATAGTTCATATTATTGATTCTAAACTTTTCTATCTAAACAGGAAAACCCTTATGAGCTCCCAAGACCAGAAATTTGTCCAATCTTTACAGGCCAATGTCTTTCCCTGTATTTCAAGATACTTGAATTTAAAATGCTATACTACTTAGCACTTAAAGTCTTGGCTGTATATTCATTCTAATTACTTTTAAAAGTACACAGCTTTGGGCTGTGCAGCAAATGAGGTAGCTGGCATATCAGAATAACACTGTGATCTTCCATTACTGCCTTTTTGTGCTATAAGAGGAGTCAGCCATGGCATGTGCAATATTCCCACTATTTTAAAAAATGAGCAAAAATATATTTCTGCAGTTTTTATAATAGACTGAGAGACTCTTTTCAGCTCTGCTCAATATGATTTTTAATAATTCCTCTGGCTCTGACCAGAAGCTTTTATGAGGAAACAAGATATAATTCACAACATTTCTCTATCTGCACTATTGCTTGGTTTGCTTTAGACATGGGGCAAAATGCGTTTTAGATATATTACAATGTCTTAATTCCACACAATCAGATATTGGTTAGTCTGTGTCAGGGAGCTGTAGAGACGAAACCAGCACAAAATAATGAAACTAGATATTCTTTGATGAGTTTTCACACTTCCTTCACGCAGTCAATATTTGTCCCCCTGTCTTTTTGTGCCCTGCACAGGTCAGATACCTGAGGCAGAGTCACCTGTCGGGTGGGGTAAACCCAGAGCAACCCAATAGCCAACAAAAATTTTTGCAGCTGGTCAAAAGACCTAGAAAAAAAAAGTGGGCATGAGGGAAGTCAACACAGCTTTCATGTCTCTGTGTTTTGAGTCTCTCCAGTTACATCCCACGGTCCCTTACACTGTCAAAAGTGACTGCAGCCATGGAACAACTATAATTCATCTCTAAGATCACCCCCTATGGATAAGCACACAAGAGACTATTTTCAACTAAGTTTTGCCAATGCTTATACGCATTTTCCCCAAATTATAGTGACTTTCCCAGAAATGGTCTCATGGATAGAGTCTGCAACTAAAATAGAATTATAATTCTTGATTTGCAACTGCACTTTCTTGGGTGATGTTTGATATTCAAAGTCTGATGTGAATTGATTGGAAATTCCAGTAATACAAAATAGATTTTTGTATTCTAAATAATAAAATTCTAAACTAGTGTTTTGATGCCATATTTCATCAATTTAAAACTTCCATTCTGCAGAGTCTCTTTCAGTGTTTATTTTATACTTGCTGCTTCTATCAGGGGAAAACTTTCTTGGAATATCTATGCAAATGGAGCATAAGAAATGTAAACATTATTGAAAAAGTGGATTAGCAATCCAAGTTAGTATTTATGGTTGCAGTTTCACAATGTTCATTTAATTTTTGATAAATTTTACTAATAAGGTAGGAGTATGAGACCACTCCTAAGTTATTATTTTATGCAGAACCTAGAATATTATCAGTGCAGCTATTGATTGTACAGCAATGCTCAAAAGTTCTCAGAAAGCACAGACTTTGAGGAGAGAAGAGACACACAGCATCAAAGTCAGTGATTGAGGTGCTAGGAGGCAGAGATGGATGACCCTGTCCTTGGAGGAAGTCATCTTTTTGTATAGACAGTGCCAGACTTGACTTTTATCATGCCTCAGAAATCATTCTAAAGCACAAACTGGTTTGCCTGAAAGGGCATCACATGACATTTACAGAATTTCCCCAGGGCAGAGCACAGCAAGGGCTTACCTTTCAGGGCTGTTTGAAGAGCCAACAATTCATTGATTTCTCAGTGCTGTGAAGGCAGAGTGTTATGTTAGTGCTTAATCTTTCTCACAATTTTTATGATGATTATTTGTGCTACCTTCACCTTTGCAGTGCCACGGGTGTAGCAGAGGAATCCACCTTTTGGAGATGCTCCAGGGCAGAAACCCTTAGAGCTGGACACTGGATTCAGCTTTCAGGCCATGTGATGTCACTGCCATTTGCAGCTACGTCTGAATATTTGCCTCTCTCATTATTTATTTATTCTTGGTGTAAATTGACAGTGTCTACTAGGCCTCTCGATTGTTTCTGTTTTGTTTTTTTTTTAATATAGTTTATTTGTGCTCATATAAGCTAAACGCAATAGCATAGAGAGAATATGCACCTGACTGTGAAATCCTTTCACAGTCCTTCTTTTTGAAGAAAAAGAGCCAGCTGGAGCTTTTCCTAATTTTCAGAAAAGTTCTGACACTGCCCTAGTGGATGTCTATGGAAGGACAAGCCTCAGTAAAGGCCTTTCTTTCCTCCCATGGTGATAAAGGGCGATAGGGTGTGTACAAATCAAATCCCAGGAGAAAAATATCTTCTTCTCCTGTATTCATCTGCTCAATCCAACACACAGTCCAAGACCACATATAAAAAGGTTTTACCTAATTAAAAAAGGTAAAGGTAAAGCTATCCCTGCCATCTCCTCACTGAGGTGTTCTGCCATAGCTCTGGTAAGTAGTATCCCAGGACCGTGTCTGCCTTGGGGATACACTACCCAGAATGCCAGTAAAGAGATAACCTAGAACTGCATTCTGTTTCCAGGGTACCCTTGGCCCAATTTAAACAGTGTTTCCTTACCTGCTTCTGCTCTCAAAGTTCCTCATTCAACTTCTGACCAATCTCAAATATTCAAATATTGAAACGGAGATATACGAGCTACATTACATTTAAACCCTGTGCTCCTCTGTGCTGACCAGGTGTCCCGCTCCTCACAGGTCTATTGGCAGACAGGCTCTGGATATGAATCCCAGAAAAGGCTTAGTTGGTTTAAGAGTGCTGGGAACTTTTCCATAGTCTACACAGTGCAAGGGGTGCCTGGTGTGACAAGTCATCTCTGCAGCTGGAGACCTGGATACAGAAAGGCATCCAAGGAAAAAAAGGCCTTAGCTAAGGATTTTAGCCACTAGCTTTCAAGTAGCAACTGAATAAGCTGTGTAATGGGTTTTTTTAATCATTGTGAAAAGGCAAACATTTGGAAACCACTAATAAATGCACTTGCTGGATTTTCATACAGCTTCCATTATTCACTGTCTGGCAAAGGTTTGTGTATTTGGTGGCTTTTTTGCATTTAGTGCACTTATCAGTCATTTTGAGTTTCAATATGATTAGCTGGTACCTAAACAAATTCCTTAGGCAATCTTTCAACTAGGTTATATGGTTAAAAAAATTACAGGGGAACTGAAAAGACAGATCAATAATCTCCATCAGAAGTATAAATGGAACAGTCACAGTGACAGTGGAGATGAAGTCCAGATGTAGTCCAAGACCATTATTCTGAACAATTTCAACATAAGCATCACAGCAGAGAGACTTGGGAGAGAGAAAATGAGATCACAGGGTGCAGATGAGATAAATCATTCTAGTTTAGGAGGCATCAGAGAGGTAGTGCTGATGGAGGAACTGTGCACACCCCTACCAGTTCCCATCATAACTCAAAGCAGATTTCAGTGGGTGGTGAACTGAGAGGGCTACAGCACTCTCATCCTTTCAGGTATTTCTGTGACTTGGGCTGAGCAGGCAGAAATGCTACTCTGAGGAGGCAGAGCTGTACTACCTCTGACTCATCCCCAGTCTAGGCTCTGTACCAGTAGCAGGTCTTTCCATCCGTTGCCTCTCTCTTTCAGAGAGCATTTTCAAGGGCCTTGTGCTTTCCTCCCTTCTTCTCCGCTTCCTATGTCCAGACAGGATCTCTGCTTCCTCCAGCTTCTTCAAAATATTAAAGTACATGCTTGTGCTTCAATTATTTTAGACTACATTTTTGAGCATCAAAACCTATCAATCACAGAACTTCCAGCTCCTGAATAGATGTGTCCCAAGGTCTGTAAAAATACAGGCAGAAATGTCCTGTCTCTTTCCCAAGTATGTTCACCCATGAGCAGGACATCACTGTGTGAGTGTGTTGTGGCAGTTTGACCAGGACCTTTCCATAGCACAGATTCACATGAAGCCTCCACACAGACCACCTGCTTTTTCATGCTTAAGGTATCAGAAACATCATATAAGCCATTTAGCTCCCAAACCACTGGACTCCCAAATAACAGAGGCTTGAGGGCATGAGAGAAGGCTGATTTCTTCTTTACACAAATTCCAAATCACAATACCATGCTATTCTAGGCCCTCGATACAAGAACAGCACACTGTTCTGTGGTAGAGTTATACTGTTTTAATTTAGAAATGGTTTATCATTATTAGCAATGATTTTGAGACCAATTTCTGCTTCAACCCTCTGGCATTCATCGACAAAGGCCTCCAGCAATCTCAGAGAGTTTTGCAAACATGGCACTAAAGCTTTTGTATCTCCTGTCACTTGTTCTCACGGATCTGTGGGATTACTTTTTTGCAAATGGAAAGTAAGCAGATGGATTGTGTTTACCTGTTCAGTGCTGTAATAACACAAATTCAAACTGACCTCAGCCTTGAGCATGGCCAGAGGCAGCACACCAGAGAGCTCAGCTTTACTGCTTTTCCATGAAAAAAAATTAACCACAATATAACATAAAGAATAGAGAGTAATGACGAGTTTCTTTTTTTTTTTTTTTTTGAAAGGGGCAAGGACTGCAGATAGCGATGAAACAACAAGACTGAATTTAAACTAGGGAGGCTGAGGAAATGGTAACAGAGAGAAGGGAAACAGAAAGGAAAGAAGATGAGTTTGGGGAAGGCAGCAACTGCTATGCTGTACAGCACAGAACGAGTGTTTCATCTATCTTACAGGATACATGAAGGCAACACAGACAGTAGGGAGCAGGGAGATCAAAGAGGCAGACATGGCAGGAAGGTGTCTGCACATGGAGGTGTGGAACTGGCTGAGAAAAGCTGAGCCTGGACTCCCCCAGGCTCGGAGCCGTTGCTCTCTGCTCTCCCAGTTTCCTTGAGTGCATAAAGGGTTAACACAGGGGCTGCATCACTTTAGATCCCTTGCTCATTGAATGTCTCTGTGCTCTGTAAGCAACCTTTCCTGTAAAAGAAAAGCAAGTTGAGCTTCGAATCAAAAGACTTGAAAGAAGCTGAAATCTTCTATTTTGAAAATAGCAGTACAAAACAGTTTCAATTGTTCTCCAGAAAATAATCCCCTTCTTCTGTTATCAGGAATTATAATAAATCATAACTTTAATTAAGCTAAAAATATATTTTGTGATGAGCAAACTATATGCTTTATGTCATCCAGCTTCATCTGGTACCTGTCAGTGTAGTGCTCACAGAATGAGTTGATGTATGCCAGCGAATACTCAACAGAGAAGATTCATTAGATGGGGCTCAAAGATCTGCAACACGGTTTCTCAGGTTTGTAGGAACAAAAAAATATGAACTTAAATTTTTGCTGTGCACAGAAGCACCAGCAGGAAGAGGCTCACTATTACTTTCTGGACCTCTGAGAAAGAGCCTGAGAAAATACACACACTGACACAGGGTTAAACCTCCCCCTGATTACAGAGGCTTATTAATGGGTCGAGACCGGAGGACAACACGAGAGACAAGGAAGATAATCTAATAGTGAATGGAGAGCCTTATTAGCAGCCCCAAGAGAGGTTTTCCAAAGCTTTAAGGAGGAGAAACAAAGCAGGAGCTGTGTATACAGTAAGCATGGAGTGGTTATGGCATCTTGGAACATCTTTCTTGGAAAGCCCATTTCCACCATGGAAGTAAACCCAGCAGCTCCCCAAATGTTTCCTCAGAGTGACACTGTTCATAACAGTCACTGCACTGACTAGACTGTGTGTTCCTAACAGATTCAACAGCCAGCCTTCAAAGGCAGGTAACCAGGGCAAAGAGAACAAAACAACAGAATTATACATCAAAATACAAAGGTACAAAACCACCAAATGTAGTAAAAGAGTGCTGGATATCAAAGTAGTCACCCCTGGTATATGAAATTTTTTTAGGATAGGAGAAGAGTCATTCTATGGAATAGAATACATGTACACAATACATCCTGACCACTTGCTATTAATGTTTATTTATATTGAGGTATCAATATATGTTCTTATATGAGGTATCAATATATATCTCAATATATATCAATATATATCTCAATATATATCAATATATATCTCAATCAATGAGGTATCATTTCATGTTCTTCTGGCTAAAACTCTGAAGGAATGTTGTGTTCATGAAGAGGTTGACAGAGCTGTAACTTCAAAACAACTTTTTAGACACTCTTTTCAAAGTATAAGTTGTAAAGGTTGCTGGTTAAAAAAATCCAGATAGTTTAGTAAAATACAGCAAGTAAATAATAGACACTCAGCATAAAAGATGACTGCTTCTCCTCTCTCAAACATGTTAGCCAAATGTAGAAAAGTAAACCATAAGGAAACTGGTCACAGTCAACTTGGCTGTCAAGGGAGAATATTAAATGATGAGATCACTTCTTCAACTCCATAAAAAAATGCAGGAAGGATATTTACTTTGGATGTGTAAATTACACATTTTATTGTTCTATTTTAACATTTCTTTTCTTGAGACCACCTCCAAGAAGGTTTCCATAGAAACCTAGGAAAAGCAAAGAGGAACAGAATTTTCCTCAGTTTATATTGATTTTAAATACCACTGCACTTACACCAGCAATGTATCCTGCACACATTTTTATCAGCTGAAAATCTAAGTGTTACAGATGATTAAAATAGCAATATAGATTTAGCAGTTATCAAAAACACTGTTTGCAGTTCAGTCTATCACCTACCCAAATTATGGCATTGTAGAACATCAAAGATGAGTAATTTTTAAAGCAAATATAATGAGTTTTATCAACACAAAAACTGCTTTGGAACGGCTATGGTCCTCCATTCTCTTTGTTCTTCCCTAGGGCTGATTTAAGGTGCTATAGACAATATATTAAATCTTTAAATTAATCAATTTCTTAAACTGCCATGTATTGGTGATTAACATAATGATTTTTCCAGACAGCCTGACCTTTGTTCCTTCTAAGAGATATAACTTGGCCACTTACTGAGAATGAGTCCTTGGTAGCACTGGGGAGTGTGATTTTTTTGTAAAGTTTTGCAGCTTTAATGTCTTAATTTCTTTCCATGGGTTTGTATTTATTGCACAGTTTGGGCTTTGGTATTTTTTTGGTTTGTTTTAGCTTTCTTTTCTGCTCTCACGTTTTAAAATCTTCTCATCAAAGCCAGAAAATTTGGAAATCGAAGTAATCAGCACGTTTTAAACAATTCCCAAAGGCTTCAAGGATGCAGCCTCTTTCCTGCATGCAGTTACTTATTACTGTTATTCACTTCTGACTCATTTATACGTGACTGAAACCACTTTAGGAGAACCAGTCCAACAACAACCAAATACTGTATTCTGATAAGGAGCCGCATGCTGAGATGCCTGGAAGATTCTATGTCTGAGCTTATAGGAATGCACAGGTTGCTTCACTTAGCAAACCCTTTTAGGAGTCCAACTTCAATACAATTTCTCCCTGTTTACAGAGAGCTGAAATTTGGTGACCTCTCACTCACACTGTTTATCCAAAATGCCAGTTTCTAGAAGTCAAAGCTGTCTCAGTGGTATAAATCTGCCTTTTACTTGTATGCAGATCTAGCTTTGTTATTCACAAAAAAAGAATATGAATAAACCTGTTGTGATACGAAGTTAAAAGAATAAATTACTTCAGTTTTGCTGTTGGGGATCCATTATTTCCACTTTTATCAGTTCTGGATGACAGAGCACTATTTATGCAAATACAGCTACACACACTTTTATGGACAGATGGTGTGAAGATGAAATTCTATGCTCCCTTTTGATTGCAAGGTGATCAGTAAAGATGACCCATGATTTGAGACTTTTGCTCTTAATTCATATTTCATCATAGTCACCTTAGGAATGGCGGGTTTTTTTCTATTCTACTTTAATGAAAAGTTTTTTTTCAAGACATCCAAAGGATGACAGAACCCTCCTTGAATAGCAAACACAGGGGATTAAATTTTCTTCCCTCTCTATACTCTCAAAAAACAAGATACAGGCAACAATACAGAACAAACAGCAACATAATAAACCACAGCACCATTTCTTGGGAACTTTCAAACTCAATTTCCTAATTATAACACCCATCGAAGATCATAGACCACATCCTTTTTGTAGTGGAGCAGTTTCAGATTTCCTGTGCACGTTTATTTTTAGTTCAGGTCTGCTAATGAGCTCAAAGTATGTGACAAAAATCCCCCTGATGAAATGATGTAATGAGTATGAACTCTGAGTGTACCCCCCACAATGCTTAATGACTTTGGCACTTGAATGATGACCAGAACAGGCCAAATTTCTGTTCCTGCCATTTTAAAAAAAGAAACACATTGGCCTATCTCTCCTCATTTTTTGATAGTGAAATGTAAAAATAGAACTATGCACTCCTGAGGGCTCCAAGGGCTCTTTTCATTAATGTGAAAAATCCATAATTTATAGCTCTGCAGCATGAATAGGTTTGGAAGACATTTAATCACTAGTGAAAATGCCACAACCCCAACCCCACTCCCACGGAAGCATATATAGCTCACAGCTATTCATCTGGGCTTGTTGGGATCCGCTCCAGTGTTCCATATATTCTCCATAGTGGATGAGAGCAAAGGAACATGTAGTGAGAACTGCTAGTCCAAAATACAACTTACGCTAAAAATATATAAAGAATCATCTCAAAGGGTGTGTAAATGATATCAGTTACTTTCTAAATATAATATATTTTGCCTAAGCACTTTCCAATGGGGATCAAATCACACTTTTGATCCTGTCACACTTCCTGGCATGATATGTGGTAAATGGGAATGCAACTATGAGAAAATATATCTTGGTATTAAGGACAGTAAGGCTTGTATCCCAAAGATTAATCTGTATTCAACTTCAACCCTTCCACAACCAGGTTTGAAAGTTCTATGCAGCTTTTTACTTTCCAGTTACATACTAAAGAAGACAGAAAAGGTTTTGCTGTAAAAAAGAGGAAGCGTATTTAAATTAATCTACCTTGTTGTCTGGTTACATACCTATCTACTTTTGTTATAAAGAAGTTTAGATTTCTAAAACATTTCCAGTTCTACTGCCCATTTACAGTGCAATTTAAAGGTAAATTACATACTAGAGACCTACATGACTCCTGATTTTTGACTGTGGTTTTTAGTTCGGAACCACCACAGATTCTAAAAACCTACTTTCTTTGAACAACAATTTTATTAAAATCAAAGTACTGTTTTAAAGACATGTACCACTGTAATTCTAGGTACTGATTTAGAAAATGATACTTGTCATATGAAAAGCATGCTTACTGAAATTGAAAGAGAACACAGTAGTTAGTGCAATATTTAAAATAATGGGCAGCATCTTCTATTCCATAACTCAACAAATCTTTAGCTGATTGCACAAAGTGAAAGAATGCAGCTTAGAGAATAGAGAAAAAAACCCAAGCAAAGTCAAAGCTGAAATGTGTGTCAGGATTGAAAAGGATATCCTGGATCATAATCCAAATCTCACATAACCACATTCTTCTTTAAAGACAGAGGCTCATTTTCCAGGCTTTCCATTTCAACAACCCCAAGCAAGGATAAGTGTCTCATTCAGACAATGTACTAATCCACCTTAAGATCTCCCAGCACCAAATCAGAAACCCTGTCATCACATGAGCAACAGAGGATATGGTATAACTTCCTATTGCATTTTAGAATTAGTTTAAAAAATCTGTCTAGCTTCTGTTGCATTGGCAGGTTCTGTGTTGGATCTGGTGTTACCTGCCTGTGGCACTCCAGCCCCTGTGAACCAGGCACTGCCTGTCTTTCAGGAGCCACCATGGAAGCAGAAGGCCCACATTAACTCAATGATGTGTGCTAGTATTAATTGGGTAGGAAAAATACTACATATGATTTCGGTACAGTTTTCTCTGTTGCATTGTTGCTTAATTGTTACCCTGATTTCAGATATAGGAAGTGGGTGTGGGTACTGGCTGGTATAATTCCTGTCCAACTTCTCTTCCCGTATTTCTGCAATGCAGGCAGGTTGAGAAGGGAAGATGCCCTTTTCTGGGAGCTACATGCTCCAAAGGTGGAACAACCTCACTGGGGCTTTATGCACATCTGCTTAAAGAAGCACAAACACATCATCTGCAATGTATATAATTCAGACCGTTTGCAACTGAGTTTTCACTGACTTCATCAGGGGAGGAAGACAGAGTGTTCCACAGGGTATATTAGAAGTCTGCAAAATCTAGAGGTAAGCATAACGAAGAAAGAATCTTCCTGAATCTGATAGTCATTCATCCCTTTGTTAGCTCCCAGATATGTCAGGGACACTCAGGAAAAGAAGCTGAATTAACCAAAAAAGTGTCAGTTTAAGGAAAATTGCACAGATCAGCTCTACTAAGAGGATGGATTTTAGCTCAGAAATCAAGGGGGCATAACTTGGTTTCATTCATTTCAAAGTGAATTACACTAAAGCAAATTGAGGCCTTTTAAATTTTGACTGCATGTACATAAAACGATTTAGTATGGTTTCACTAATATATTTCAAATCCAAATTCATTTGGTTTAATTTTATTGAACATCTCTGAGTAGACAAGATATAATCCAGCTTTAAACATCTGTCCTGGGATTTTTGGATTTGTGCATTCTCTTCTTTTTCATCTTCTTTCTTTTGCATATCTACCATTGCTATTTGAATTTCAAGATAAGTGTCCCACTGAGTACTGTTAGTTTTTTTTCTTTCAAATAGAACCATCTGGAGAAAAACAGCAATATTGCCAACACTAGCATTAAAAATGTGAGTCAGGCCTTAAAAAATTATGAGATTTATGTAAAAGTGTGAATCTTTCCCTCACAAACAATGTATTTACATTTTTTGTAGTGTGCATCTGATATTTTCAATGTACACCAACCACATTTTCAAAATGAGATACTCAACCGGGTAACCACCAGACTGTAAAAGACACGGTTTGAATAAAACTACCAAATATCAGGAGAGGCACAGAGCCCTGAGATTTTAAATTCCAAAAGTCAAGATCCAGGTCAGTACTAAGAACTGTTTATGCTATGGATTGATTAAAATGAACCTTTTCCATAGGAGACAGACAAGATTCAGACAGACCAGTTTGAACGTGGCACTTCAAATTGCAGCACAGAAATGGACCATTTTCTCCTTATTGCTTACATAAAACTGAAGTGCTATTTGCTGAAAGAGGGTGTAAGTGTAATGTATTTGAGGTTTCTAACTGAATTCTGATCAAGTAACCTTGACCTACTACTCACATATATCAAACCTGTCTGTCTGTCTGGTATCTATATTTTCTCCAAAATACCTATAATGAAGAAGTGTTTTGATCAGGTTTTGACTTAGAAGCTTTTGTTTCTTAAAATCGGTTTAGAAAGACATGTTCCTCTTCTAAGTTACAGGCAATTTTAGTTGTGGTGAGATTATCTTTTAGTAATAGAAACTTCACAATGTCAAGCATTCTGCAGCTGAGTCAACCAGGTCAGACATTCTTAAATGAATTGGTGAAAAAAGTGACAACTGCTGCATAAAAGTGGGGGGTTTAATCAAAACAAAACTTTTAAACAAGTTAACTCCCGGAGAAAATATTTCTAGTTTATAATCTGCTTCATTCAACAGATGTTAGTTCACTGCGCATTCACAGTTAATGTAGTTAAAACACAAGTAGCATCACAGAAATATCTATTCACAAGCACTAAGCTCAGAGGAAATGCTATGCTACACTTGTAGGGTTTGAATAAAGAAGGGATTCTAGGGATCAGGATGCTTGGTCCAAAGGGCCTGGAATCGAAGTAGTTCCTATAGGTTTAGTCGTAAAAATTAGAAGAATTGATCGCAACCTTCAGAGGAACCTTCCCACAGAGATCTGTCCCAGCCCTGCAGCACAGGACCTGAGCTTTTCCTCAGGCAATGCAAGGGTGGAAGGAGGGAGAGAAGAGCTCTTTCCTGGTACTTCTGTACTTTCTGCAAGTATGACAGCATCAAACCTCAAGCCCACTTATCAGTACAGATGGGCTGAAAAGTCAAAGTTGTTTTTTTCTCCCTGGCCCCGCTCAACACAATTATTTTTTCCTGACTTGTACTGTGAATGTACCAGCAGCCCTTCAGTGTTGGGCACTCCATGGGAGCTTTATCCTACATACAATACAAGTTATATAAGAATAATTGCTGACCTGCATGCTGTGATACTTGATGAAGGACATGTCTACTTCTATATTTTTTAAGACATAACTGTACCATAAACAAAGAACATTAATTATAAAGCAGCTCCCTGGAGAAATGGAAATTACTTGAGGAGTAAGAATGATTGCTCTGTCCAGGCCATGTCCCACTGAGACGCAATTTGTTTTCTTTTACATCACACATCTTTTTTCCTACACCATCATTCCTGTATTTTACTGAGTTTTCATAACAACCCACAGCACAAAGGACTCTGAATTCCACATCTGTTCTTCACAAAATGTGTACAAAATGCAGCAAAAAAATGTTTATGGAGAGTATTTGAAGATACCATCGCAGCTGAGGGTTACAAATGTACAGTTTTTACTGTAAGTTGGGTCAGAATTTTAAGCCAGACATATAATCCTTCTTTTCCCCTGAATTACTGAGCATATGGTAGACACAATAGCATGTCTTGTGTTTCCATGCAATTCTTTTTGCAGGAAGGTTTTGTTTTCAATATGAACATTTCTGATAAATTACATGAGGGCAAATGAAGGGAAAGCGTGTCAAATATGATTATAACTACCAAACAACCGGTGTACTGAGCAGATTCCTGTATCTGCAAGATTGCTTCGTGACTGTTACAGGTTGGAGTGATAGAGCAATCATTCGTCTTCCAGGCCAGCAATCCTACATGCACTTTATTTCTATAATCCAAATTGGCCTGTCTCGAGTAAGTAGTATTACAAAAATCCTGAGGTTTCTTCCAATTCATGATTCCCTTGACCCCCATGACAAAAACACAATGTAAAACTCACAATAAATCAGTATTTACTCAGGGCATTCCAAAGGCAGGCTAACTATCATGAGCACAAGAGCTGGGCTCTAGCAGATCCCTGTTCCATGCTTCTCTTTCCTTATTCCTGGGACACATCCCCTGAGCCCAGGGGTTCTTCTGAGAATTTCTATCCATATGAAAATATGGCCATCTGGGAAAGCATCAAAAAAAAAAACAACAAAGAAAAAAAGCGCCTGCAGTTATAATGGCCATTTACAGACAGGACTATAATCCTAAAATTTCAAAAGACCAAGTAACTGTGTCCTGATCAAAGCACCATGAACTGCTTCTACAGCCTTTCCCTCTGGTTTTGCAGGTACAGTGGATTTATTTCCTGTCCTAAACTGTCATGTGGTGTCACAGAGCACAGTTTGGTGATTGCTGTGTTCTGCTGCAGCAGAGAATGAAGTCATCCCACATGGTATGCAAGGATTTACTTGTTTAAAATATGACTCGTATTGTGGAACCCCATAAGTACAACTTTATAGATATATATTGATGTGGTATATCAAACAATTGTGGAGCAGGTTCTGAACTCTCTTGTACATTGGTTGTAGGAGTAGCACTGAATTGAGGGCTCTGCAACTTACACATCCTGCTCTGTGGGAAGGAGCAACCTGAGCCACCAGCTACTCCTGGAGCCCTGGTGCCATGGCACTGACTGAAAGTGAGAGCTGAGGATTCCATCCCATAAACATTGTGCCAAAGTACAGAACAGATTATTTGATTCAGACTTTGGGTTATACCCTACGTAGAACTCTGCCAAAATTGTTCCAGTCTTTTATCATTCTTAAAGAGGAAAAGTAAATTATGTGCAATGCAATTAAAATTAATCTAGTCTAGTATTTAAGATCAAATTTTCAGGAATAGGTATTAATGTGTGCAAGGGAGCTGAAGGTGAATTGTTCTCTGGAGCTAATTGAAGAGCTTCCTCTAAAGGAAAGGAAACCTGTTTTGATACTTATTTTGCTAATGAGATGCAACATAAAGTGACTTCCTAGTTATGCTGAAATATGTCATGCATATTCAAAAACTATCTCTGAGGAACTGAAACAATTTAGACAAGATGAGCAACTGAATACATGAAAGGAATTGACTTCATGATCCAGTTAATGATTAGATAGGCTTCACTGTTAAAAATAATGATTGAACCAAAAAAAAATGTACATTCACATTAGCTGTAACCACTAGAATTTACTGTGAGCTTGAACACTGAATGGCAATTTAATTTTGTTTCAACTGTTTGCTTTTCATTTGTCTTAAAAAAAAAAAAGAGTCAATTTATGTACTTTTCATATGTGGAAACTCAGCATCCTGTTTCTTGGAGCTGTCTTATGACTTAAGTATTACCAGTTATTCTTTAAAGTAGATGAAAGTGTCAAAAATAAGAGCTGCATATTCACCCAATGAATTTAAGCCAAACATCAGAAAAAATACTATCCAAGTGGCATCCACTTAACAAAATCATGCAGTACCTTCCTACCATTAGTAACTAGCTCAAAGTAGGGCTGCCCAGTACTATGTTAGGTTACACTGTAGAACGAGTTTCTAAACTAAAATTGATAAATTGTAACGAAGTTACAATTAATTGTAAAACTGTGATACTCGTGAACCATATTTTCATGACTCTTAATATTTTTCATCATCCTCCATGAACAAAAGATAAGTTAAATTAAAATCTCCAGAATCAGCACCCAGACATGGAAGTTTGATCCCTTACTGTTTTCTGTGAAGTAAGTTAAAACTTGATTGAGTCAAAAGAATTTACAATACATAAAACACATAATGAAAGTAACAAGTAGACCTTGGAAGGCTGGAATCATTGTTCTGTAGGAAAATACACTGCTGGATCCAAACAGGTCATGAGATCCCACACCTAATCTAGGAGAAGGTTGTACTTCCTCCTTTTTAATGGCATGGTAAGATCACAGCTTGAGGATGAACACTTGAGAATTTCTCCTCCTTGACTCCAGGGAACCTTTTTGACAAAGGGCAGAATTGCATAATCTCTTTGTTTTAAGTTTAGCCAAAAATGCAGTCCACCGACACGATCAAAAACGTTCAGCTGAGCAGAGAGGATGAGACCTGTACCTTGCCTGTGCTGTTGCACCCTGGGCCAGGCTGAACCTGGTGGTGGCAGAGGAATTCATCCATCCCCCTGATTGAATCCCATACACCCTGGAACAGGTTGAGGAAGGGTCTGTCCACAGTGCAGCCCTGAAGTGGTGGGCTGAAGACCTCATGTGCTCAAAAATGGTCAGAGATTGTCCAACACAGGCCTTTTAACATCTGCTGATGACAGGTTTTGACCTTCAGAGCAAGATTGCAAGGACAGGGGGCAGGGAGTCTGATTTTTCAAGCTCTTTATTAAATCTGTCTCACCCAGGGTATCTAATGCCTCTCTGTTTACAGAATTAATATCTGGCTTATTATCCTCTAGTATAATATTTACGTAATTGGGAGTCTGTATGCTTTTAATATGATCTCAAAGCTGTGACTACTCAAAACCCTGTCACCCATCCTTCCCCTGACACCCCCACCCCCTCCTTTGGAGTCACTGGGGCTGTAAATGGGCACTGGTTAGCTCCTACACAGAATCAGTTGCAGTATTAGTGCCTTAAATTCTACACATGATAGCAAAAAATACCCCAAACCAACCCAACAAACAGGGAGGCATGAAAAGCCTTCATGAGAGAACTTTTGAAAAATTTGTGGCATACTCAGAAGACTTCATGTGCACTTACTGTGAGGAGGCAGGAGGGAAAGGGTAGCAGTGTTTGATTGGCACAGAGAGAAACAGGCAGGTTGAAGTGAAAGATGTTTTAAGCAGAATTTAGAAAGGACATTTAGAAGCACTGAGCCCCCAGATAAAGAAAGGCAGAATGCCTTCACTCCAGATTTCCTAATCAAGTTAGACAGATTTGCTGGGTATATAGTATTTCTTGCTTGGGGAAACTGATAATTGACCAGTTTTCAATCACAAGAACCTGCTGCTGTGCTGACTAGGGCAGTTTAAACATAGACGTTACCCATAGTAGCCTCAAGCTCCCAGAGAAGTAGAAAAACTCATTTAGATCCCAATTTTCTTTTTTAAGGAGACCTAAAAAATCTCTATCTTCTAAAATTAAGTTACCAAGCCAACACTCCATCTCTAAACTGACATTTCACCTTGCTTGGGTGCCCTGTGCATTGCAGTAGCTGGAGCTGATGCAGCTAAAAAGACATAAAATTACAGAAACAGCCATTTGAGAACCTACAGAAATGTATGGGGCATACACAGCTTCTCTGGGCAACCTGGTCACAGTGGATGATTTAATGTTTCATAGATCTAATAGATAAATAAATCTTCTGCTGCTCGTTACTCCGATGAATGCAAACCTCAAAATGAAACTATATGAGAATCCTGATCCTTTGTGAAAGATGGTGCACTGAAAGGTGCACAAAATCAACCCCCAACGCAAAATCTGTGACAGAAACCCTTGTGTTAGGATGGTGCCAGCCAGAACAAGTCTGGTGGCAATTCAGCTGCTTTAGTAGGCAATATTGGTCTTGATAACTCGGATACCTTTGGGTGGCACTGCTCCAAGCCTGAAATGTGTCACACCAAACTGCAGTGTTCAGCTTTATTACCTCAAATTTGTATTAAATTCACACTGAGTAAAGATCTTTCAACAGACTGTTGCCATCCCTGAAGTGTAGCATATTGATGGCATCTCGGAGGCTAAATGAATTTAATATTAACATGCAAGTTAAAATCTAACCCTCTACATTGTAAACTCAAATGATGTGTTAATAATCCAGGTGGATCTTTTCATGCCTCACACTAGATCCAGACTAGAGCCCAAGTCATTCACCTGCAACTGCAGCATCATTACCACCATACCACACAAACAAAGTGGGAAGGTGTCATTTGATCAATAAAGTAAATGCACCTGATTAACAGACAAAAATTGCTGAACTATTGACTAAAACAGTGCCATTTTCTCCCTCCAGTCAGCTTGGTTTTCTTTTTCTTTCCTTTTATTTCAATACTGTCTTTTACAGGGAAAATATCTTTTGCTGACAGAAAAGTCCTTTTTTTTTTCATAAAGAAGAGCTTTTGCAACCACAAAGATCATGTAACTGCTCAAGGAAAGATATGAGCATTTTAAAATATTAAACCCATGTTTCTCATATCTATATCTTTAGAAAGCTAGCTGGTTGGTCATCCTGAAGATAAAATGTTTTAATTGAAAATTTCCTGAGGTTTATAAACAGCTCGTTCATTCAATCCACATATCTCTTATTACCAGCATTTATTAATATAGGATATAACAAGTTTGGAAGTGATGGCCATGCTAAAGCTGAATTTGGCAGATCACTGATATTCTTTCAGTTGATAGAGAATGTACAATTAAATTATAAAACTAGGGAGAATTAATTTTGACAGTGGAAGAAAAGTATCTTTATAAAATACAGTGCTATCAGGATCTGCTTCTTTTCTTGGAGGTGCTCATAACTTGGACAGTTCATATCACACCACTAGTGCATAAAAGCTTGTTTGCTCTTGGTAACAAGAATTGGAAATATTTTTCAAGAACAATTGCTGCAAGGCAGTCTCTGCACTTTCAACACAGCTGGCTGTGCAGACTCTAAACTGGAACTACTGTCCATAAAGTTACTCTGGTTAGTACATCAGCCCTTTTACTAACAGGTAAACGTGAATAAATATTAACAGGTTACTGTAATACAGCTTGAGAAAATAAAGAATCAAAATATGGTTTTATTACCTCTCTCAGTAATTCCCTACTGTTAGTGGAAAACAGTTTTGGCTGTTTCCCTGGCAGCTTGTTTTCCATTTTTTTAAATTTATTTTTTTTTGCTGTGGCTCAGATGAACAAATACAGAAACATCGGCAAATAAATCTACAAAGGATGAAAAATAACATCAGGACTCAGTATTTTTCAGATGCTTGCTTGCCCACCTCTTGCCCTCCTGCATAGCAGGAGAGCAGCAATCTGGTGTTGGCCCCTTTCCCATTTATGAAGATAAAGCAGCCCACATACAGCGAAGTAATGGGGCTCCCTACTGTTCCTCAGTCACTTAGATGGGAGAGAAGCGTAAAGGCTCGTGGCTGAGCACAGCTCCCACATGACAGAGCACTTTTTCTGTTCGTTTGAGCCATTCCCTCCTACTCTGCTCACAACCTTGCTTGTTCTCAGCTACCTCGATGAATAAAATCCCAGTCAGTGAGCACCAAGCTCCAGAATACTGCCCAGGGAACGGGTGACAATCCACCTTCAGCTCCCAGCATCAGCAGAGACAGACTTGAAGCCCAGCTTCGGACACAAGCCTTATTGTTGTCTATTTGGGAGTGTGGTCCCAAGTCCCAAGGTGCTTTTATGAAAGGAGAAAAACAAATCTCTGAGGATTTAATCTCACAGGCAGTTTAGGTAGTGCCTTTACAAAGCCATGAGAATACAGGTGAACTACTTCACTCTCATCATTCTGGGAAAAAGGCTTACAAGCACTGATGTCAAGGTTTCAGCCCCAATAAACATGAAGGTGGTAGAAACTAGAAAGTATACAGTGAGTTTCACTTTAAATGCTGAAAAACAAGGAGGTGGATATTCAGCTCATGGATCTATGGTCACAGGTTAAGTCAACTAAAGATCGACCTATGCCACACAGGATGATTTACACATCACTAGCAGACACAATATCTGAGAAGACCAACTATCAGCTTGTAATCATTCACAAGAAAAGTCTAAATGAAAAGCCAGTGAAAGAATTAGGAGTTAGGATTACTACTTAAGTGCAGCATTTTTATAAACAGATACATACTTTATAAACAGATACATACTTAACCTAACTATTAGGATGCAAGGAAGTGGTGCTCTGAAATTTCAGAAAATCTGTGTAGCTTATCGTGCAACTCACAAGCATCACAGTCACCAGCACTTACAAACACCTGAAATCCCAAAAGCTAATTTAGTTGGTCTGAATTCAATGCAGAAGGAAGTCAAGGAAGAGAAAACTGACCATAAATAACAGGTATAAAACAGTTATCTCCCCAGACTGGAGAAGATAGTGACATTTCAAAAAAAACTTCTGAAAATACATTTTGTGGAAATCATATTAGGGACTATTTCAAATCAATTCATCATGATGACATAAATGTGTGATACAATTTTGTTTTACACATTCTGGATGTCCTCTCCACTTTCATCTGAATTGAGCCCTCTAAACATGAAAGACTTAACTGACTGATCTATAGAAAATATAATGTGGCAGGCATTGTAAGTCAAAGATTTTGCAAACTTGTTTATTCTTCATCAAAAAGCTTTTTTTAAAAAATGCAGAGGGAACTGGCTACCAAAGTTAAGACAATTTAATAATACTTCAGAAAAATGTGAAAGAAAAAAAAAAGATTCGACAACATGTCAGAATATACTTGAAATACACAGCAGGTATTTGACTGAGCTTCACTCACTCCCTAAACTTGGGACAATTTATTTCTAAAAACTGGGATCTTGAAGGAACTCTGGCAGATTTCGAAGTCCTCATAGGACTGGGGTGGAGGAGACTCCAGTCTCAGCTGCCTCACTCAATACCAGACCATTGTCACTTATTTGTCCACTCACGCTTTTATTTTTTCTCACAGTTTTCTCTTTACATTTGTATATCTCGAGATTCCAGTGTCAGCTGTGGCTATTAAATTTAACCTAATAAATACATTTAATGAAAATAGTGCAAACACAATAAAGCAAAGGAATCAAATGTAGCCAAAGGTGTACATAAACTAAGCAAAACAGCTATCAGAAAGATACTAATTAGCTCATGTAAATATATGAAAGTCATCACAGAGGAGGTATTTTATATGTTCAGTTTATTGCATTTCAAAAGCAGAACTAAGTTTTGTGGCAACTCATGAAAAATTATAAATATATGTCAAACTCTTCTTTCCTATTGGATCCTCCATATTGTCACTTGACCAGCATCAGTGTAGGGATTTTGTTCTGTGCATTGTCACCACCAGAATGACTGAAGTAACACACGTTGTCAGAAGGGCAGCACTTTCTAAGTTTTCAGGACAATCCTATGAGAATAGAGAAAAAGTGTTATGTCTTTAGATTAAAAAAGAAAGATAACATACTTTTCCCTCTCCCTGTAATTTCTCTACAGCCCCCTGAAATGAACTGGTTTAAAATTTAGATAATTAACTTTGAAAATAGAACCCTGTGGAAGCAGCTGAGTTACTGAACAAAGTGGATTGGCTGAGTTTTTCACAACACAAAAATAGGATGCACAAGTTAAGAGAATGAAAGACTTTCCCTCCTCCAGATGGTAAGCTGCCTAGGCAGTAATTGATTTTAATCACAGATTCCTGACAATATTCTTTGCCTAGGGAGGCCTCAGTAGCTACTGATGTCTGAAGCTGAAAGAATATGGTGCCTATTTTCACTCATTTTATGGTCTGGTTCCCAACAATCACAGAGCACTTTCAGTAGCATAGTTAAAAACATTATTATAATCCCTTCTTGTTCTGTACTTCACTGCTAATTTCAATTCCAGGTGCACTTTAAACTGAATTTCCTAAAATGCCATCTATCTTTTCTAAGCCACCAATTAAACCACCAGATACAGATATCTATTCCCTAATCCACCTGGTTTAGTAGGTCAGAGGTTCGTATTTTCCATTCACTCTTGTAAGATGTGACCAAAGCCCCTCGGTCTCTATTTTTATAAACTTGTTTCAGTATCTTTACCAGAAACTGTCACCAAAGTTCAACTCTGTTCATTTAATTCCACTGAACTTTAACATGAGCATAATTAAAAGCATTTCTCTACATTCTCATCTTTCCCATTTGCCTCCAGTAATTTTTAATGACACCAGCTATTTTCATCTTCACTTCACTATTCCTGGTCATCCCACAAAGTATGTGAGACAGCAATCCCACTCATCCCCCCACCATGTAATGACGAAAGGATTCTTGTATTTTCTTCTTCTCTTCTTTCCATGTTTCTTTTAACTGATTATTGCATCCCACAAAACTCGAAGCCTTTGTGTATTCCTTTAATACAATGATAGGCTGCCCCTAAACTGACTCTGAAAGCAGTCACAGAAGTCTAAGGACTTTAGACAGACTTGACTTGAGTCCCCTGAGTTTCAGATTACTTCCCTGACCATGAAATATTGAAGAGCACTCTCTGATGATACCCTTCAGAAATTACTCCATGAGAGTCCTGACAATGCCCCTTTTAACAGATTGCTGCAAGGGATTAAATAATGACAACCAACCCGTGGTACCCTCCCCTGCTTTATGTCTTACCAGACAAAAGAGAGAGAGATGAAATTTCTTGCACCTCAGGTAAGATCATTTGTAGTTCAGAAAGAAGGGATATAAAATAATGCCACTACTGGGTCTTTGAGGAGGACTTGAACCAGCTCCAATCCAAATAATATTATTTTTTAAATAGATTCAAATATTCCCAGGGAAGAAATGCTCAGATGTACACAGGTAACACAAATGCAACAAGCTCTCTAACCTTCACAGAATAATTTCTCTTTTTTGGGTTTTACAGATGCTACAGCAAAAAAGACAAGTTAAGTACACCATGTTACTCGAAACAATCACATACTTTATTATATTTAGCATTAGAAAAAATATAACTGCACCACAGGCATCTCTCAAATTAAATACCATGTACAGTTCTTTCATTTGGTTGATACACTAATGGTATATTGTGTGTAGCCACAGATGTTCTTTACTGGGTTGTGCTGAAACCAATCTAATTTTGTGAGATAAATGAGGTGTTCTGATTTCAGGACTTGATTTCCCAGCGTAACAAAAACATCAAAAGAAGTGAAGCCTCCTACCACTCACAGTCCAGACAGATAAACTAATTTCTCTGTCCTGAATTTCATGAAGGTATACATGAAGGGAACATCCCTCAGCTATTTGGGACATGTCTGGAAAACAGAAAGAGTTGACATAGACTTATAAGCTACATTAATTAAAATGAAGTATGCAAAGCATTGCTATAATATCAGTGGCAAGATATTAGACAGAGGATCAGCATCAAAGAATGAACAAAACCAGCTACCCATAGAATTTTTCTGATCGAGTAGAGGGGCTTGGTATTGTCATATGGCCTAGAGTGTAAGATCAGCTCTGTCCAACTTGACAAGGCACCAAATATCAAAGCCATCTAAAGGTGTGTTTGATGTGAGCTGGTGGTTCCCATACAGTTGTCAGTCAATTGATGTCCTCATCTTACCCACTGACACTATCCAGCAACCTCAGCTGAGGAATGAATATTAGAGGGGAATACACCATCCTGTCCTTGCATAGAAATGGCAGAAAAATGTCCTGCCTATCTTAAAGAAAAAAGGTTGAAACTTTTGGAGATCATGTCTGGCACCTTCAAATAGCAAGAACATTATTTTGTTAAATGACGTGGAAAGATTCTGTGCTGGTTTTCCACAGGTGTACCCACACTCTGTGATGCAAGACAGCTCTGAACTTGTTCCAGCACTGGAAGCAACACAGCTCTGTTTGCAGTGATCCCTTGGCTAGTTATCCCTGCTCAGGAGGAGATTAGGTAAGTTCATGCTGCTCCCATGCATCTGCTATCGTCAAGACTATCTCTGCAAGCACTTCTTGCTGAAACACAGAGACAACCAGTCTCACAAGCCCAATAAACAGAGATGGAGGGCAGTTACAATAAGTCATGTAATGTCAGCCTGTCCCTGCTGCTTTAAGGACTGCGGCATTTCTCGGACTGCCACAACACTCTGGCTGTGCCATTGCAAGTCATTGCTGGCATAAACCACATCCCTGAACACCTCAAACACCCCAAAGCGTCTTTGCCATATCGTCCCTGCCACATTTGTCATACCCCTGATGTGGAGGCTTCTCTACCTGAGCATATAAAGCCCACATATCACAGTTTAAACCTAGAAACAAGGGTCTGGTGAAAGTATCCCCCTGGATCACATTGAATAGAAGTTATTTTTCCTAATGAGTAGCATAAGCTGGCAACATTTTCAACTATTATTATACTAAGTAATTAAGGAAGTTTAGCAGTAATGTAAACTAATATTTTTATAAAAACAAATTAATAAGACAGTGATTAGAAATCTCCTGACTACAACAGCAATACAGACTGTGACCCTGATGTAGACTAAAGTATATTCTCCTTAATAATGAGCAACAAAGCACTGAAATGCTCTCACTCTGAAGAGCAGAAAAAGCAGTTTGGTTTTTAATGTTCAAGAAAGCACATGAGCTAATTAGTCCTTGCAGGCAACTGCATCTGATTACAAAGAACTTTCTCAGACAAAATAGTGTTTTCTTATTTTGGGAAACTTCATGGTGTGAATTATGAAAATTTGCATTTAATTAGTCTTAATACCTTCTTTCATTGTGGTGCCTGTAGGCACCACCCAAAACTGGGACCCTATTGTGCCACACACTGTGCAAACACCTCACAACAGCTACTTCCCCCAAATGCAGAAGAGGGAGAGAAGGTCATACTATTCTTCTCACTTTGTAGTAAGCTGAAGTGCAAGGAACAGAAGTGATTTGATTAAATCATACCCAGTTTATGGCAGAGACAGGAAGCAAGCCTGGCTCTCCCTAGAGCCAGCTCTAACACCAGGACCAGAAAAAGCACCTTTTCCCTTTAAGAAGCTCATCACACACTATCTTTAGGAGGAAAGAAAAAAATCAAGCCACTCTTTACAGGACTGGGGTTTAATGGCTTGTCACTGTAGTCAAATAATTCAGTGTCAAATGCCTATGATTTTTTAATGATTCATTGACATAGGCAGATCTCATCCACGGAGAGGTGCCTGGTTACTGCACTTCCTCACTGGAAGTTGTACAAAGTAGAATTCAAACATCCTTCACCACTTCATTAGTGAAACGAATTCATCTTCTAATAGAAAAGAAGTCCTTCAGCATTCTAGATATCCATTTTACATTCATACATAGTCTGTATCTTGTCTTTTTGTACTAAAAGGAAATCCTTTTAATCAATGCTCTGGCAACAAAATTGCACTCCCCTGAATACGGTTCTCAGCCAGCCTGCAGTGTAAATGATACTTAATAGATAAAGAGACACACTGTCAAGATCAGCTGTGCATGTGTTAAAGCTCAATTGTCCCTAAGGTAGCAAGGAATAAAAGCCTTTCAGATAACACATTGCTGTCTAGTCTCATCTGTAACACATTTCAACATAAGCAACAGGGCTTCTTTCCTCCTCTTCACTTGACTTATTTCCCTCTGCATAAGGACTCCATCAGGGGAAATGCAAAAACTTTATCACTTACAAACTCAGAGATTGAGATGAAGGAAACCAAGGTGTCTGACCAAAACTGTGTTTTCTCTTAGTGTCACAGGTGGCACTAGAAATCAGGAACCTACGGATCCCAACCCACTACCAGTTCATCAAGCTACATCCCTTCTACTGTCATCCAAATGGCATGTCAGAGGTTTATTCTACAAGAAGATTTGCTCAAAGCCTTAATAGCATTTTAGTCTTCCTCATTAGGATTACTCAGTGAGGAATAAGCTCCTTAGTGTGGTACAGAAATGACCACAGTCACACTGATCTTCCTCCATTTATTTGGGCAACATCCACCTCTGATCCAATCCTAATAAACCCAAAAGACCTACAAAAACAGTAACTGAGTCCTGGGAGTCCTTATGCAAACACAGCACTGTAGGGTACGAGATACTTCCAACTCAGATTTGTACTGAGGACTGCTTATGTTAGTAGCATATAAACTTATTTTTAAAGAATTAAGAAATTTTGAGATTTAAAATACAATATGCAACTCTATCTTTGCTTTTTCTATATTTCCCAATCAGCTACAAAGTTTGCTGAAATTCTTGACAGTCAGTAATTGCAATTTAAATAAAAAGCGATCAAAATTCAAACTTTTTTTTCACCAAGACAAAATGTCACCACGGTGTGTAAAGAAAAAATGTTTTGGTTGACAAAACGAAAATTTCAGCCCATGTAAGACTATGGGTCTCTCTCCCTTGCACTGCAAAGGGAGTAGCCATGCATTATTTATTTATAGTCATCATAAGATCAGGAATATGAAGATCCATGCAGGGAAAAAAAAATCAATCTGAAGAGTGGACTTAGGTTAGAAAATAAATTTTGAGGATAATTGGGATCTCCATTTTATTAGACATGCTTTTTTTTTGACAAAACAAGAAGCAGAAGGCAACAGTACTATCAACAATTGCATCAGTCTCCAGACATATTGCAAATGTTCTCAAAAGTTTCTGCACAAAGCATGTCAGTCTGAAAGAAAATTGAATTTATTTGAGAAGTTCTTATGCAGCAACTGACTGACCATAAAAATGATTTCAAAGCACTGTCTTCATCTCAAGCATTGTTTCCAGCTGTGTTTAAACAAATCTGATTTCCTTTGTCATCATCTGCAGCTGTATTTCCCTTCTGTTCTGCTTTCTTTTGAAAGCAGTTTACTGTGAAAAATGCAAAGAAAATGCAACTTCATTCTATGGATTTTTCATGTCTTTCCTACTCTTATGGTCAGTGATCACAGACATATATTATAAAAAAGGAACTGAGACTGAAATTATGCTAAAGCAGGATAAGTTTAATATACACAAGGACTCAGGGGTCTGCCCTTAAAAGCACAGCGTATCAATGTCAGGGAGCTTCGATTCTGTTCCTCTCTGCTCAGAGATGTATTGCTCCAGTGCTGCCTTCTGTAGCACTAACATACAGAATGCAAGAATATCTGTACATCAAAACACAAAAATTAAACACACCCCAAAGGCTTTATTGAACTGGCAGGGTGAGAGAATAAATGTACGTTGTCACGTGTTAATGCTGTTTTAGAAAATGTTTGGAGAAAAGAGGAGAGAGGGAGGGAAGGGGAAAGACAGCAATTATTTCATTATCTGGCATATCTGTTGCACCCTCTCATTTACACACATTCTTGCACACCAACAGCACGTGGGGAAGAAGGAGGGGAGGGGCAGTGAAAAGAAAAAAAAGGAGGGGCTCCATAGAAAGCTAAACTAAAAATAAAAATTCTCTATGCATCTAGATTACAATGACTGTTTTTTCAAGATATGTCAAAATACTGGAGAGAAAAAGGGAGATGAGAAATTTGCCCTCTGTACAAGATAACTGATAGCAGGGGGCTGTGGTGAAACAGACCCCAGCTTCATTCATAAATACCACTGAAAACCTGAATTAAGCTGCTTATTATCCTAGGACGTAATGTGACCAGCTTTGCAGAGATCAATGTCTTCTCTACAGATGCCTGATCACCAGTTCAGAAATCAATCAGCTAAGCCTCAAAAAATGCCAGAGGAGCAACCAAGGGCATGCAGCCCTAATACTAAATTTAAACAGGCATTAAACAGCACCGCTTTCCCCACCAAAGTGTTTCTGCACCAAACTGTAGGAACTCCCATTCAGAGCCACTGCCACAAATTCCAGGGAAGAGAAGAAATGAGAACTCACTTGCTGTGTGTGAAATGTCATAGCTAAGCAGCACAAGGTTTTCCCTGTTCTGTGTCCCTCTCTCTTTTGTGAATTATCCTTGTAGCATCTGCCCTGGGCACAGAAGAGCTGAGTGCTCTCAGTGCACAGTTTAAGAAGTGTTTGGGTAATGCTCTCAGGCACATGGTGTGACTCTTGTGGCCCTGTGCAGGGCCAGGAGTAGGACTTGATGATCCTTGTGGGTCCCTTCCAACTCAACATATTCTGTGATTCTGTTTGGTGAAAACATTCAGCACTTGGCTTCCTTATATGCTGGAATATGAAAAGATCTGCAAGTGCACAGCTTGCTGAGGAAGGCCTTTGATAAATGCTCATAACTAAAGAAAGGATATATCTATAATTGTTGATAGGCTTTCATTGAGAATCTGAAAGAAAGGGAAAATACCCAGCTATGTCATGCAGAGGTCTGCTTTCCCCCTTTGGAGCTGATTTTGCATTCTGAGAGCTGAGGGAGGAGGAAGGAAGAGAGTAAGGAAATCCACAAGAATTCAACTGGGTGAAATTTATTCTTTGCGAAATGTATAAAACCTTAGCTATTGCATAAAGCAACTTTTAATCAAATGCTGTAAAGTGCAGAGCACAGCCCTGAGGAGGGTTGTCACTCAGTTCTTAGCTCCCTCTTTCAGGGCTTGGGAAAAGTTTCTGTAACCATGGGCTCAACCCTGGCAGCTGCCATGCACTGATTATAGTGCATGCACTGGAAAGTGTGGGTCTTCATTTTGGGCTCTCAGAGAGTTGAAGAATTGAGATTTAAAGATGACCATCTGCAAGCTGCACTGCAGGAAAGATACATGCAGGGAGGACACCCTTTTTTGTTCTAATACTCTTCAATCTGTTGTGAGAGTTACTTCTGATTAATTGAGTTAAACAATCTGGTGTGATTTTCTGTTCTTATAGGTTAATGAACTTTTCAGTTATGTTAGTCATCAGCATGCAAATCTAACTCCAACATGACTTAGAGAAGGAAGAAAAACAGGCAGTAAAGTGGGTGCTGGGCTCTACCTACAGCAGGTTTAAGCTCAGCTAGTTACTCTTTGTGTGCTATCTTTGCAAAGTCTGTGTCTGGACGCAGAGCACAGAGGCCAAGTGCCCTCCTGACCTCTCTGCTGAGTCAATGAGCAGGAGAATCCAGAATCAGTGAGGTTCTCTGAATGAGGTATTTGTGAGAGCTGGGCCAAACTACCGAATTTCATGTTTCAAAGGACTCTGAATGGTTTTTGTTCACTAACTGCCTGGGTAGAATTCAAATAAGTGATGAAATATGTCCATGGCTTGAAATCCAACTGGAAATTCATATTCAAAGTGTTCGATTTCCCAGGAAATGTATTGCAGGAACCTGCAATACATTTCAAAGTCATACATTTAAGTGCATTGTTCAAGAAAGCACACAGGCAATAAACCAACAACAATATATCCTTGTGATAAATTGATCCTTAAGGGTCCTTTCCGAGTCAAGCTGTTCTATGATTCGGTGATGTATGTAGTTGATGCTTGCAAATATCAGAGCACAAGCTCCCTGCATAATTCTCCATGAACAAATCCAGTAATCAGAGCTTTTGCACAAGTACCAGAAAATCACAGCACAGAGAAACCAAAGTGAATAGGAACAAATGGGTGCAGGGTTAAATGGTGTCTCCCCAGACTAAACAGATGGGTTTGCATTCTGTGAGCAGTGACAGCATCCCCTGTGCCAACAGGGGTGGGGAAAGAAGCTACAGAGTGGGATGCTCTCATGTCCCAAAGAAAAGAGATCGGAGAAAACTCTGGAAAGGGAAAAGCAGCTGCTCAAAATGATCCACTCCTTTGTAATGTGGTAATTTCAGTCCTGCATAACATCTGAGACTGGAACAGACAGTGTTTGAGGAGGTTAGGTCAGTACACAGGGATGCTAAACAGTATTCCCTGCCTTAAGCAGGGATTTTAATAAACAAAACAAGCATAAGAACATCCCAGAGACAAAACTCAAACCCACAAAAACACTACCCCCCAAAACAACATAACAGAGAGAGAAAATAGTTACAGATAGAAAAGGGGGAAGGTATTACAGATTAAAATTTAAAGTATACAAATTAAAATTGAAAATCTGGGGGTTGGTTACCTGCCTCTTACTAATTAGGAAAAAAAAATGCTAGAGGATCAAGGAAAATATTGTTTTACAGCTCAGGGTTGTTTTTTTTCCTAAATTTTAAACTCTACAGGAAAATAATCCATCAAAACTGATATGAGATAATAAAATAATTCTTCAAATTTCATTCCTTTCGTTAGCTTTTCATCAGCCATGTGTCCAAGACTTTAAGATAGCTAATGACATTTTGGCTGATTGCAAATTCAAAATCAGTCATAAAAAGGCTACTGTATTTTATGTGCTGTATAATCTTTCACTGAGTTTAATATTTTTATGATGTACATTGTACAGATGTGTCTACAAGATAGACCTCATTTAGAAAATGGATTAAATAACTGCACAGTTCTAGCATTAAAGGCATGCTATCAGTAAAAAAGTTTAAAAGGAAGATAATATTTACTGTGAACTATTTCTTCCTCTTTGAAGTGGAAAGTGAAGTATTCTGTAGCTAAATGGGAAATGACTCACTTTCAGAACATAAATCAGTGTTTTAACTGAATTGAATTAATTGACATTTCATATCTTAAGGGATAGATTTTTTTGTAATTTTTCAGGAATATCTAAGTCTGAATGCCTTGTTCATAAAATGAAGGTTAATAAAAGGGGGAAAAAATAAAAACCCCTCTTCCTTACTGGTTAATCTTTCTTGCAAAATTTACTTCCAGGAAATATATAGCCCTGTGCTAATGAATGCAATCATTCACAGGGATTTTGAGGAGCCTAGGACAACTCTATGTGAAGGCAAATTGTAAATAAACCCATCTCAAACGGGGCATAAAACAAAGCTCTCTATTAAAATAGAGTCATCAGTAGAATAAGAAACCATTTTTCAGTAAGGAGAACACGTTTCTTAGTCCTGAAATGGATTAAGTGTTTGGCTTTCAGCTCCACGCAGAAAAGAAATTTGGATTATCTGGATATTCTGTACAGTTCTAGAGAAGTAACAGGGGACAGGATCCTGATTCAATTAAAAGTACTGGTAAAATTCTCTGTAATTTTAATTGAACAAGGATTTCACTCAGCATATCAACCGTGTGTATATAGATTTAAAATATACTCTTGCAAATATAGGTCTAATTTACTCCTGTGATTTCAGCAGGATAAATTTGAAACCACAGAAGCAGAATTAAGATAAGAACATGTTCTATTGTACATAATAATAATTTCCAAAGCAGGAGAATAATACATGTTGACTGGAGACAGAGCTAAAAAGTCATACAGGAAAAAATTTCTCTCACATGATCAGCTGAAACTAAAATCTTGATTCTGCTGTTCTATAAAACAGTCACATCCCTTCCCTCCAATGAAAGATTTCTGGGAGACAAATAGAAGGTTCAGGATTAAATTTTGTAATGACAACTCCACAACTGGAATACTCCTGAAAACCTTCTGCCTTCTATTAGCACATTTCACATCACTAAACAATTCTAGCAACTGAAGTCTAAATATTTTGAGGATTATTGTTCTGTATTTCCACAAGACACCTGACTCAGGAAGATACTTAAATCACATAGCTGATTTTAAATGATGGAGTAAATCCCTTGCTAGCATGCTTCCAAAGTTCTTAAAATATGGTGTTGACTCAAGAATAATTTGATTTTCTTAGTTGATTTCTCAGTCTAAATGGATTTGTATTTTCATATGGTCCTTTTTCTATTTTGACTCTTTTGAATTTGACTAACTGTCCATAATTAACTTCCTGTTCATTTTTACAACATCATTATCAGAGCAATTAGTTCATGGATTACTTCAGTCTCAATCTGGCACATTTTTTAAGCAGCAATGGCTCAGATCATGATTTCCCTTCATCACTTGTAAATACCTTCTTCAACATATGTAAATAATTTTTTTATTAAATGCCACTGGGAAGTGGTACGTTAGAGCCCTCCAGCTAATGATTAATATATCCACTACTGAAAACATTACTTGGCCTGCTCTTTCCTGAATCCTTCCACATGTTTCAGGAATTGAGACCTTGCAGTGTCTCAAAGCTCAAAAGGGAGGAAAGGAGAGTAGTTTTAAGGCTATTCCTGGGCTGGAATAGCCTTTGGCTGTTATTAGGATGTGTCTGAGAGTCTGCCTAAAGCTGCAGTAAAGACTTTGTACAGCATAGCTTGAATCACTGCATACGCATCCCTACATATCTGCAGGGATATCCTGTCTTAAATCATCACAGAATCTGGCTGGTTTTGACAAGAGAGTAGTTTCTTCTTTCTCTGACTTAAGATGTATAAGACCTCTTTCCTTTTTACCTAACTCAGGATTTCTTTCAAATACTACTGAAATTTTTGTATTCAGTCATGGCTTCCTCAAACTCAGCATATTTATTTTCCTTTACTTATATATTTTAGCTTTCTTTCTTTGTGCCTCTGACAAGTCAAAAATTGAATTAAATTTGTAAAAATACTTGGGGAGAGAATTTGCAAGAAAGAAAGATACAGTAAAAGGAATTACATCTTCTGGTTTTTATTTTCACTGTCTGAGAAATTAGTCTTATGTTAATTCACTGGAAATGAAGCCAGTTTAATTTATTCATTGGCAATTCTTAAGGGAGACTTTGTGAATTTTGTAACCAGACCTATTAATCTGGAAGTACCTTCTCTATTTTTAATGGTTTGCTTTTGCTTTTAGCACACTGCTATCAGGAACTGAAGTAGTTATTTGGACATGTTTGAAAATGCAACCTTCTGTAGAAAGATTCATCTGCTCATTTAGTTTTTGCCTTGAAGTTCTCATCAAAAGTAGATGGCAGAATGTTTTTCCAGATACCTGCCCTAAATCCTTTGAAGATGCTTATTTACGTCATCATTACAGTATAAATTACTGTTTTGAAATTAATAAGGTTTTACCATTTTTATGTTTTCCACCCCTTATGACAAGAATTTTAATGCATGCAGCTGTCACTTTTTCTTAGTTCCAAGAACTAAAAGGAGGTTAGTTTCCAGAATCTCCATAATGGAAATTTCACTGCACTGGAAAGGTCTTTGGAAGTCTGTTTGGTGAGTCTGCCTGTGAGGATTGCACCGAAGTACCTGAAAGCTGATGAACAATAAAAAGGGCTTCTCAGCTCCACCTGTGGATGTATTTCTCCCCAGGGATCTGGAAGGAGCACTCTGTGAGCAACTGCTGAAGGAACACAGAAAATGGCTCTCACACAGCTCCCACAATGAGCAGCTTGAGATCCTTTTCCTCCATTTGTCAGATCACTGTGCAGTCTTAGATCCCCTCCAATTGCTGCCACCTTCCTCACTCCTTTGCACGTTGGAAGAGAAGGACTTGCAGTGGTCACATGTTGTGTAAAGGTACCTCTGCTCTGTTCATGCACACTTTTATTGGGCAGCCCGGATAACCACAATTTTAGGTCTTTTAATTTAATCTTCTACCACTAAAATCTACTGGAAAAGATTAGTGGCATGCTTTACATTCCATTCATGTGAAATCCAGAAAAGTCAAACAGCTTTGCCCATTTCTGGCAACAGGGAGAGAGTGCATGGGCAAGCCACACAGCAGTCTCACTGATGGCAGCACGGACTGTCACACTGGGAATCACCGAGGCCGGGTTTCAGGAGGAATCAGTTATAGCTGATATCACTTTTTGAAGTGTTCATCAATCTTCCAATGCAATATTTTTTACAGAACTACACTAAGAGCTTGGCACACACTAAGTACATGAGATGTTTCAGCCAGCTTTCTTTAACCAGAAATCTCTTTTCTGGTATTTATTATGTTTTGCTTGTGCTTTGCTGTATTAATCCTACCAAGAGCTGAAGATAAAATTTAAGGTTCGTTTCCACAGTTATTTGTACCTGTGCACTGGTGATCCATTTCCCATGACACAAGGTGCTTAATGTAAATTAGTGCAGAAAAGGAACCTACAATGCATTAGTTTGCATGACAGGGAAAAACGGATGATTTAAAATTTAGACAGGTTTGTGGTCTGCCCAATTTGAGTGGTTTTGCTCTGTACCATCATAAAGCCTGAAAATATTACACAGCTTGGGGGAAGCTATCCTCTGTGTAGTAATTGCAGTTCTATGCTTATTTTATGTTTACACATTATTGTCTGACTGCCCATTTAGAAGAAATAATTAGGACGTAGCTAATTACAAATAAGACAGATTTGTTCTTTCTGGCAAATTCCTTAATGCAACTGATTACCCTTGGCAGAAAAGCTACCATGGCACGAACCTCTTAAATAAAACCTGCACAATGACCTTTCCATCTGTCAAACTATCATAAATTAAGAGATCAGCAGCAAAGAGAACGAGGGCTCCAGGTTTGGTTCTCAAGTATGGATGGCATCTACAATTAATTTGACAGACAGGCTTATTTGCCTTCATTTCACCATTTTGATCTTTCCTGCTAGTACAAGGAGACCCACAGGGGAACAAGTCTGATGGATGTATTCTGCTTTCAGCTGCACCTTCAGAGCATTGAACAGCTCCATTCAGTTGCACCAACATTCAACAAAAAGCAAATGTTACTCATTGGGTGTAGACAAATCTAGAGGGCTTTGAGGTATGTGACTCTGGTAGACGTATGAGAAATAAACATTCTTTCTTTATGAAAGAAGAATATAAATTAATTCTGTCCAATTTCAGATATTATTGAAGCAAGGTAGAGAAACTTGTGGGTACACAAACTTAAGGGAACTGAAGTTTCTAGGACTATCGCCCCAACTGCAATAATTTATCACAGGCCTGAAATGAAAATTGACTATGAAAACTTGTTACAGTTGCAGATTTACCCAGCTGTATATTTAATTCAACAGCTTTTGGCCTTGAAGTATCAAATCTACTTTCTGAACTAATTGTGTTCATTCACTTTTAATGTTTTTTCCTTTTCCTGCCCTCTCTCTCTTACATGTGTCTTGCAGCAGGTATAAAGAAAAAAGACAGGGAAACCATCTATTGTGATCCATCACATCAGAAATATATTTGATGCCCTTAAGCAAAAAAGGTTCTTTTTCATAACAGAATCTACTGGTTCCTGGCTGAGCTTCAGAGTACACAGAGTACCTAGTCACTATTGTCACTATTGAAATTATAAATACAATTGTTTCAGAAAATGTCAATCTAAGATATTGGAATTTGAAACTAAACTCCTGCAGTTACATAACTTATTTAGAAATTCTGTCATTTTTATTCAGACACAGGCAATATTACAAAGATTTCAGTAAACAACTTTGTCTCAAAATGTGATTGCTTTGATAGCTACAGAGACTAGAATATGAGATTGGGTATTAGATAATAAGAAATCAAAGAAGCACATACCAGTATGAAAAGAGAAGTAGTCTGAGGGTAGAAGTTGTGTACTCGAGCGTCATTCAAGTAGGTTGGTAGGGAAGGGTCCTAAGGGAAGGCACTGCCTCCTGTGGCTTGAGTCTGACTCAGTCTTTCCCTGTCGGTACAAGTTGACTCAAAGCAGAGTGTTGCATGCCAGCTTTGCCCACCCTCCTGCAGATGCTCCCAGCCCTGCCAGCGGGGTACCTCCCACAGCCACCAAGCACAGGGCTGTCAATGTGATGGGCTGCAAAAGATGGCAGTTCTGATCCTGCTCAAAAACACACAGCTGAGAACTGGCAAACTGATCTGCAGCCTACAGAAAATCTCACACAGGGAAATATTCTCTCATTGGATGTGGCCTCTTGTTTGTACAGTTTTTAACCTAAATTACCTTATTTAAAGCATGAGATGGAAGGAAAGTGAATATTTTTCTCTGCTTACTCAGGTAGATAGGTAACGCTTCAGAACCACATCATGGATAGTGCAGCAAGGTGTTTTTGTAACAATATAAAGAAAATTTATCTGTGCAAGTGTTATCAAGTCTCAGAGTCTTTGATCTCAATTTTCTTTCTTTGTCAGATGCATTTTATTCCACTGACTGAAATGGAGTTGATCTCAACTGGAGCGCCAACGATCAATTTTGAAGCAATAATGATCAAACCCATTAAGTACAGAATTCTCATTTATATTGTATTTCCTTTATATTTTCTTAGGGCCTCAGATTAAATAAGGCAAGTCAAACTATAATAGTTTCCTCATGTCAGAGGTTAAACACTGGTTTCCTCCTCTTCATTAAACTATTTGTTACTTACCCTTGTGTAGACCACTGAGCCCTTCATACCTGCAGCAGTTTCATAAATACAAATTATACTGCAGCATTTTCATCCTTATTTAGCCCTTTAAAACAGAAAATCTGCAAACTTGAGGAGAAACAGGGAGAAGAGAGAGTATATAGTAGAAAAGAGTTCCTAAGTAGAAAGCAGAAAGATAAAAATGGAACATGCACATAGCAAAAAGCAGAAAGCCAATCTTCAGATTCCGTGGGCAAATCCAAAGGAAATCGCTGTGATCCTCCAAACATCTCAAATTGGATATGTGTCAGAGCATTCCCACACAAGCCTTGTTCTCCTTTCTCAGTTCTGGTAAAATCATTCCAAAACCTCCAAGGTTATACATCTCCCTTCTCCAGCAACTTCCCCTGTTCTTCAGCCCAAGCCAAGAAGTGTGGCTGAGCCACATCTACCCTGCCCCTCCTGGCTTCTCCATCCAAATAAGCTGGTCACTGGGATACAGGAGAAGGACAGGGAAGCAAGAGAATCTGATCAGGTTGAACACTCAGGTTCCACAGCAGCACTAGAGCTGCACCTCCTCCCAGCACCACAGCCAGTTGCATGGGGACTGCTCCCCGGTGCTGCCCCGTGCCCGAGGGGACAAAGTCCAGCAACATCAACAGAAACCATCCCTGAAGGTTCCAGCTGCATCGTGGTCTCTCCCAGGATGGGTAATGTGCCCAGGGGAACAACCTGTCAGTACAAGCCTGGCATGGCCTCACTGTGACCACCTTTTTTCTTCATGTACTCTGATCTGGGAGTGCTGTCAAGCTTGATTTCCCCACGTGAAATCCAGATGAGTTGGCTTGGCCATTGCTACACTTCCTTCTGCTTCCACACACTGACTCTCCATAGCATCTCTCCACACTGCAGAGCCACTTAATGCTGCAACAGCATTCCAAAGAATGTCAAGTGGAAAAAGTTCCAGTTATAATTTTAATTAACTTGTGTCTTCTGGGCCTTCAGGTGTTCACACTCTCATTGTTTTGAATAATACCATAAAGGCTTAATCCTTATTCAACTTATTTATTTTTAAATGAAAATACACTGTCTTTGAATCACCAGAGGTAAGTGGTTTTGTCTTCAACTAAAGAAATATTCGCCAGTCTTTTGAGATGACTTTGTTGGTTTTTAATATCAGTATAAAACCATGATCTCAGCAATGTCTCACAAGTTTCTTTATGAATTGAAAATAAAGCACTGTGCTGTTAAATACAGTATTGCAACTGAAAGTGCAGGTGAGCTAACCACAAAACAAAATAGTCCAGAGATGCTCAAGTAATTAATATGTACTGGAAATTATTGTAAAAATACTTATTTTACATTTATTAAAGGAAGAATACTCCTGGGTCATTCTTCTAGTTCTCTCCTAAAAACTATCTTTCCTTGTAAAAAAGTCTACCACAAATTCTTTTGAAAGGAAACGTCATTAACTTCAAAATTAAATGTACAAATAAATATGGTACAACCCATTTATTCTCTAGAAGAAGCAGGAAAGGTCAGGACTATTCTGAGGAGCACCTTACTAGAATCTTAGCCTTACAGTTGCCTATTATAATTAAAGCCCAATTCTAAAGTATGGCACCAATCTATTTTTACAGATATAAGTATACAAATAACTCACATTTTATTAATGTCTTGAGACAGATATTTCTATGCATGAAACAGAAACATGTTTCTAGAAATAAAGAAAAAAATGTGACAAAACAGTCCAGTTCATGTCTGATGGCAGAGAATCAGATGTAATCACTTCCTCTAGAAAGCAACAATATTTCCAATGTAACTTAATGTGCTTTAGAGCCCTGTTGCAGCATGTTGGATAAATAACATCTTTGCTACTCTCCGCTGCAGAGACCAAGCACGGGAAGGATTATGGTTTTGCAGATCATAATTTACATGAGGTACTAAATTCCCTTCTGAATTACACTATTATAACATCACCAAGTGCATGTGTATGTTGGTGTCTTGGGCCTCCTCAGCTAAGCTGGCAATTTAGAAGAATGGGAATTTAGGATACAGTTTCAATACTATGAAATAGAGACGTCTGTGTTGATGCATACATTTCCAAAGCTGAAAGGACAAGACTTCAGTCTGCAGCTATAAATTATTCATAGCATATTCTGACACATTGGGGAAGAGACCTGAATATTCATATGCCACACAATAAAATCCCTATAAATTTGAGGAATGATGAAATTGTGGAAACTTTCCTAACTTTCATTATACAAACCTTATGGGACAAGCTGTGCCACAGCGGATTTCACTGATACAAGACATGCAATCAGAGGAATCTGTGGAAGACATGAGCCTTGAATCAGAGTTCCTATTTTTTGAAGCAATTTTTCCCAGAACAACTGGGGGTGCCAGCAATTTGGGAACTGTATTCTGAAATCATAGACACTCATAAAATATTACCCATCATATTGCACTCATTTGCTAATCAATTTGGAAGCTGTTTTCACAATTGGTCTGCATTCAATAAGGTAAACATCTGATCTGTGGTTCTCTGCTGCTGTAAATGTTCTTTAGCCATTTGTAACTGGACAAAATGAGTGTAAAGCATAACTATTCAAATTTGGTGGCAGGTTGCATCTCTTGTGCATTAATAAAATTGACTACTTAATGCCCTTGATGCTAGACAATGTAAGGGTCCAATGGTTGCCTCTCAATAAAACAAAATCACTATTTTTGCAACATTAGTCAGTTTTTTTAAAGAAGTATGCTACAGCACTGGCCAGGCTGTGGAAAATCAAGACTTCAGCATTCTTTTTACTTTTGAGAAATCCTTTGATTTAACCAATTAGTGTTCTTGTTACAAGCACATTCTCAATGGATGCTGTATATACACTTGTGCCATCTAGTTTGATGTCAAAGACTAAAAAGAAGTCCTCTGTCACTTTTCTCACCTTTTCCATACCCTTTCTATACAATGACCAAAAACTAATTGGCAGCTTTTAATCTTCCTGGTACATACTGCTATGATCTGCACACAAGAATTCAGGATGAATCCCAAATACAGAGATGCTGTGCTTTTGTGTTCTTTTTCAGGAGTCAAGTTGACCCCAAAACAGTTTTGACACAGGTAGAAGAACAAAAATCAAAACAGATGCAGCATTTAGAGGGCCCGGGTTGCTCTAAGGGTTCTTTACAAACTCTGTTCTGCCAAGTGTTAGTGGACAGGAGAGACAAAAATTCCACAGGGAATGAAATACCTGAGTAGTCCTGAATAAGTTAAGCATGGTAATCATTTGCCCTCAGACAACTATTTACAGTCTTTATGCATCGAGCTCCTCATTGATACAGAGAAGTAAAATTACCTCTATTTAAACTTGATAAACTAAGGCAGAAAAGACTAAAGCCAGTCTAAATCTAAGAGTTTGGGAGTGATGACACCATGTCTTTGACAGTAACAGCAGCATGAAGCATTTCTGTTGCTTTTTCCTTCCCATCACAGCCTACCCATCCCTTATTTGTGCCGCTTGTCCTTAACTAAGTGCCAAGATCAGAGCTAGATGTCCTAATAACATTTGTCAGATATTCATGAATATGGCTAACGATTTGCAGCAATTTTGCTACATATATTGATGTCTTTGAATGCAGAGCCAGAGTTACAAATGTCAGACACAAAACCTGAACTAAGTCAGGAGATCTCCGCTGTATCTGACACTGATCATACATGTTGTGTGAATGTCATATACTTTGTGTGAGCTGTGACTCTTTCATGTAGCTTTAAACAGCTTTAGACTGATGCTAAACCATCCTTTTATTTCTGTGAGAAATAAGTAGGATTCATGAATCTGCTTTAGGGTGAAATGAACTATATCCTAAACGTCAGCACCTGTACTAGTTCAGTCTGTACTGGGAGTACATATATCAAGGATCACTGTCTCAGGTAAATACACTCACTTCCTCGTTTTTGAAACTCATGCAGAACAGATTTTAACTTTGTTCACGAATATGAAATAAAGCTTAAAAAACCCAAAAGCCCACATCAAAAAGCCATGTGCAGTGTTTGTAACACTGATTTCTCATTACTGCACATGTAATTCCCACTGACACGAGCAGTAATGTGGTATTTCAGTCTGGTGCACTGGATATTAAGTTGCTAAGGGAGCGGAAGCACATGGTCTTCCTGGACCAGCCTCAGGTAGATTTCAATTACTCTCTGCTCTTTCAAAACGACAGTTTCTGATCTCTGATTTCCACTGGTTACTAAGCTACTTGAAACAAGCACATTGTACACGGGTAAACAGTTATTGTAGACGTCTGGGTCACCAGACAGATTGTAATATAACCTGCCTTTAGTGACAACACACACTGTGTTCCTCACATACACATCTACTGTCTGCAGCAGCTCAGCCTCATTTAGATATTCTGATATTCAGCTTCAGAAATGCATGATAGGATGTGGATGTTGTTCTGGTGAAAAAAATCCATCTTAAAAATCTGCAGGGTTTTCCCATGTAGAAAAGTTCCTGGAAAGCTTGGAGCTTTTCAACATTTCTTAAGATTCCCATCCTTTCCTGGACATCTCTCTTTGCTTCAGGGTATGTGGTTAAGAAATGCATGTGGGGCACTCCTCAGGAGGAAGTTACAGAGGACAAAATGTCTCTCTGAGGACAAGGGAAGATGCATAAAATAGAGAAGTTCCTGACTTGCATTTTTAAGCAGGCAGACTGACTAATTACATACATCCATGCCCATTTCATGGTCCTTAAGCCAGGAGTAATCTTTCTGCCTAGACCCCTGAACTGCAGCACACACTCAGCCACAGAGATCCTGTAATAGGCACAAAAGAGGGAAAGCATGAAAAATCAGTTCATGTTCCAATCAGTTCTGTACAGATGCAGCAAGAGGAAATACAGACTGACAAACAGAGCGAAAGCACTAAGCAGTTTCTCCTTATGTAACACATCCTCCCTACAAGTCTGTAGAGAAATATAACCTTTTAATTGCTGCAAAGGCTGTAATGATACTCACAACTTGTTTACAAAATACTGATCCCTTTTTAATCATTCTGTATTTCTCCTGTGTTGTACTGCATATTAAAATGTTGTAGCCCTACTAAAATAGATCTTGCTTATGTAACATCAGGGACATGTGAAGCGAACATGAAACAGAGCTTTGACTCTACAGCAGTTCACACCAAGAAGTATCTCTATGATTCCTCCATGGCTGCAAGCAACACTATCTTCACTGAAATTTTTTTTTCCAATTAATTATCAAAGTTCAGTATATTCAGTCTTAATAAAAGTGCATAATGCGCTGCTCCAAAGGACCCAGCACATACCTTAGCCTAGAATATTGTCAGCAAATAGCTCATTTCTTAAGACCATCACTATACAGTTCACTTTACCTGGTTCTTAATTTTGAGATCTGAAAAAGGCTCACTTCCTGTAACAAACTGCTAACATTCATTAGACTCATGTTACTGAACTGTGACTGGACTTGACACACTGAGTACCTCTCAAGCTGGAGGCCTGAGCTGGGATGTGACACCTCTGAGGCATTAGGACTGGGTCGTAGGAAATGCTGAAGAGGTTAAGAGGGTCACAGTTGCAATGGACATAATTTTTGTAAGGAAGACTAATATACAGGCTCCAGTGGCAAAATTTAGGGTATTGGGCAGGAAACTGAAGATAAGGAATCTCCACTGTAGGAGTTCCTGAAATGCTCCCAGCACCTCACATGGGGACAAACATGGAAACAAAATGTCTGTGTAGAGATGAGAAAATGATGTGAAAACAGGCATTTCAGATTCAATGAGGGAGTTTACACAGGATGAATTTGGCATCACCTAAACAAGATGGGAACCTTGCTACTGGCAACAGAAAGCTTTAGAGTCCTACAGAAAGCTGGATCAAAAAAACACATTGGGCTGTTCCACCTTCTGGGATGAAGTCATGGGAACACTGCATCATTCAATATGGCATAGAAAACATTTGGCAAAAATTTAACAGAAATGTACAAAGACTAGAATATCCAGCTTTAAAGAAAAACAGGGATATAAAATGCACCAGAGAAACTTATAGGAGAGATTTAGATACTGTAGTAAACTATAAAGGAAAATCAAGTAGACAAAACATTTGCACTGTACATTAAAGAAAACTCTTTTCCAGTTAAGAGTGAAAAGTTAACCATGACACACAGTAAGGCAGAATCCCTGTGGATTTAAATTCCATGGTCAAATGGGCAAAGTACAGCACTAAGCCTGTATTACTATTCACCTAACCACAGTGGTGATGGACTGTAACATGCTGAAGGGCTAAGAGAGCACTTTTTAAATGTAGAACATGTTGATGATAGATATGATGTCAAGACTAAATGTTTTGATATCACTGACAACTGCTTCATTGATCAGCTCCTCACAATTTGCTGTAAGAAAAGTAATTTCTGCTTTCATTCTGTATAGAACTTGCTTGTAATGTCCTTGTAGGATCACAGGAATTAAACAGGCAAACTACTCCACCAAGAAAGAAAAACCATGCACCACTGCCCATGCAATCAAGGAGCTCTCAGCCTGTCAAACCTCTCTGTGTCCAAGCCAGGAGAGATTGTCTATCAAAGAGGAATTCAAAAGCCTTCTGAAAACAAAGCAACAAGTTTATTGTCCCATATATATATATATATATATATATAATTATATAAAATCAGTTCTTTGAATTTGTTAGCATTTCAGATTATTTCTTCCATGCATAAAGAGAGAAGCCACAGAATCCAGACACACATCCTCCTCCCATAAAATTGAGATGCATCACATCAAAAGCACAGCTTCTAAGAATGATAATTTTGCATAAAAGAAACAATAAACTGCACTGTGGGGCACATTTGCCTGCTAAAACTGACAAAAAGCTATAGGATGTCAGCAGAGAGCTTAACTGATTGCCTAACCAATTCAAGATATGTTAGCTTTTTGCACTGAAAACATATTATATTTTATAGAACTGAATGTTCCTTTATACATACAGCATGCCCAGACACAAAGAGACAAAACACAAATACAAATTTTTATTTCAGGGTGTGGTGCAGCTAATTTGAACTTGTTCTTGGTAATGCTCCAAAAGCTAATACACTTTCAAATTAGGCTCTTGAGGTTTGATCATGCTCTCATTAGAGGCATTAACAAAACTCTCAGTAATTTTACCAAGAGCCAGGATTTGGTCCTTAGGAAGATAAGAAAACTTAATATTAAGTGCTGCAATCTTCTTAAAAGATATTGTCACTGTTCATTGGTTTTCAGAACTAGCATCTCATAAGCAGTTGGATCATTTGTTATGATAAGAAGTTCTACTGATGCCTCCAGCTTTTCTGAGTTTCTTTTTACTTTATATTCTTGTCTGATAGAACGATAAATGCTCAATGAACAAGGTAGTTCTAAAGTAATTTTCTTTCATTTTAATTTACAGGTTTTTGTAAGATTGCAGTGGCTGTGTGTAATTTCTAAAAACACAATAATTTGCATACATTAAGAAGGTATGTTTGTGCAGTATGTCATTACTTCTGTCTGCTGCATAGCTTTTCTATATGAAAAGAGATTTCTATTCAGAATTATGAAAAATAACATCTATAAATACTGTAGAGAAAATAAATTAATAACACTTGGCAATTATTTCTTTTCTTGAAACATTAATCAGTGGATCTTGTTCAGAACCTGTCTAATTCTCAACCTAAGTGAAGAACTGCTGGAGCCAGAAAATATGTCATAAATTGTAGTTCCATTTAACTGACAAGAAAATTAAGAATTGGAACATTTAAGAGACTTGCTGCATTTTTTCAAATTTTGTCTGCTTTCAGAAAAATTCAGGCTTTTTAAAAGTCTTCAAACCTCAAATCTCAAACAGAGCTACTGAGTATTGAACAGTGTTAAAGTCCTGCCAATGTCAAGTCTCCTGGTGCATGTTCTGGATTCTATGTGAACCTAGTTTGTGCATATTCACTTGCATGATAAAATAATGAAGTAAATTGCATTTATTTAAGGACTGATTACACCAAATACATGGTTGAAGGTAGATCAGAACTTTAGAAGGGAACAGTAATTATACCCTCATAAAAAGAAAGATGTTGATTGCCTGGAAGTTACCCCTTTTTAACCTGAGTGATAAAAATTGTTCACAATTTTGCAAATTAAATCTCTCTAATGACTTATAAAATGAACTTTCTTTCACAGTTCCACTGGAAATTTCTTGCCTGACCTACATCTCAAGTTGTTATTTACTTTGTTTCATGGCTGCACCAGACTGACAACTCACAGTAATCCTGCAAGTCAAGAATTGCAGTTGATTTCTTCTTCTTTCTGTCATTTTCAAATAACTACTTTCTGGCTTTAATCATATATGTTTGTCCTTAAATATGGGAATCATTAAATTAGGTTCTCTAGCTTATGATTTCTCATGCCTCTTGTCTTGAAAGATGATTCTATAAATCCATGTAACTCAAGGCCTTAGTCAATCTCTAACAGAGGTGATTAGGAGGGGACTTGCCTTGATCAAGGTATTCCATAATTAGCTGCAGAAATGTTCCTTGGCCTCTCTGGTAAAGCATCTAGTACAGCATTGTCAGAGTCACGATGCTGGATTAACATTGACAATAATAACATTTGCACTTGCTGGAGTCTCCTGCTCATGACACAGGCTGGTTTGAATTTGTATTCTTCTGCAGAAACAAGCAAACACTGAGGTAGATTAGAAAACAGACTTGCTCTTGGAATATTAATCATTTAAAGTAACATCTTTGTTATTGTGTTAGTCAAATCCTTCACCAAGCAAAGGACTATGAAAGCTAATGCAATTTCCATGTGACCCAGACTTTGTCCTTCCAGATTTTGTTTAGTTCAGAATTATTATACAATTAATTATATTTACTTACTATCACTTTTCATCTGTGTTCCCTTGTGTTTCCTTACAAGATCCTATTTTTCACTCTGGTTCATCTCTAATTCTATTTCCTGACTTTCATGCTTGAACTCTTCTTTTATTTCTCACTGTTCTATTTGCTTGAAATGACAGATCTACCACTTAGATTTGATTTTGTACTTATCATATCACAGAATCTTCCCATTAATTACATTCACTCTTCTGCAATTTTAATGTTTTTCTGGTTTGAACTATTGTCTAACTTTTAGTTACTTAACAAAACTTTCTACTTTACATTCACACCTTCTAGTATTTGCTTTTAGAAAGAGTCTCTGCACCACTGTACATCTTAGGGTAATGTATATAAAGCCTTCAAGGCTTGACATTTCAGAAACCTCAGGGATACATTTCTTTCCACTTCCCTTGCTCACCTTCAAAGGAACCCCCCAAAAGGGAGATTTGCTGTATTATGCAATGTAAAATTAGATCAGCTAAAACTATTTGCTTTAACCTTCATTAATTTAACATCTAGTTCATATCTGATCTCTTTGCCCCTGCACTGTAAGAAGCAGAGTAATATAAGAATCCTAGTAAACTCTCACATATTTAAGTTTTTTGGTCTTTTGGCTAGAACAGTCCCGAAGTCACTTACCATTTTTATTTCATCTGCCTTGTCCCCCCTGTTTTTCACTATTCATTTCTTTAACAGGTGAATTATCACCAATTATCACCAAGCTGGAGACTGGGCAATTGCACTAGAGCCATGTGCCCATATGGACTTACCCCTTTGCAGCAAAAAATCAGAAAAATGGGCAAAAAGGACAGCCACTCAGCTCTTCACCAAACTCAAACGTGCTTTCTGCCTGGAACATGCAAATAGCTATTTTAGGTACAGCTCTGGGACTGTAAGGTATAAAGAGCAAGCTTGTCTATGTCTGAAATAGCTGTCATAAGTGCTTCTTGCTCATCAAGCTTTCTCCCACCAGCACATCCAGACAGCTCCCTGCAACTTTCCTACAGTCCAAGGCAACCTTCTGTTGAAGTTTTTAGGGTCTCTCATGCCAGTTTTCCCCAACAGTGAGAAGAGCAGTGGTACATGTCTAAGATAAAATAGGAAAGTCAGTAGTAGCTGAGGACTGACTTTCAAATCAACCCCTTTCAAGGCTGTGTGACACTGCTCATCTCCAACAGTGACCATCACACACTCAATAAAACTGTGCTCCAGCACCCTCCTGTCAGACAGCAGCAGCTGCTGAGGGTCTTGCACATTCTGAGTGTTCCCAGCTTTATGTGGGAGACAGTGAAATATCTAAATATCTCCCATAATCAAATATTTCAAACTCAGATGCAAAATTCATGCTCTGGAATATTAAAGATAATCTGATGGAAAAGTACCTGACTCCTCTCTAAAATGCTACATTGCTAAAAGAATGTGGAACTCCATTTCCTAGTTCTCTGTTGGTAGATGACCTCTATATCACTTCTTTCACACTGCTCCATTAGTCAGCTCTGCTTTTTCTGGTTCTAACCCTACACAAAGAATTCTGCAGACTCCTGCTAATTGTTGCAAAAAATTTTACAGCACTAAGAATTATTTCTGGATCACTGCAGTTGCCTGTCACTATGAGTAAAGCCATTACCTGGAAGTACTTTTCATGGAACAAAGCAGTTATCTACCATTAGTATGGTCTTGTGTGAGGATAGAAATATAGTGAATTTGCTGGCAATATTCTTAAAGCTGTTGTTTTAAAACTTCCATAAGGAACTTTTACAGGAAAAGGAGCATCACCCCACTGTTACATGCCTTCAAAATCATCAGGTGCTATGGGGCATCTGCAGTATGGATCACTTTGGGGGTACCAAACAATTACAGAGAAATGCTGCTGACATATCCTTCTGTTAAGATTTAATAGGATAGATTTGCCTACAAATAATGTGCTAAAATTTGTCACAGAAAATATAATAATTTCCGATGCCAATCACTCTCTTTTCTCTCCTTTACCCTTTCTCTCCTCTTTTAATGGATAGATAGATAGATAGATTGATAAACACCCAGAGATAACATCTTGCTATACATGGAACACATGAGTCACCAGACTTTGAAGGTAAATATGAAGTACCAGTGGGATGCAGCCAAATAATAAAACCAAAAAGTTTCTTTGTGGTGGAGAAAATGATAACTAAAAAGATGCTCATGGAGATCACTTGAGATAAGTAACACAGATAGATTTTACTGACAAAGAGCTAAATTCATCCTGTTAAGAGTTGGTATGTTACTCTTCCAAAAAACAGGTAAATAAAAAATGGAGACACAAGAGTGGCACATGAAAGCCTAGCACAGTGGTGTCTCTGGAGCTCTGTGCCTCCTGAGATCACTCAGAGGCTGGAACTCAGAGCTAGACTTGGAAAAGCAAGCTAGATTTACTATAATAAATAGATTATCTAAGCAATAAATAATTTTTTATCATGACATTACTATAATATGATCCTGAAAATATGTATTATATTCAAGCAAGAGAAGAACAAAGTGGTTAATGTGACTACTTAAAGAAGTAAGTAGTGTGTTTGGCATTGAGGATCAGGCCTGTCCTTAGGTTATATGAAATATTTACAGGACATGAGCCTCTGAATTTCATTTTTAAGTGGTAATAAAAGATGTCAGTTCTACAGGGATCTCTGGTCTTTGTGAAGTAATAAATAATAAGTATACATGGTACATGTATAAAAGCATGTGGAACGCATGGTGCCAATACATCTCTCAAAAACATTGGCTTAGCTGACGTTAGTTCTTCAGATTTTTATCTGAAATTATACAGCTGTATTAGGAAGGAATAACTCACATGTTGCCTTTTGTCCTAAGAAAGCACTGTGAAAATTAACTTGTAGATTATACACAGGAATCATGACTGGAGCTTCATAGCTTGACAGCTCACTATAACAGCTCAACAGGCTAGAGCAGAAATGAAGGATAAGTATGGGAGCCAACAGGAGTGCTGAATGCTTGGGAAGGAGCTGGAATTACAGTGGGCAGAACATAATTGTTTAAACTGGAATTTAGACAAGACAGCAGAGCCAACATGCCAGTAATGTAAGAAAACTGAGGTCCAGGTCCAGTAGATATTTTGATCACTATTAACTCACCTCACAGTTCTCGTACAGTGATAACACAATCTGTTACCATGAAAAGAATTGTGAAGCTTTAATTGAACACATTAAAGTCTCTCTATCCATCACTGGAGCAAAGGCTTCAATAGTGTACAGTCTGAGTGCATTTTCTGAATCCTTAATGGAAACACCAATCAGTTTTTGAACCAAAGTTTGCATAAACAGTGCTTAAGCAGCAGTTTCCTTGCTCTGATTTATGACAAGACACCCAGACTGGAACATCAGTATTCCAGAATCAGCTGCTGGAAGGATTTTCAGCACATCAGAAAGAGATACCCCGTGTGTCACAAGGAGCAGATACACACTAGTCAAGGTATCTTTAGCAAAAGGAAACAGCAGACAAGCAATAATGCAAATTCAGATGGAAATCACTCCATATTTCAGAGAGAGGCAAGAGATTTGAGAGCTTACAGTGTAGAGAGAGAAAGACAGGACCCAAACTTATCTCCAAAGTGTCTCCATCTATGCATTTGGTTACAGAGCAGAGCAGGATGACACGCAGTAATCCAAATAAAGTGAGTAAAAGGGGAATGCATTAAAAAATTAGGCTGTTGTCTCCTCCTTGGACTTACCAAGTAGTTTTTCTGCCAAAGTACGAATTCTCTACATGCCCTCCAGCTTCCAGACATCAGCAACATTTTTGCTCTTAATCAGTCAGACACTTCCCGAGTTAATTCTTTTGTCACAAACTTGTCTAACTAAATCTCCCAGCACAGGCTGCATCTTCCTCTCTGTCTCATGAAACAGGGATCTCACACACTCCCTATGTTCTCCCTTGTATCTAAGCAAACTCATATATCTGCTACACATGATGTCTTAATCACTAGTACTTTCTCAAGAAAAGTTTCAACATCTGCTGTATCTTAATTATAGCATCTCAAGGGACACTGGCTGATTTCCACATTAGTTAGCAAAGCCTTTCTTATTAGGAATTCTTTGGAGGCCAGATTATTCATCTTAACAATGCCACAACACAGCAGGTGAAATACTCTGATGCAGCAAAGCAGTACAAGACCTACTTGCCTTCCAGCCCTTCATGTAGGATTTACTTGTTAAACCCACACCAAAGGAGGTAAATACCTCTCTCCAAAAAGATGAATTCCAACTTGAAAGACATGGAGTTTTTCCATAAAGAGCAGGCCTTTGTCAGGTATAAATTATCATAACACTGTTGTCATGGAGCTATGAGAATTTATCCCTGCTGAGGATCTGCTCCAGGATTCTCCAGCTTTTATTGCTGTGTGTGTATTGTTGTAGTGAAAGGTTGTCTGTCATCATGAAAGCAAGCATAACACAATGATTTGTTTGTATTTATAACTCCATGATTTTATATCTGTTAGTCATTGGGGTTTTTTTCCTAATCACATCTGCTCTTGTTACTTTCTGAATCTGAAATCCCCCATTAAGATGAGTTGTCAGTAACAGCTTTTTATCAGAGTTCATAACTCTCTGCTGGCTCTGGGACACGTGCAGCTGATGACACGCACACAGCTCTGCCCCAGATTACAACTGAGAAAACAGCAATAGGGAGGCTGTGCTAGTGACAATTTTAAAGAGAAATAGTGCTAGGAAAGATTAGATGATATAGGTTCCTGGTCCTTAGTTTACCTGACCAGATAACATCCCTGACAAAAGAAGTGGTTTTTTTTGAAAATTATGAAAATCCATCATTACCAAGAATCAAGTGTTCACTTTAAAAGGGAACAAAAAGTGAATAATGAAAACTTGTAACAACAGTCCTTTGAAGCTTTATTTTTATTCTTTATTCAGTTGCACAACTCCACAGAATCTCTTTTATATAGTTATTTGAAATGAGCAGGCTTATTTTTTGGAATGAGATTTGCAAAAGCACCAAGAGATCTCTAAGTACAAATCCTATGTCTTTCTCTGAGTCTTGTGTTATTGTATCACTCATGTTTACTTTGAAAATGAGCTCTTCCTACTCCAGTGGGATTTTTTTCTGTTATTGACAACCAGGACAGAGTTAGTAAAACTGGCCCAAGGTCAAAGTAAAAATATTTCCCCTGCATTGGAATCTTGTATTACCATGTAGGTATGAAAGAAATCCTAAAATAAAACTGGTTTACGTGACACTGACAAAGTAGAAGGCAACTTTCAAAGAATCAGTTTATCAAAAGGCAGACTTTAGAGCCCAATAGTGCACTTCAATCACTTGTTTCAAAGGTATGAAAACAGAGACAGTTCTCACATAGGCCTAAGATGTAATTGATTATTCTTGCCCTACCTCAGCCTGTTAAATTGATGATTCCTGCTGATGCACATTCTTTAAAGAACATTAAAACACAGAGTGAAATTTTCATTCTGTCTGTGCCAGTGAATCTCAGTCAAGTTTTGCCTGCTACCATCTACACAGTCCAAAATATTAAGATAGATACTATTTTATTAGTAACTGAAGGAAAGATAAAATGCCTTTTCCCCCCACTGTGTAGTCAAAATTAATATTTCTGTTATGAAAATGCTTAGAACCATTAAATCACGAGCCTGAAACACAGAATACTTGGGAATAACAGAAAATCCAAAAGGAAAACTGCAGCAGAATTTGTTTGTGGCAGATTAGTCTGACACACTGAGTCTGACATTTAAAAACTCTTGCTATTTAAAAGTTAGTATTAATCCCGTCTTGCCATTTTTGTAAGAGCAGAAGAAAAGATGAGCTGATGCTGATATATTAACATAACTCATGACCCTGCAGTTTTTCCTTTGGCAGGTGTCCATCACAGCTCCCTCCACCAGCCTGTGTGGAATCAAATCAGGGTCTGTTCTCTTATCAACCAGGTGATGTACACACTTCTCTGCATGGCTGCCTTCCTTGCTGCAAAATGCTGTAAAATACAGAGTTCCTTGTGCTGGCTCTCCACATGACTCTACATCAAACATAAAGAATACCAAATGACTTAAGGAGTGACATGGAATCGCTCAGGAACTGGCCCAGCTGGATTGAAAAATTTCAGAGCAAGGACATAAAGATTTGGCCTACTGAGCTGCTGGGACAGACACATGTTCAGGATCCCAGCAAGTCAGGTCTCAGGAGAGTCTTTTCTTATATGCTCCCTTGTCAGGGACATATTTTCTATGTGTCATCAAACAATTCCACAATTCCTGATCTGTGTGACAGGAACTTTTTAACCAACATATATATTTCAGTTAAAAAAAAAAATAAAAAAAAAAAATTCACCATTAGTTAAAAATATTCTTACGGGTTGAAAATGAGCATGAATTATGAAAATCAGCATCTGAGAAATGAACTTCTCAGTCAGCAGAAAATGTAATGACTTGGGAGCCAGTGCAGCATAGGAAGGCCAAAAACTCTAATGAAAAAAGCTTTGATGGCTCCAAGGGAACTGAGGAAAGCACATTCTCCATCTGATATAAGGGGTGTGTGGGAGATTAGCCCTGGCTTCCCACAAGAACCCTCCTGCAGTGACATCAGCTATCTAGAGGAAAGGGACTGAGATTCAGGTTGGCCACATGTAGGATTTCCACACTGCTGCACTCACACAACACAAAGTACAGCTTGAGAACTCTTTCTGGACAAGGTGCACAGCTGGTGAAAAAAAGTCCCTTTAACCTCCCACACTGAGTATGAAAGCAGGATTCTCTCTGACACACACACGTGTAAAGAAATATATATTTAAGACATTCCAACCTTTCTCTTATTTTGTAGGAAGCTGTTTGGTGTAAATGATTACATCATAGCTTGGGAACCAGTAAGAGCAGGTACTATCCTGTCAGAATCCCACTGGCTAGTCTTGAGTAATCAGTTTAGAGATGGCAAAACCAAAACTTACATTGATTAATACTTTGTTCCAATAACACTACTACAGGTCCAATCTAAATCAATTCCTATTGGAAGCAAAATATATTATTCAGGAAAAAATAAAACTCAAGGAATCTTGGTTTTAAAAACTCCAGACAGAGAACCCACAACAATCCTTTAAAAAAAATTCAACAGTTTATCACCATTATTAAAAATTGTGCAGCTAGAGTCTACCTTTGCTTAACTTCCAACTTGACACCATTTTACTTCTTTATAACTGCTATGTCAATGTTTTCCAGCTTCATACTCTGTGCCTTATATAGATACAGGCTGAGACAAATTACCATTGCTTAAATTAAATAGGTTCAAGTCCTTGAGTACCATGCTGCACAGAATGTCCAATTCATTAATCATTTTCTAAGCCTTCACCAACTCTTTATTCCTTTTTGAAATATGAATCTGGATCTTCACATGAATTCAGCTATTTGGGAAGTTATCACATCACTACTGACACAGGAGTAGCATAACTTCATGATTCCTGTTTGAAGTTTCTCTTTAGTCCATCTTCATACCTTTGGCCACTGTATGACAGTGAAACCTCACTCTAATTCCACCAGTTATCTATCATGATTTCCCAAACACTTTTTAGTCATTATTTCTGATGAGACAGTCATTCATCCTACAAAAGTAAGCTAAATTATTTAGAATCCTAGAATATCCTGAGTTGGAAGGGACCCACAGGGATTATCAAAGTCTAGCTCTTTGTCCTGCACAAGACAGCCCTGTATATACATATATATATATATAAAAAACCCAAACCAAAAAACCACCACCACCAAAAAAAAAAGAAAAAAACCAAAAACCAACCACCAATCAAACAAAAAAAGCAACCAAAAAAACCCCAAACAAACTAACAAAAAATCCCAACCCAAATATACGTATATGTTATATTGGTTTACCTTCAGTTTTATTGAAGTGTATATGATTTATGAGTCATTTCATGCACTAAATTTATTGCCAAAATCCCAAGCTTTATTCCACCTACCATTAATTATTTTTTTTAATAATTTTCCACTTATTAAAAGAAATAGGCAACAGAGCATGACCCAACAATCCCTAAGGGAGCCTATTAGATAACAGTTCCCACTTTGCATATTAAGACTACCAGATAAGCGGTTTTAGGTCTTTTTAATGTGTTGCCCAGTTGAATTTGCATTATTCTCATTTCTTAATCAAGGGTTGTGTGGTACCATGACAAATGCCCTGAGAAAGTCCATTACATCAGCACTACAACATTCATTGACCAAACCTCATATATCATAGGAAAGCTATTGAGTTAGTCAGACAAGATATATTTTCCATAAACCAATGAGAACTCCATAAATTACATTATTCCTGATTATTACTTTACTAATAATGTCCCATATCAGTCTTCCATATTTTGTCAGGGATTGGCACCAGTCTGAAAGGCCTATAATTACGAAGCCATCCCATTTAAAATTCTGGCACAGTATTTGCATTCCCAGTGCTGTGTCAATTAATAAAAAACAACATTAACAGTCCAGAGACATTCTTAAGCGGTTCCTTGAATACTCCCTGATGAGTTATTGGAACTGCTCATCATTAAATGTCTTAACTTGAACAGTAGCTGTTTAACAACCTCCATAGTTAGTGATGAAATTTCCCTATCCTTATCTCTAACTCCACAAAATGCCAATAATAGCCCTTACTCTCAAAATGCTTCAAGATCAGTAGTTTAAGGACAATTTATAAGAGCTAGGTATTTGAGTTTTTTAAGTCTTCTGTGTTACAGTACCTCTCCAGTGATTAAGAATATTCCTACTTCAATAAAAATCCTTCTTTCCTTTATATTGAACAGGATCTGAGGTATAAAGCATTCTTATATCTTTTTCATTCTGCTTACCCAGAATTTATATGACATCATTAAACCTTCTGCTGCCAGGAAGTCCCCATGTGGAGTCACTCTAAATAGATGCTTTCCTGAATCCAGTAATTTCTCAAGGTTTATCAAGTACAACAAACAGTGAAGTAGTTAATATGGTAAGAGAACTATGTGTCATTCTATATTACCAGGAATCACAAGTGGATAAAATCTAATTAAGGGGCCAAATTTTCACTTTGAGATTTGTAGAGCATTTTTGTACTCAAGAGAAAATCCTTTCAGATCTTCCTTTTGTTTGAGGTCTAGTGTGTTTTTGGTATTAGTACAGCACAAACGTTTTTATCAGTACTAAACCATTAAACCAGACTTTCATGAACTTCACAAGCAAGCATTCTATATAAGCAATTTTACCTAATTTAAGGTCCGTTGATGTGTTTACATCTCACTCACTAATGTAATGCCAATGCAGTGCAAATACAGCAAAGCTTTAAATCAAAGCCAGGGATAGAGACTGTTGTCCATCTGGCCTCAGACATCAGGAGTTTGGAGTAGGTAAATGCCTGTGTACTTCTGCAGTTTCTAAAACATGTTTTGGAAGCCCCAGTGAGATACGTGTAGTTAAAATATTAGTGGTATCTGAAAAAACCTAGATTTGGATTACCTAAGGTGATCAGCTGTGATCAGAAGTATAACAGACCTAACACCAGGGATGGGAAAACACAGGCTTGAAAGTATTAAGGCAAGTTAGTTGTTTTCAGAATACTACACCTGATCAAATTCACCCTCAGATAATATAAGCATAGATTGAAACAATCTCAGAAACATTAAACAGAACTTGTAAACAGGTACAAACTCAGTGCTCAGCATTAAAAATAGGGAAAAGAAGAGCTAGAAAACTTACTTCTCATTACAGCAGAAACACTAAAACAAATAAACAATTCTAATATCTAGAAGAAAATAAAGGCTGGAGTAATCAGCAATGCAGACTGATTTTTCTGTACAATAGGGTCACAGGTATAACAGGCAGGCAAAACAGAGTAGATATTTCAAATAAGAACTTTACCATATTGTCATATAGAGCTGGGGGAAACATGGTCTGGAAATCTCAGATGGTTGCTTAGCTCTACTCAGAAAAAATTTATTGATGATTCACTGTCAAACTAGAGGGTTTTCCTAAGTGACATATAATTCAGTATTTTGATTAATGATTTGGTTAAAGTAATAGAAAGCATATTTGTTAAATTTGCAGAGAACATCAAGCTAGAAAAGCTTAAGAGAATAAGACGGGTGTGCTCAGAATTTAAAAACATGTAGATAAAGTGGAGAAAGGGTTTTGAATAAGCAGGATACAAGTCAATAAACACAGTGTCGAAAGTCCACAATTAGGTAGGACTAATCAACTACAAAAAAACTACACAGTGGCTAAATAAATGATTAAGGAATATCATCAAAGGTAACAGGATCACAAGCTTAATATGACTCAACAATATCATGGTGTTGCCATGGGGGGATATAGAAACAGAAATACTGGGTGTAATACACACAAAGAATTTCTTCTGGTCTACTCTGCAAGAGCAGACGAGAGCACTTCTCCAGTTTGGGACATTGCTAAAGCAAACTGGTCTAAGGGAAGTAATAAGAAAGATAATCCTTTATAAGGCATTTTTGTGTGAAGAACAGTGTTAGAACAGATCAAAACCAGCTTCTTTGCAAAGGAAACCTCTTCTGCTAGGAAACTAACTGTATGGCTGGGCAAACAACAGTTACTATGGTGCTAAGAAACACAACCACACGGGATAAAGGCAGGACAGATCAACTAAAAGGCCATTTCCTGTTATGATCTGATGTGGATGATATGTTAATGCATAACCATGATTGCAGCCTCCCTCAGAGAGGATGCATATTGCAGCATCAGCTGTGGCTGAGCTGGGAAGTGGGAAAATGAGCTCAGTACAAGCCCACTCAGAGCTCACCTTTCCCAAGGAAGTTACAATTTCAGCACAAGTACTTGCTTCAGATATGGGCATCAATGGCACAGACTAAGTACTGACTAAAACACAAGAAGTTTCACCTCGACATGAGAAAGATCTTCTTTACATGGAGGGTATCAGAGCACTGGAACATCTGCCCAGGGAGGGCGTGGAGTCTCCCTCTCTGGAGACATTCCAATATGTTGGAATATCTGGATATGTTCCTGTGTCACCTGCTCCAGGTGATCCTTTCGTGGCAGGGGGTTTGGACTGAATGATTTCCAGAGGTCCCTTCCAAACTTGAAAGTTCTGGGATTCTGTGAAGTAGTAGCAGTAAATAACCCTGCTCCAACAGGTACAACCACCTGTACGACATGAGCTGACCAGGACACAGCTCGACTGCTCCTCCTCTGCCCACTCACAACACTCACCCCACACATGAAACTGGGGTAACAACGGACATGCTGCACACAAATTAGGGCAACAACAATGGAAACTTCAACTGAAATAGGACTGGGAGTTTGCAACTGTGCTGGTTATAATCTGTAATAATTATTCTTCATTCTGTTGATAAGTTCTAGGCTGGTATTTGCTGACAGACACAGAGGTACACGTGAACAAAACTGGTCTAACTCCAGTATAACAAAAAATTACCCTGTTAGTATTCTACTCACACTATTTACAATCTAATTGCTATTTTTTTACTGTGACTGGTGGCTTCTACATTGAGTCTTTTTAATTAAATGTTTTATATGCATCATTAGTAAAACTTTTAGATTTTTAAAATTAATTTTGGATTGTGTACTGTTCAAATTTATTATTCATTAAAGTATGTAAAGTATCTCCAAAACCTCTTTTACATGCATTCCCTAAACACATATAAATCACACAATGTGTAAATACACCTAATATAATTAGCACTTTCATTAGTGTGTAGTTGTACCATTCATACCCTACAACTGCAATTAGAAAACAAAGTATAAAGTGTAATTAGAATCTGTCAGAACTAACAATATTAAAAATCCTTAATTCTATGTTATTATTAAAATTTAAGACTATTAATACATTAATTTTCACAGTCTTTGCACCTCACTGGAGTCTAAGAATAAGCTATCTTATTTTCAGTAGTTAATTTTTAATCAGCTCCATGTTTTCCCAAATTAGGCCAATTATTCTCCGTTAGCAGAAAATAGTATTAATGAAAATATTTCTTTTCATTAATGTTTGTAAAGATCTATTTCTTAATGAAATATAGGCACTAGGTCTAAATGAACCCAAATAGTTTCCATGTATGCAAATTTCTTATCTCCATGTCTACATGAGCTAATAGACTGATTTTTTTTACAACGTATGTGCACCAGAACAAAAATCTATTATTGAACAAAGCAGCAAATCTGTGTCTTTATGACCAAACATGTCCTAGAGTTGGATGCTGGCAGCACGACCTGTTGTCACACAGGAGAAACACCGAGAGATTCAGAGAGATCTGACAAGCACAGTAGAGTGATGGACATACAACCATTCAGGGCCCAAATTTCCCAAAGTGGCCCCTCCAAGTCTGGCTTCTGAAACTGCAGGAATGAAGCACGTCACAGGCTGGGGCTGCCTCTGATGCCACAAATCATCTCCCTCAGTTTACATTTAAAACTCTTTCACTGAACATGTTTTTGCGTACGGTACATCGAGTCTATATTCACTTTTCTACCTGGAATGTGTGGGTCTGTCTATCGTTGCACGATTTTCTTAATAAAAATCATGTCTTGCCCTTGTCATGTGGTTTCTTGGCAAGGAAACCACAGACTTTGCCATTCCAATCACTGTGATAATGAAGAATACTAGAACAGCTGTTGTTAACTTGGAATCCATATGTGTCGTCTTATGGAGTTTCAGAGGTAGCGATTTAAAACTATTTTTTTTTAATTTGTAGGATGACATAAATATCAGTAAGGCCTAGAGGAATGCAATATCTACCACCTCCCAGGGGGAGTTAAGTATCAGGGTTTTGACAGTAACTAGGTACCTGCCAGATTCTCCAAGAACACCTTGTGCACTTTGTATTTCTGAAAACGCCCCTGCCCTCCCATTACTCTCTTCAGGATTCCTAATAGCCCCAGAAATGTATTCAAAAACAAAATCTGAGCATTTATTTGTAAAATAAAGGATTTTTATTTGACTTTCTTCAGAATTTCCTCTGGCAATTTAATATTAATTAAAATCTGTTGAGCCATATGGTGACTCTTCTTTTTCTTAACAAACATTATGACTTTCATATTTTCTCCCATGATTTTTCCCATTTTTGCCATAACAAACAACAAATCTTAGAGAGCTCATAGCACACAGACATCACTGGTTCAAATATTAATGCAACCACACAGACCAAAAGGGACCACAATAGAAAAATGTTTTCAAAGCATTTTAGGCAAGTGAACCTTGTGTGATTAAATATGCACTGTAACAAAACAGACTTCCACATTCATAAATAGAGCAGAGTCACAAAGAGCATGGGTCCTGGCACTCATCTTTTTCTAAGCTGTAAAGAATTTGCCTTTGTATTTATGGTACAGAATTACACATCAATGTTTTCTGTGCCACTCGTCATTGCATTTTTTAAATTACACTATAACTGAGCAATAAATATAATGCATTGATTCCAGATTAGAACTAGATGGAGAGAGAAACAATCTCGTTGAGACTTCTTCTTGTGAAGAGCGAGAGCAAAGGCAGAGTTTACACCTGTGGAAGCACAGCACTGTGAGTGTGGCTTGGACTGAAACATATTTGAAGAGCAGCTCCTGAAGCAGAAACCCCTGCCATCCATCCCTCTCTGCATTTGTCTCTCTCCATCTCTCCCCTGCACCGACTGCTGCTTTGCCAGCTTTCTCACTGGCCAGTGCCAAGTGATTTAGCCCCTGCTAAGGAAAAAGGCAAAATCTGGATCTATCTGGCTTTACTGGATCCTGTCAAATCCTGCCATAATGTGCATCAATATGCCATTGCATCAACAAATTGTGAAATGAATGCACCTGCTTCTGATGCATTAGGGAAAATGCCTATTCCAATACACGCTGTACTATTAATCTCATATCTAACATTTGGATCTTGATAAATTCTATTCCAAAAATAACATATCACAAAAAATAAAATATTATGAATAATTACTTATGTAATTATTCATACTACAAATGTACTTTTTCATATTCTGCAGGAAAAACTTAAATCATGATGCATGTACTTAGGTTTAGAAAAAATAGATATTGCCGCAACACTGGTGTTGACAAATTTCCCCCAGCTTCCCCCCTGAGAAAAACACAGAAGACTTGTACTTAAAACAACAATAAAAAAAGACATTTTCATGTGCTTTAGAAACATTCAGATACTATAAACCTGCACACTAACACAGGAATGGATAATCTGGATCTACTGTAGCCAGAGTGAAAAACTGCACCTTCAAGATTACTAAAAGCTTAAGAGTCTAATAAATCTGTTCAACAAACAGCAAAGGCACCAGGACTCCAGGTTTAAATAGGACTCGCTTTTTTCATCTAGACCTAAACTTTCTTCTAAATTGAGCCCAAAAGCAGTCAGATATTTATATCTAAAAATATGTACTTTGTATTTTGTATTTCAAGTGAAACCACTATAATTCAAGTTTGATACTTCCATCTTAGTGCAGTCACCTTTTGTATTACACAGTGAAGTTTTACAGTAATATATGTCTAACATGTATGGACAATCCCAAAGTAGTATTTTAAGCTCATCAGCCCTTAATTGAGGTTTTCAAAGCAGCTTAAGGGATTTAGACAAAAAATACTCATTTCTTATTTCCTTTTATCACCAATACATGGCTAAACTCCTCGGCTGCTCTGAAAATCTCAGTGAGCTGGATACATATTCATTGGATGTAAGAGAACTGTCACTTTTGCTATCTATCTAAAAGATAAAACCTTTAAGCTTAAGTGAAAAAAATAATTGGATAGATTTTGCTTGTACCGTCACTGACGACTTTACGAAGTCGTGTTCTGCAAAACCCCATTTTTTAACTGAATGGGAACAGTTCAAAAAAGCTTATTTAGTCAGCTGAAATGAGAGCTGTGATGATACAAATGTGCTGGTTTCAGGAATAAGAAATCTATTTTGCATTGCTCTAGTGCTGGAACATGCTTAAGATTGGATTGCTCTGGTCTAGCAGAAGCATCATAAAGTTTTGTATAGTTTAATAGTAAAACTTGGCAGCTCTGAGCCAAGAAATTACAAAATCTAGCAAATTCCAGCCGCTGGATGTTTTCTGTGCTGCTGAGTATAGATACGCTGGGCAGGACAGAAATTTGCAATGAAACTGAAGCAGCTGCCCCTTTTAGCAGATTAGAAGTTAAAGGTTTGAGCTGGGGGAAGAGGAGCAAAAAGCTGGATTCAAGATGATGCAAGTGTCTCCTGCAGGATTTAGCCAGGCCTGTTGTGCCAGTTTGCAAGGTCAGAATTTTGCATGTACGGGCCAGTGCCAGATTTTTGCCTATATAAGAGTGTCTTTGGTAAGCACTGAAAAATGCTACCAAGCAATGCTACCGAGCCGGAATGAAAGTCTCCTGATCCTTTCTGGGAATCACAACCCATCACGTTTGCTTTTCATACGCACAGCTCAAGGTAGGGCCCGGCCCGAGCATATCACTGAAATCCGGTTAATTGCGGCCGGGGAGCGGCGGGGAAGGGCTGGGAGGGAACCCGGCTTTGGAGGCAGCGACCATTCCCGGGATGCGCTCCCTGCGCGGTCCCTCTCCCTCCACGCCGGGAGGTAAAACTCGCGGCTCCGCGTGCCACATCCAGGTTTTGCAGTGTCCTGGCTCCGGGACGCTCCGATTTTTGTTGTTGTTGTTGTTGCTATGCTTTAGTAGGGTTTTTTTCCGTGGTTTTCTTTTTTGTTTGTTGTTTTTTTTGTTTTGTTTTGTTTTTTGGGGGGTTGTTTTTGTTTTTGTTTTTTTTGTTTAATGCCTGCAGCGGGAGCCGGCAGCCCCCGGCGGGGCGGTGGGACCGGGGCAGCGCGGCTCCCCCGAGACCCCGGCGGGCTCCGCCCGATGGCCACGGGGCTCCGCGCGTTCCCTGGATGCTGCTCTGCGGAGGGAGGGAGGGAGGGAAGGAGGGAAGGAGGGAGGGGAGAGGGGAGGAGAGAAGGAAGGAGGGAGGAGGGAAGGGGGGAGGGAGGGAAGGAGGCCGGGGCTGGCGGCGGGAGGCGGGGAGGGCGGCCGGGGCCGGGGCCGCCAGGCCGGGGCGGCTGCAGCGGGACGAGGCGCGGAGCGGAGCGGAGCGGGCGGCGGGCGAGGCCCGGCAGCAGCGGCGGCCCCGCTCCGCCCCGCGGAGCTCCCACCCGGCGGCCCCGCGGCCGCCCGGGTCCGCCCGAGTCCGCCCGGGTCCGCCCGGGTCCGCCCGGGTCCGCCCGCCTCCCCAGCACCCCGCCGGGAGGAACAGCTCCCGAGCAGTTCGCAGCTCCGCATCCGAGAGGGAAACACAGCCAGAGAGGCGCGGAGGGGAGAGGAGTGCGGCGAGCAGCTCTGGGTTACTGAAACCAGTACAGGAGCTGCCAGGACAAACTGAGCTTTTGCCAAAAATAGCTCTTTCAGGGTTAGGTTTTTTTTTTTTTGGCTTTTTTTTTTTTTTTTCCTTTCTTGTAGTCGAGCGCGAGCAGAAGTGCCCCAGCCCCAGCGCACACCCAACCTGTCGGCCTGAGGGGCAGCTGAAGCAGCCAGAGCAGAATGTACCAGGGACACATGCAGGTAAGCGGCTCCGAGCAGGATGGATGGAGAGGGGAAGCCTCGGAACGGGCTCCGCTGAAACGCGGCTCCGTGAAGTTTCAATGGGTTGAGCGGAGGGGAGATGCCACCCTGGCACTATGCAACAAGTGACCTGGTGCAATGTGACCGTGACACTCCAGCTCAGGGCTAAAGGGAGCAGCTTGCCTGGGGCTGGCACTGCTCGAGGGGGAGGATGGTAAAAGGGTTCTGTCAACTTTGTAACTAGGTGAAGTTCTGTGTGTGTTTATCCATGTATGATGCCTGCTTGTTCAAACAGATTCAAGGGAGTATTCCAGGGCAAACATTGTTATGGCATGCCTTAAGTGACACATGTCTCCTGCCATCCTCTTGATGCATCTCTTCCTGTATGTCAAGTGAAGGGCAAACAATAAGGGAAAAGACAGAGCACTTGCTTTGCAAAATCTGCAAAGGTTTCACACCACACTAAAACCGTCGATTTGCACAGTGCGTTGTGTTTAAAGGTGATGGATTTGTATTCTTCCCTCCCAACACGGGATGAGGATTGATTTTGCTAAGCCCCAGAATGACTTTGTAGAATGAATTCAAACACATGGCTAAGAGACTTTAACATTTCAGGCAGAAATATTTTCTCATGATCCTATTGATCCTACATCGCCTCGGCAGAATACGCCTCTCCTCGATAAAACACACAACTGCCTTGGACGTGATGGCTTTAACCTTGACTCCCGCTCTCCTTCACATGGTTCTTCCTTGGAAAGCCAAGCCTGTTTTGAAGGAGGAAGTGCCAAAGGGGAGTAAAGGTTTACACTCATCTTCCAAATTCAGTTTCTTTGCTTTGGACCCAATCTGGCTTTATGTTCACTGCCAGGAACGATGAAATGCTTTTATCACATACAGTGGCACCTTGCATGTGGTGGTGTTTGCACTAAGGCTGTTTACAGAGAAACTGCAGCTTTACCAAGTGCAAGCTGACCACTTCTGTTTGGCGTGATTCTGCACAGCATTTGAATATCTGCTGAATGATCACCGGTGACATTAAACTTCAGTCAATGTCAGATGCAGGGTTGTGTGCGATATATGTGAATTAAGCGAGGACTCTGATTCAGCACTGCTTTCCAGAACTGAATTATACCAGTTACTCTTTCATGTTTGTGTTATCTGACCCAACAATGATAAATAATGTGTCATAATACTGCTTGTAATAGGAGAGCAAACAGGTTGTTTGAACAAGATATGTAATCAATGGAGGGAGTATACGTATTACCATTTATTTCTGAAAATAAGGTTAAAACACAAAACCAATCCTATAACTAACGATACTGAGTTGGACATTGCCAAATAGGTATTTACACCCTTAAGAAAGCAGAAGATCTATGCTATGAGTTATAGACTGCAACAAATGTACAACACTTTATAAAAGGAAATCTAACGGAATCTTGAGGTGCCTGTCAGCGCTTTAAATTTTCTGAGTCATTAAAAGACTGAAATCAAACTTGCAATAGGAAAATAAGGTCAAAACATGCAAATGTGTTGTGACTAATGTCCTTTAATTTTTTTCTTTCAAAATATTTTGATTTTTCTAGCCCAAATATAATCAAATTCTAATCAAATTCTCTTAAAAAGCTTGCTGAACTAAAAATACTATTCCTATTGAGTACACTTATTGTTAAAAATAAAAACTCACCTGAGTTCATCACCCAAACTTTTTAATATATCTGTGTCCTAACAGGACATAAATGTTCTTCAAATAACACCTAAAAAGCCTAAAGCCTTAGGAGAGATTTTTATGTTTAGTTATATCTTCAATTCACTCTTTAAGTGAGTCAGACAAAGACAATACAGGGCTGATTTCTTTGCAATGAAATGGTCTACTGCAATGTTTATTAAACCATGTGGGAACATAAACTGTCAAAGTTACCATACAGTATTAAACCACACGCTAAGTACTGTATCAAACCACACACTAATAAAAATGTAGGCACATTCTAAGCATTACAGGTCCTTTCTCGCTATCCAAGACTTTCTTGTAAGTCTTCTACTAATTTAGGGAAAATTAATTGCAATTACAGCCAATCTAAAATAAGGTGAACCATAAAACCAATCCAAATTTGGGTAGATCAAGTCAGACACATAAGTCAGCACCTAGACTCCTAAACAAAAGTAATCTCATATTTAAAGCACCGAGCACTTTCAGAACTTACGCTTCTTTGAGAGAAACTGGAGTATTTATTTAGCTTGGTACTTAAGCATCTAACTTCATACATCCAAATGTAAAGTGATGTGCCAATATATAATACCTGTTCCTACAGTTTTGAAAGTTATAGTGATCAAATGTAGGATTTGCCAGTCATAATTTCCCTTTTTTCTAGTGTTTTGTTCTCAAATGTAGAAGTAAAATCTGCAGAATTAATTCCATAGTCCAATTACTTTAAAAGATGTTTACAGAGCCCATGTTTTACTAATAACCTGCTGTAACTCAGCTAATTCTTGGAATACTTCTGGAAGGGGATAACATTAGCAACTGTAACAAGGTAATAAGCATAATTACAGAGATTGGGAATTGACCTATCTTGGATAGGCATCAAGCATTAGCAGCTTCAGTGGGGAATTTCTAACTAAGCTCAATAAATTCTGCAAGTGTACATGAAATATAATTTGCATTTAAGCACTGCTGAAGTCCAGCACCTCAAGTACTTTACAACAGGCCACAACGTGTCTATCTCTTCTTAATTCTTAGTGTATAGTACAGATTAAGCTTATTGGGTTGTTTTTTTTTCTGAATCCCAGAAAGTCACTTTATTCATTCCGAAGACGTAGGTTTAGATTTCTCTCTTACTGTTTTGCAAATGAAGCCTCACAACACAGAAATGCTAGAGAGGTCCTAAGCTCAAATTCCAAAGACAGCTAAAAAAAATCTAAAAAGAAGGTGTGTCCTGTCTATCCATTTCCAGGTACCTTTCTGTGAGATCAGCTGTTGCATTACTCGGGCACCATGCGCTTCCACGTAAAACACAGGTAGAAAGGAGAAGCTGCCTTCCACAGGGCCAGCACCACAAACAGAAATAAGATGCAACACAGTGCCACAGGAGCTCTTTTAAAGCTATTTCACCGCCATAATAAGCTTAAGCATCTGATTTAGCCCTATTTACCAACCAGTTCAGTTTATGCAGCGACCATTTAAAGCAGAGCGGGGACTGACATTGGTCCTAAGGCATGAGCTGCCTCCTGGAGCCTGCCCCCTCGAGGTGAGGCTTTTGCATGAAAAAGAACTTCAGATGAGGTGCACAGATTGTTTGTCTACAAACACACCAGTTATGTCAGAAGTCCTGTTTAATTCAGTAAATGTAGTCTCTGACAGGATGAAACCTGATGGATACTGAAGCACACCCTGGGATTCACAGATAAGGCGAAAGAACCAGGTCTAGATTCTAAACTGGACAAGGTGAAAGAGAGAGTTTTCCTCTCTTGGGACAATGTGTGCAATCCAAAGTGTACTGTTTTTCATCTTCTTCAACAAAACAGTAGCAGACCAGATGGAAGCAGAACATAAGCTGAGTTCAACCCCCAATCACTGCTGCAAAATGTCTGTCATTTTAACAACCAACAATAAGAAGTTTTAAAGTTTTTATAGTATATTATATACCTGATACCAGTCCCTCCCTTTGACTTTAATGGAAGTTCCATAAATGAGTGGAGGGTAAATTGCAATCATTTTCAGCAGCATTTGGCTTCCTATGAAGTTCAAAATAAATGCCTTCAACACTGTTTGCCTTGATGCTGTATATAGTCAGCTTTCCCCAGCACAAATGCTTGAACAGAAGAAGTGCTTTGCCAAATGTTGGCATGGGATTTTATATATGGCAGTGTTATGTTTCAAGATGGCTTAATTTAGACAAAGCAGAAATCTTGACCACACATGGCTATCAGAGTTCCTCTGGCGCTTTCTCGCAAGAACAGGCTTGTTAGTCACGATGCCTTGGCCAAGTTCCAGATCAGATAGTTTGTCTTCTAAACTTTTAATTGCATAGGCAATCAACTTCATGCCCTTAATTCTTGTGTTGAGTTTTTTATTATCAAAGATATTTAATATTCTACCACTGACATTTCATATTTACATGAAATAACCCATATTCATCATTCACATTTCAGTAAGATTTCAGTTCTCAAACATGCACCTATATGATAGTAGTGGGTCAACAGAAAAATAAGTATGTACACGTGGAAATTCTTGCAAGATGAAACCTCAAGGGCTTCACATGTTTTAGTGGGCCTGAAAAGTGTTGCTAAATATTTTATAAAAAACATTTTTGCACTGATTTCTCAACACTTAAGACACATCTAACTCACTGGGAAAAAGGGAAACAGAACAGTCTTAAGATTTGCTGCAGATGCAAGTCACATTTCAGCTTACTTGGTAACCTATTAAAAATACTGTAATATTGGTGGCTACCTAAAATAAATGAACCCCAAGCTATTAATCAGTTATGAATAAGAAAAAAGTCATATGCATTTTTAGGTTAATAAAACAGCTCACAAAGAATACACACAATGTAAACTTGAATTAATGTTAAATTCCATCTCTGCTCAGCTGTTAAGTTTAACATAAACTTAATAACTTCAAGCTACAAAATTCTAAAAATGTGGGCACATAGTTGGAATGCTAACTGATCCCTAGTGATGGCAATGAACCATAACTCCTAATCTAGCTAAAATTGTTTTAAGATAAACTGATAATTTTTTATTATTACAACCCTTTTCTAAAAGTACTCTCAACAGTAGGGTAGTCTTTATGTTGGTATGTTTTCCATTTTGTCTTGGTATTTTCCAATTAATTCACTAGCAGCTTTACAAGTTTTGAACAGCAGATTATGAAGTGCTTGTAAATGAAAAAAGCTAAAAATAATGAGCTCACTTTCATAGAAGGAAGTTCATTCAAAGAAAGCAGGTGATATACTGCGTTTGGCGAAGGCACATTCCAAAACTGTACAAATTGTGAGCATTTGTAATGCTGGTAGAGAGAAGTGTTCCTTGAAGCTGTTAGGCAGTTTTGCAAGAGCCTAGCAGAAAATCTTGTAAAGGCTCGGAAATTCTTGGCACATGGTATATTTTTACTGGATGTAAATTAAGGAGAACTCTTACTAACTAAGGATCCACCCCTCTATTCTGGAATTAAATTCATTCAAAACATAGAAAAACAACAGTCTCTAGCACTGACATATATTTATATAAATGTCAGTCTAAACCCAGTATATAGCTTTCACTAAAGAGGCACTATTTACTCAAGAATCATCCTAGGGTTTTTTTTCTACCACTACTGTCACAATTTTCTATGCAAAGGAGGAGTATAAAAGGTTGGGATAAACTCCACAAGTTATATCAGGATGAATTGTCCAAACAGAACAAGGTGCAGGAAAGGATGGAAAAGTAAGGTAATCACACAGACAAATTTAGAGGTCCCATTAGGAAATGCAGTCTCATAAACAGATCTGTAGAATAATTTGTAATTTATAATAATCTTGTTTCTAAGCAAGCTGATTATCCAGAAGCTTTAAAAAAAAGAGGTTGATGTATAAAGCAGGTCCGTTTACAACCATCTGTTCAGCTTAAGTTGCTACCCTTTTTGCAATAGTTAAAAATGAAAACGGTAAAAAAGGTGGAATAGTACTTAGAATTAATCTACTCAGCATAGGAATTAGGTACTAGTTATTTGTATATCACCGAGTCTTAAGTTTGCATAGTCTATTTCAGAAATAGCTGATCCTGCAAAACTGAAAGAAGTACTTGTCTTCCAAATCAGGTGTCATGACATGTAAACTAGCAGGTCACTTTCTGTAATTATGCATTTTCATCATTGTCCAATAGCATTGCTAACAAAATGCCTAAGGACCATAAAGAGCATATTCAGCAAATTCTTCTACCAGGTTAGGATTATTGTGACCAGTCTAATATTTCATTGCTTTCCTCTCAGGCCTTTGAAATTCTGAGTCACTGGTACATGAGTTTTACTTCCAGTGGTTTATTTGCATATAAATAAAGTCAATTCTAAAATATCAAGTAACTGAAACTTATTGTACTGAACGGAAAAAAGTCCATGTCTCATCAGATTGCCTATGCCTAGGAACAGAAAACACAACCCAAAGTTTAAGGTCAGCCCCTGAATGCGATTTTCCCAGAGTTTGCACAGTCAGGTCTCAGCATTTCTGCAGTTCCTCACAAACATTTTGTACCAAACTTCCATCAGGTTGGCATAGTAGATGTACACCTTGCCTACCACGCCACTCACACAGATTTGTCACTGTTGCTTCTCTCACTGTCCTATTTGTTCATTTTCTCCTCCTTATCTGAGTTTGAAGGCTTTCATGAGACGTTTTGCCTCCTGCTACATTTGTGCCGTGGTTTCATTTCTGCTGCCCACAGTAGGGCAGCCAAGCTCAGCCAGGTCATGACTGCTGCGAGCAACAGGGTCTGAGTCACCTCTCAGCAGCACTTGGTCACAAGGCAAAGATGCCCCACAGTGAAGTTCACTGCCACGAGCAGAACGGAGCAAACTGATGGTGGAGGACTTTGCTGCCAGCAGAGCTCCCTGCTCACACACTGTATCTAGATCAGGAAACAACAGGGGAACACCACGAAAGGGGAAGTAGCCAGCTTTAAAAAAACAACCTGACTTTTTGCCTACGGTCACTACAGTGTGTTTGCAGGGAGGCCTATGTCCATGGACTCGCTTTTCTCACATGCTTGTCTATTTTGGCAACACCTACAGAAAAAGAACCACGCTACAGTCTTTGTGACTTTCTCTGTAAAATAGGGAACACTCTCCTGCTTCATGTTCACTTGTCTTAGAGCAGTCTACTGCCTTCTGGTGACTTGGACTGTTAATTTCGTGTCATTTCCTTAAAACACCTCTTGTCCTAATATGGATGTTGAATTTAATACAAATTACCAACACCTTTGGACAGTATTTTCCAATAAACATAAAAAATAACAGCTATGCATTTAGAACAACAAAACCATATGTGATAAGAAAAGAATTGTGCAATGAATTCAGACAAACAATCTTTCTTGATCACATTAAGACTTTGTTTCTGTTACAAAATACATAAAAGAAATTCAAATACTCTTATGAGCTGACACTTAGAGATGAGACCTTCAGAATTATTTTTACATTCATTTAATATCAATCATTTGGCTTTATAGACTTCAATAGTTTTCAAAAGCTGGAGACACAAACTTTAAAATTTGCCTTACCAACATTAGGACCAGTTGTATCTTACCTTTACATGAGCACATGTAAGTGGAAATTTCACTGATGTTAAAAAAAAAAAAAAAGAATAATTTCCTTCCAAGAGTTTTCCACATCAGTCCCTGTGTTCCAAATGTCACCAGTTGGGTTCCAAAGTTATAGTGTCAAGTAGGGAGTACACATGTCCTGGACAGAGGCAGGAGAGCTGTCACAAGTGCATTTTCAGATACAACATTTTCTAACTAATAGATTTATCAATAAAAAGGTTCAGGATCTTATTCACTGTTCATTAAAAATCACCTGAGGGGTAACTTGCCCATTTAAGCCTACCCTGAAATATAGGGATATGTTTCTCAGTAAGTAACACTGAATATTAGAGTTTAACTTCACAGAGTTACTTAAAGTCAATTTTGCTAATATTAATATAGGAATAAGCAAAGACTAAAACAAATAAAAGCTTTTTGTGTATTATGTAAGAATGAGAGTAAACATCACATTTTGATACAATAGTAATCTGTCAGAATCTTTTAAAGTCCTGATAGGAAAATCTGAAAAAGAAGGTCTGTATTTGGTATTTTATGTGGAAGAACAGGTAAGAAGAAGGATGGCCCTAGTCTTCACAATGGCCTTGGACACTATTGTCATAGGAACAATGACAGAAATGTCACAGGAGCAATTAATGAAATAAAAAAATATGATTTGACATGTTTCTCATCAAAGTGACAGGTTTTCCTGCTGTCATTCGAGGAAGTTTAACAAGAAATATAATTTTTCAGTTACAGGCTTCAGATGTAGATGAGATCTTTCTTATTTTGCTGTTTTTTGTCTAAGGCTGTTCAAGAACCAAGACAATTTTAAGATGGTTTTGAAAAAGGAATACAAGGAAGAATGTTAGATAAAAGAGAAGAGGAATATTATGGTGTATAACAGAGAAAAACAATGCAAAAGAATGCAAACTAGGAGGGATGCAAACTAGGAAGAATATGTTTTGTTCAGAGCAATAGAAAACATTGTTAATATTACCATTGTACTCAATACAGGTAATGTACACAATGTGGCAAGGTATATACAACTGGAAGGGATGTATAGGATTGCCTGAACCTGTGCAATAAAACAAAGAAATCTGAATTATTACAAAACAGCTGAATACTACATGGAAATGAAAGAACAATTATCCCTGCAGCACTCACAATTAAAGATTATGTGCTGTTCAGGAAAGACACAAAAGCAAAGGTGTTGGTTGTATTAGGAACCTGAATCCCAAGAAAGTGAGAAAAAATGTTGTAAGAAGCTTCAGAACTAATATTTTCAATTGTTAAATTGTTAAGGCTATGCCAGGAACACACAGGGAATGCAGATAAAATGTTCCTCAAAGGCAGAAGGAAAAAGTATGAGTTGCCTAAAAATAAAGCTTATTTAGATCTTTAAAGTATGTTAAAACAACAGTTGAAAGTTTTCAGTTACGTGTGAAGAAGGGTGAGGAGAAGCAAAACATACTCTGTGGCATTTGTGTTATGGATAACCTGATTCATGGTGCAAACCCAAATGGTTGTGAGGGTATGAATTCTGCAGCTGTTACAAATATGTGAAGAAAAAGCTCATGCAGAGGCACTCCATACAGCCTCCATCCCAGACTGCTGATGCAAGTGGTATATTAAATTGAAGACTTGATAGAAAATATGTTATAGTCCACTTGGGAATCTGAACAGAACAAATATATCCAGATTTAAGATAAGATGAGAAAAATGGTGAGACACCTAGCAGCCCAGATACCCAGATGGCTATCCATAATCTTTAAGGTTTTAGGGAACAGACTTTAAGGAAAATTAAACAAACATAGACACACAAAAAAAATGGAAGAAATGCTATTTGCATTTATCAAGAAAAGATAATGTCAGGCTTACTTGACAGCATTTTCTGTTATTGTAGCTGGGATTTCAGGCAAGGGGGGTGTAACTGCCTTGATCTATATGATCGTTGGTAAGCATTTGTTATGGTGCCACGAAAGAAATTATTATTGAAGCTGGAGAAAGTAAAGAATAGTAGTAAATCTGTAAAGAGGACAAGAAACTCATTTGGGGGAAATGAAAAATAAAGTATTAAAGGAATGACTGAGGAAAGCTCAGACTGAGGAAAACTTGATAAGGAAGGTCTTTGTGGATGACTGTTGGAACTGATGTCTGATGTTTCACACATAAATGTACCAGAAACAGGATGGTGGTGACTATGTTGGTTGATTAGTCAGTGCTGGGAAACATCATCAATATTGGGAAACATCACCAGTACTGACAAGTTTCGGGTCACTGTACAGAGGGAACTGTCTGTACTTCAACAATACAAACACATTTAACAGCACAGTGTACTGCTGGTCATCAATAACAAAAAACGTCTACCCTAAGCCATGAACTATCATTTAGAAATTATTAAGAAGAAAGACTTGCACATACCAGATGGCTATAAGTTGTCAATATGATATATCCATAAAAAAGATAGATGTGGTTCTAGTTTTAGAAGAGGTTTTTTTTCCAGAATAGTCAGGAAAATATCCATGCCAATTGATGATGCCACTAACAAATTTTCAGTTGAGAATCTTGTACAGAAGAGAGGCATGAAAACAGGTCCAAAGAAGGATGATGAAGGAGAAGTCTATCTTAGGAGAACAGACCAAAAGATTTTGGCTTATTTTATTGATCAAAATTACAGCTCAGCAGGACCATAATCACAGCATGTAAATGCATCAGGGAGATAAACATGAGATATGGAAAAACCTAAATTAGCTAAGGACAAAACTGGCACGGGAACAAATGGATATTAACTGGCTGTGAATAAATTTAGGTTGAAAATTAGAAGAAGGTTTCTGATCATTAGAGCAGTCAAGACTTCCAGTAGCCTTCCAACTGGAATAGTGGAGGCAAAAAACCTAATTACTTTAAAGATGAAACACAATCAATTTATGAGATATCTGATATGACATGCTTCCTATGGGACCAGAAGATTGAGCCTCAATAACCCAATAGCATCCTCCTTGTCTTCACAGAATCACAGAATAAGGGTGGAAGGGACCACAGTGGGTCACCTGGTCCAACCTCCCTGCTCCAGCAGGGTCATCCCAGAGCACATGGTACAGGATTGCATCCAGATGGTTCTGGGATATCTACAGTGAAGGATTCCAAAACCTCTCTGGGCAACCTGTTCCAGTACATGATCACTGCACAGTAAAGAAGTTCTTTCTCATGTTCAGGTGGACCTTCGTGTGTATCAGTTTTTGCCCATTGCCTCTTGTTCTATTACCTGGCTCCATCCTCTTGGCACCCACCCTTCAGATATTTATACAAACTAATGTTTGTATAAAGCTGCCTCTTTGAAGTCGACTTCAGAAGTCTTTCAAAAGCCTTCTTCTTAAATTTCTTTGACTTCAGCAGAGACAAACCCTGACTTGTTCAGAAAGACCAAAATTCTCAACTTCAAGTCAAAAATCTTCCTATTATGGTTGTAGAGGGCTTGACTGCCTTCACAGCTTCAGTAACCTCCTGCTAAGAGACCCACGCAGGCAGTGACAAATTAGTCTCACTTTGCCTGGTCCAAAACATCATTTTGAGTACTCATAGAGCTGAGCTCTACAGTTTGAATACTCTCTCTGCCAGCTTCCTTATCAACTCTCCCACTCAGCCGAACTCAGAGTTTTGCTTCATATAAAACCTTAATAATCAGAGGAAATGTATTTCCCCCATGCAGCTAAACTCAGTGGTTCATGCTAGAAACATTGAAGCTTTTCACTATCTTGTATTCATGTTCCTGCAAGCAGGCACTGAGGGTTTGAAATCACCAACTGTGTTAACATTGTGTAACAGTAAGCTTAAATTTATTTCAATAATAGCCAAAGTGTGTGTGCATGAGGATCTAAACTAGAATCCATCAGAACTAGGAGGGATATTTTCCCCAGCCTCAGCAGAGCCAGGACACAGTTTTTTCTCCGTACAACCACTTTTTCTTCCTGAGTTCCAAAAATAAGTGCAGTGGTTATTATTTAGAGTATATGGTCTTAAGAGAACTGGGTTCTCTGTTCGCAGTCCCAGTCAGGAAAATGTGCTGAACTCACTTTGGACTGTTCTCTTTGAAGGGATCACAGAACCACATCTTAGAGTCAGTCCTACGTCCCTTCTAGTAAAAGACTAAGTCAGAAAATTATTTCTGGGTTGATTAAGGCTCATGAAACTATTTCAGGATCTGATTGCTGGGGTTCCTGTCCCATCTCAGATCATGATGGCTGTGATTTGCATCCCACAAGGTATCAGGCTGACAGATGTCCATGAACACTCCATCACAGTTTGATAATATCCTGACAGCCTTGCAGCTCTGGGCTGTTGGCAATTGCTCATTGCAGTTTACTGAGCATCAGTCTGCTACTCAGATTTCAGAACTTCAGGAGTCGCACCAGCAAAGAGTTTCCAAATAGGTGAGATCACTGGATAATGGCTAGACAAAGATATGGGAAAACATATTACTAAATGTACTGAGCTGGGAAATAGGGTTATGGCTTGATGAGTTAAGTACATTTTCCTGCCAGTACATGAAAAACAAACACTTATTTCCAAAGTGTTTTATAGTTGTCAAAGAGTAACTCAATTTCACTGCCTTTTTCTCAAGTAGTCACTGACAAATATCAGAAATAAAATTTCAAATGAAATTCCAAGTAATTAACTCAGACTCATTAATCATCAGAGAATAAACCTTTTATTCAGGTTGTTGCACATATATTCTGTGTATTTGCTAAGCACCAAGTGAGGCAATTCTAAGTGAATTTACAAACAAGAGAATTTATTATTCCATCTTGCACACAAACATGCTCAAGTTCCATCCTGTATGAGTGTCATCTGCAGAATTAGAGAGCAGATGATACTGAAGTGTCCAACCAGATGTGATGGACACAGACTAGAGAAATCACATATTGTTGAACCAAAGTTTGTCAGATGGCTAAGATGTGTGTACATACTGTGCCCATGGACAACTGCAATTGGCTGAAGAATTGAAAATACAAAACACAGGAATAGTAAGGGTTTTACTGACTTTTTTACAGCTCTATTCTCAAGGAAATAGAATTCTTGGCTTACACTACTGTACAATAAACAGTCAGGATTATTTTTCAACTATGATGAGTTTGATGCCTGCATGGTGCTTTCAATATATCACTGCCAACAGGCTGTCTTTGTTTTCTGGTTTTTCTAGCTAAATCAACATTTCTAAAAATTAAAATCCCATCCAGCATTTCAGAAGACAAAAAAGTAGTTACTTCACCTACACATTCTTTTGGACAGGAGTCTACAGGGAGCACAAAAGAAACATTTACATTCATCTACAAGTAAAAACTTAACACTGTTCATTTTCTCACTGTGATATTTATATAACACATTCTGGCTTATGTTTTGTTTTGAAACCATTGAGATGACGGCTGAACTGTATTCTCACTTCAGCTGACAATTAAATACACACCTATCAAAGACCTGCTAATAGTTTACACAATACTCTATGTTTACTAGTCAGAGACAATTAAGTGCTCAATTTTTTTCATGGATTTCTTTGACTCTTTCTAGCTGACACTTCTTGAAAAGCAACAAAATTACTGCTTAAGGGTTCAACTACACTTGTCATTTGTTTCTCCTCAATAAAATCATTTTAATAAAGCAAAAGTAAATGTATTACAGACATTACACTTAATTCTGTTCTGAATTATATTTGCAGGTTCTCACTAATTAATAGGAGAAGCCTTTATTTAGTGTATCTGGTTACCATTTGTTTCTCTCCAGCTTTAGTTTTGGGCAGTCTATCAGAATTTGTGTTTATGGGCAGCAAATTTATTTCTGAGATATGAGAAGCATAATTTCCAGAGGAAATCCATTGCAGATTTCTGTCCTATGTCACCTTCTTATTAAACTTAAGTACTGGCAGAGGACTATGGCAGCATGTACTCATGAAGGAAGATTCATTTATGAAGATGCTACTCTGTGTTCATCTACTCCCCATCCAATGAAATCCTGAAGTCCTGGTTCTGCTAAAATCAGTTATAAAGATACCATTAACTTCAGTGTAATTGGGATATTGTTAAGAATCTTTCACAGTAGGAATCACTGTTCCTTGACTCAAAGTAGTCTTAAAAGGAATGTCTTCATTCTGTGAACACAGAGAAAGAGCTTGTGTAGAAGTAGGCTAAATTTTACTTTGAGGATTTGTAACTGTTTACACTCCATTTGTATGCAAGTTCTGTCCAATAACTTTGTGAATCCATGAGTAACCTCCAATGGTTATGGCAGTCTCTCCGTAGTTGAGTTCCTGCTTTGCCATTGCCACAGATTTACTACAGGAACTTGTACAAGGCACTTATTTTTGATGTGACAAAATAAATAAAAGCACTTCCATCATCCCAGGATGTTATCCAGATGTATTAAAACATATAGAAACACATGTTCATCCAGTTAAGGAGACCACTTTTTTTTAATGCCTCAGTGAATTTTTTATTTCTATAAAAATAAAAAGTCATCTTAAAATAACTTTTAAATTTGAATCCAAGCTTTTTGCTAGATTTCACACAGAAATTGCAGTGCAACAGCATGCTACAGGATTCAGTGCTCTCCACAGAGCTGAACTGGTAGGTGAGTTGAAAGATATACAGAGATAACACAATCCCAGATACAAGAGGTTTCTATTCAAAATATGGAAAGAGGCATTTTCAGAACAATTAAGATATTTTAGTCTGCATAACTACATTCAGGTGAAACACTTTAGTTAACATGAGAATTTAAGATTAATACCTTTATATTACCTGGTGCACATCCTTGCCCATGTGATTCTTGGTTTATTAGAGTGTGAAAAAGCAGCAGTGAGAGGGGGCCTGCCACTTGAGGCAGCAATGAGACACACACAGCCCCAGGTGTGTGTTGGAGCACTCCAAAGGCATCCCAGACATCACTCTGGTCACCAGCTGCTTTAACAGCTGATATAAATCTCAGCCCGCCCCATGGGCAGAGGAGGATATATACATTCACTTCCACCCACTTTTCTCAAGCTATGTTAGGAAAGACAGTTTCAACAAAATCAGCTGCTAAAGGCCATCACTTTTGCGTTAAGTAGATCTCGCTTTTGAACACAGTTCTTTGTCATTAGACTGTGTGAGCTGTAGGCTACTGCTTGTACAATCCAAGACCAGCTCTCTGGGGAAGATCACCAATCTCTCAAAAGAGTTAATAAGGAAAGATGTGATACTTGAACCTCAATTCCCTAGGGATTCCTGTTTAGGAAGATAAAGGAGTCATTAATTCTTTTTCCTCATTATGCTATGCTTCCTTTAGAGCTATTACTACTGATGATACCAAAAATTATTGGTAGTGGATCTTAGAGATGGAAAACAGACTAAAATCAAATAGATCTTGAGTTTAGTGGAATAGATCCCTGGAAGCTGCTCAGCTATACCTCACCCTGACATCTGCAGAGGCCCTTTTAGTTCAAGGGATAATAGAAATGTAATTAGAAGAGAACCTGATGGAAGATATTAGAAATATTAGAAATATATAATTATACATGTAATATATGTAATATATGGGAAATAACAGCTAAATAACATAATGTCATAGATTAATAATGAGAAGCTATTTAGGAATAAAAGAATGTGTTTTTTTCACCAAGTGCTGAAACACAGAACGTGCTAAAGACATCCAGACACCATTAAACTCAATCATTTCAAGAGAAAGCTACGCAGCTTTTTTTAGGAAAAAAAGAACGACCAGAGGGCACTGCTGCTGGCTAGGTATTTGTTAATTTTTCATGTGAATTTATTGCATATGTAAGTGATTGAATTAGTAGCACTGACAGGAACCCAGGCACAGTAAAAGCTTCCTGATACTGACACAGCACTGCTGGAGCTGTGCACTCCTGACCATTAGCGGTCCCGCTGTCGGAGCCCTGAGCTCCAGGCGGAGGCTGCGGAGCACACGGGAACGGGACCGAGCGAGGCGTCCGTCCCTGACAAAGCCCGGGATGAGACCACTACATTTTTTTAGATTAATGACCTCGTTTGGACTCTGATGCCAGGCTCCAGGGGAGAAAGTCCAGTGTGAGCTAGTATCATGCTACCAAAATACTGCAAGGTAAGTTTGGGGGGGAAAAAACATTAAGAGGATTTTGCGTTTTGTGGTAAAGAGACTGGACGCAAAAGGGAGTCGGAAACAGGCAGTTTGCAGGAGAGACTGCAAGGTACAGGAATCAGAATGATTTCCCACCTTTGAGAAAAGAGGATCATTTCCAGACACTCAGAGGCTGAGCAGTGAAATCTGGATCTTCTGTCAGCAAGCAGTAGATTGCTTCAGAACAGCGAGGCTTTGAGAGCAAACTAGAGGAATGCAAATTGCATACCTAATAATTTAAGCATGCAAGTGTGTTGCCAAATACTACCATCTAAAAGGAATATAGATATCATGGCTGCTATGAAGTCCTTAGGGAGGCTCATAACCTTTTGGGAACCCTTTCCTTCTTCCCTGCAACATATTAACCTTTTGACCACATCGGTGCTTAGATCTACATAAAGAAATTGTACCCGCAGACAGTTAACAGTTGGGGAGCAGTAGGAACAAAACCGTGCAAAACATCAGGGATGCACAATGTTGTGTGAATTCTGTGTCAAAACCTCATAGCCAAGAATAGATACAGATCTTAAAAAAAAAAAAAAAGGTATTTCAGATGTATTATGAATGTGCAGAGGAGCAGCCACGGGGAAACGTTTCATTGCTGTCTTATAAAAATGTGTTCCTGTAGCGTCGGATTGTGACAACTTATGAGAACGTAATATGAGCCTTTTGTAAGAGTAACACTGCTGGATTTAATGGTGCTGCTAATGGAGTAAGATTTTTCTTGGAGTAAGGGTGCCATAAACCAGCCCTCACTCACCACTTCCTGTTTACTTGCGGTTTATTCTCCAGAGCAATCACATATTTCTCTCACCGGAAACTTCTGCTTGTTACAAAAAAAAAGAGAAAAATCGTTGCTTAATATTTTCCTTTTCATACCATTCATCCTCATAGAGGGATTTCTCTTCAATTCAATTATTTCACATGTATAAGAGTGAACGAATTAACTGTTCTTTGATTAGTGTGGTACTCTGCTCTACTCTGCTGAGTGGTAGAGCTTCACTTAACATGTTCTTTTTCAGTAAGTCTAGACAGGCTCTTCTAAAATTTCATGAAAGTATAATTTGTAATTCATTTGAACAATTTTAGTCACTTAGTAAAGTTGCTTCAATATTTTCTGTTTTATTGAAAGCTATTTCATTGCTGCAAGCAAGGTGTTTTATATTATGATTTTCCACATGGTTGATCCCGAAGGAGAAAACACAAAAAAGTTCCAAATTAAATTCTAATGCAATTTAACAACAACTGTAAGGGAAATGAAGAAATATTTTTTATTAGAACTCTAGAACCTCAGTCTCATGGTACCATGAAAAATGAAGCTGATCATATAGAAGTTTCGACTATTTTAAGTTTTTACCTATATACAAATGTTTCATGAACAGCTGGAGACAAAACCAGGCAGAAGCTCTCATTGAACAACATTGTACCAATGACTAAATTGTAAATAAACATATACTGAGGGGCACAACTAATAGTAAAACCAGCAAATGTTTTTGACATTTGGACCACACTTGCTGTTACAAAATAAGTGTATTCTAATAACTTGACAGATTTTGAGGCTAGAAGGATTCACTTATGTCATATGAAGTGTAACAGTGCAGCTTGACGGACTTCACACACTTGACACAAGTGATCTTCAAGATCACTATTTGAATGAGAACAGCATATACTCTGGAAAAATATCTAGTTTCAGCATAAAGACTGGGAAATCTACTCACTTGCTCAAGATATTGCAGTGGTGATTCTCCAGATTGTTCAAAGCCTTTCATTATAAGGAAAAGGCTTGAAATTATATTTATGGTGTGGATAGTGCAGCTAACTCAGGACCTGTGTAAATAAGCACATGAAAGAATCAGATAAAAGTGTCTCCTTGTTCCCAGCACAGCATTTCAGTTCACTTACAGTGGACAAAAGTGGCAGTTGGAGGAGCTGGAGGAAAAACCCTCAAGGCAACAGCAGCCTCTTGCTATATACAGCACAAAATCATCTTACAGTGTAAAAGTTTCCATTGCCTTTGCAAGAACAAGGATTTCACCTCTAGACTTGTAGGAGGGAATTATGATCAACTTTTAGAAAACAGCTTGGTCACTAAACAGGAAGGCTGCTTTGCAGAGCAAATTTAAAATCAATTCATGTGTATATGTCAGGAGTGTGTATCTCTGTATTGTAGTAAGCAAAATGCAGTCTACCCACTCTGAGGTAGTTTAATCATACTTCTATTTTAACATTTTCTCAGAAAGTTCCTGGCAATGAGAGTTTTCACAGTCCAATTAACACGACAGGGAATGACAGTCTCTAAGCCTGAAAACAATTCTCACAGTAAGCTGGACAATGCTACAGATAAGAAACTCCTCTCTTCCCTGTATATGGAAAGGTAATAAGATTATTCAAGCAGTTGCAAAACACAGAAGAACCATTTTTACCCGCACTAAGAATGGAAGCAAAAGACAAAGAAGTTTGTACTTGTCAGTGAAAGAAATAGGTTAGCATGTGTCCTGATTTGGGAAGAAGAATAATCAATATTTAAAGACACTGAGCAGACTACAGTTGAAGACAATCCTCCCTGCAAGAGAATGTTAGAAGCCAAGAAAAGGCCAGAGGGAAGCTGAAAGGGAAACAATATTGTGCTGATAAATCAAGGTAACAAACACAGGTCACAACAGTGAATGCATTGACTCCACTACAAACCTCTTGTTCCCCTGTGCAGTGGAAAGGAGAAGTATTGCACACTATACCACTGCTTATCATTTATGATAACCAACCCAGTAGTCCCAGTGCTTAACAACACTACTTCATGCTTTCCAGTTCCATTCACTGGATTCATTTCTGTCCTTTCAACTCCGAGAAGACACCAATTTCTTATATTAATTCCTTTCTCCTCATTTATTAACATAAATAGTAGTCATTTCTGTGCAACTATTACCAAAATGAAGTGCATGTTTTGGAAATATTTTTTGTACAAGTAGAACAGAAATGGAGTGACCTTGTGTGCAAAATACATTACTAAATGCTTGACTATTTACCTGGACTACTCAGATAGAAAATATTAAATTATAGAAGCTCATATATATCAGACAGTATGATATTTAGTTCCTTTCACAGAAATTATTCAGTGTCATTAATTCAAACCAAAATGCACCTACCATATATTTTTTAATGCTGGGTTAGGACTCAAGGGATGCTTTTATTATTCCCTCATGACTATACAAAGGCATAAAAAAATCCCTCTATAGGGAATCCACTTGTTTATGAAGCAAAGCCTATTTGTTTTATTTAGAATAGTCTCAGCAGAGCTCAGGTCATGCAATGAATCTCTGGCTGGATGCTGTCAGCCCTACTTAGCTAAAGCAGCACCTTTGAATTTCTAACATTTTGACCAATAACATTTTTTCCTCTCAAGTACTTTATTTGTATTTATTCAGCAGCAAAATTTGATACTTAATAATTCACCGACAAGATTACGTGCCTGCACCTTTCCCTTGCAGCTGTATTTACTCAAAACAAAGCCACTCAAATGAGCCTTAATCAAGACACATCATTCCACTCACTGCGTGTGAGTAAATCCACTTGGATCCCCTCAGCTGGGAACGCCAGGAGTGAAGTTCCAGACTAGAAGGGCAGAGCAAACTGGATTCATTAGGATATGGCATCAGTGTCATGTTTGGCTGATTTAAAATTCACTTGGCTCCCCTAAGGACTCGCCAAAACATGTGTGGTTCCTTCTGTGCCTGTTGAGCCATTGTTTGGAAGCTGATGGAGGAGCTCCCTAATGCTTGAGCGTTTGCTTTGGCAGCACAGCTCTCCCTAATATGTCCCACTGAGCACAGGGTAAGTGTCAGTCTGTGTCTTGCCCTGTGACAAGTTCCAGCTGGGAACTGCAGCTGGGGGTCACAGAGAGTGGTTCCACATGGAGAACAGTGTCAGTTATTAGCTGGAAATTCCCAGGGAAATATATCTCTTTTTCTTAAAAGCTTGCTTTATTACAATCAGGGGTGAAATTACAGTGAGAAAACTACTGGAAATTGAATTACTAAACGATAAAATAATTAAAAGCTTTATCAATAACTACTGAGTGCCAGACATCTTGCTTAAGGGGAGCCTGTCTCCTAAATGCCATCCATCAGTAGTATTTAAATAAAATTTTGACAGTCCAACATACCAAGTTATCTGAAGAGTTTTCACAGAAACTTAACAGGATACATCAAACCCAGAGAGTATGTGAGATACTTGTGATTCCCCATATGCCAGACTTGTGGGGTTCTTCCACACTGTGTAACTTGATCAGAGCTCACTGCACGTGGCTGTGTACAAGTTAACAAGCCAGAGCCATGCTTAAAAAAAAATAAAAATAATTTACCGAGTAATAGTAATTGTTCTTTTAAGTACTTTTACTCCACTTTCACTCCATCACCTCCCACAAAAAACAGCATCTAAAGTGCTTTCTATATGGAGTATGAGCTGAAGTTAATTCAGTGCCTACGACTCACCAATACATCAAACAGTGACAATGCAGTGGAAAGAAACAACAAATTTCCAATGACTCCAACAAAATAGCTGGAGCACCGTGGCACGAGACACAATCTTTTGACTTTCCCCTTGAAACTGTGAATCCTGTATATTTTATGCTCTAAGCACTAAAGAAAAAAATAGAATGGGCAGATGCCAGAAGTAAGACAACCATTTTTTAAAACACACAAACACTGAGCAGTAAACTCTGTTTGCCAGTCTGAGGTTGTGGGAACCTTCTGGTAGTTGGCATCAACCTGCACATCTGAGCTCATGGCAAGGAGCAGGCAAGGCCACAACTGCTGCAGTTCACTCTGCAGAGGCTGTACTTGTTCTGTAACTTCTTAAAATAAATCTCTATATATTTTATCAGGACAGCAATCTGAAGTTCAAGTATCTTGAATGATTGCTCACTTTATCTAAAATATTAAATGTATTTGAAAAAATAAAGTTTTGCTGTAAAACTAGCATTTATGGCCCAATTACTGCAGAACATAATGTGAGCCTTGTGAGAAACAGAGCTATTTGTGTAAGATTATGAGGAACCTTTTTCAAACAGTACACTTTCGAACATACTCATCTCTATAGCCATATTTACTTAGAAAAGATGGCTTTTAACAATGTGACTACTATTCTTCAATGGTAGATTTAAGAATAAGCTACAGAAATCAGTCAAAATCTGTTTTCACATGAAGTTGAGATAATTTGTACATACAAGAAATAAAGAACTGAACTTTTCTAAATATGCAACTCGTATAGCTAATACTTCAGCCAGAGAAATGTAGGATTAAATAGACTCATTTGGAAGGTCACAGAAAGAGACTGCAAAAAAAAATTCCATTCTGACTTCCTACCAGACTTATAATGGAAAAATATTTTGTGATATGATGGAAATTTGTAGAACTGTAACCTCTACATAATAAGGATACTCTTTTCCCCAGAAAATCAATAGCTTCTCTTGACTAGAGGTAATCACTAAGGCTAAAATTCTAAAGTGCATTTTGGCAGAGCAAGCTTTTATTTATATGTGTACTTTTGTATGCATAACCAGAAAAATAAAATTAAAGGAGATATATAACATTAATGCAAATCTACCAGCAAACACCAGAATATCATCTCCAAAAGAATTCTAAAAATTCTTGCTCTGTGTGTGGACTCTAATATTTTCTTATTAACCCCTCTGCCTTGAACCTTTAGTGTCATGCTGAAAGTTATCCCATTCAGATCACAGAGTCAGCAAATCAAGAGTAAACATTTCATATTAGTATTTATTGGTGCGTTGTCAGCCTGGCCTATACCAAAGATCTTATATTAGGATCTCAAGGTATTTGAAAAGTGCCAGCACTCTGGAGGATATTACTGTACACATGGTTCAGTGTGCCTGTAAACACAGTCCTGAGGTTCTCTGTGCCTCAGTTTCTCTCTTTGTAAAAGTGCTCCAGAGACAGTACCAAACTACCTCACAGAGATCTATCATGTGGTTAAATTCACTGATGCCTGTCAAGTTCTTCTAGGTCCTTGGATAATAATGAAGTTGTAACAGGGAAATGATACTGAAAGAAGTATTGGCAAATTAGGTGTTCTAAGGTGGAAAAGGAAGGTATTAGGTACTAAAGGTAGGAATTATGTACTAAGGTAAAAAACAGACTAGCTTCCCAAAAGGCATGTGTGGGGGCTATCCTCTTGTATGCAAAACACAGTTCGGGCTTGGAGTTTTTTTCATGTTTTTTTGTAATTAAACCAAGACTCCACATAGCTGCCAATAAAATTTCTATGACCCCTCCCCATTTTCTTACTTTTATGTCCTCATTTAAAATGTTTTTCTGGCCTATCATGAAGCCTTTCACCTGAGAATTAACTTTTTCCAGTCCATTTCCTGCCTTCTAAATCCCCCCACAAAATGCAGAAATTACCCGACTCATTCACTGTTCTAACCACATTTTTTTCTTCTTGGAGTCTTTCCTTCATGACAAGTTTAACCACTCCACTTAATGCATACATAAAAAATGAGATCCAGACAAAGCTCTACATTACCTGGTCAGTGTAGAATTATGCTCAGAAAACCATTCAGACCTGCCATCACATGATTTTTTCCCGTCAGTGTCTGTAAATATATAATCCCTTTAGCACAGAATTTAAGTCCTATGGCATTTCAGTGTACAGTGAAGTTTCAGACTGCTTCATACCTGGTTTTTCTTTGATATAATCTGAACTAATATCTTGAAATAGTGGAATTGTTAACCATTATAACACAGCAAGTTATTTATTTTTGAAGACATAGGACAGGAAATGCTAGATCCTGCACCATTACAAGTTATTCTGTACATCCATAGCCCTAATCCAAGATGAGTATACATACATACACTAAGAAAAATCTATTGTTTCAGCACATCCACAGGGTTGTGTAGGAAAACAGCCCAACCTGTTAAGAAACAGCTCACAGCAGCACTTTCTGCAGTATGACCTAGCTACTTCATCTTAGTGAGCTTCAACCTGTTTTTCTGGCTGGCACTGGTGAGCAAAGAGATACTGAGAGTGAAAAACAAAATGAAAGTTGGGGTGAGACATTAGCCAGAGAAAGCTGCAGAGGGAATCTCTTTATCTAACTCTGTTTCTCCCAGGCTTACAGGCACTCACAAGTGAACTGCAAAAGGGTGCTCATTTTCCACACATTCAAGAAAAACTAAGTTGCCTAAGATTTAGCATCTTTTGAAAAACATGTGGAGAGGCTCAATCGAGGTTGTAACCAATAAGAAATTACTGCAAAATTTCACCATAGCTGATAGATTTATAGACAGATGACATGGATACACTAACATGTGGTCTCCTTCAAGTTTTTTGGGGACTCAGGCCCTTGTATAAGGAGAAGAAAGCCCCCTCTGGTTCTGTTGGTCTGTGGGTATGTTATAAATATGAGTTTTCAATGCCTTTAATTCTTCCATTTTTGCCAGTATCTTCCTAATGACTGAGAAAAGAATGACAAACACACACTAAATACACACCCCATCTCATTCATACGCAGGTAGAGAAGGGCAAGTGTGACAGTGGTCAAAGAGCTCTGCCTTAAAATGCTCACAGGAGTAGGGAGTGAATGGCAGAGGGGGAAACCCAGCTCTGGTTAGAGGCTGGAATGAGATCACCCAGCCACACTGGGGGTGCTGCAGAGGCAAGTGTTGTACCTGCTGTCCTCCTTACTCATGTAGTGCTTTTAGGAGTATAGTATCTTAAACAATTCTCACTTATTTCCAGGATGTCAAGGGAAATTGGATCAGTTTTATCTCTGCCTCATAAACAGTAAAAGGTAAAGAAAGAAGTCACTTCTCAATGCTGCAGGGCAGACTGAGAGGGAAAACACACCAGAAGATTTGTACCTAAATTTCAGTATCTAAATTAGCTCCCTGGGTGCCTTTGAAATCAGCAGGCTCCCTGTGAGAGCAAATTCAGGCTGTCCCCATTACTGGACCAGGGAAGTGCCTAATGCTGGGTTATAGAAGGAGGCATCCACTGACTCCCAAATCCCTCTCAATAATGCTGCCTTTATTCTTCATTCAGTTCCTTCCCTCTTCCAAGAGACAGTACCTGAAGGAAACATGGTATTTGCAGTTCCAGTTAAGCCCATGCCATATGAGTGTGAGGCTGATCTACAGAAAACTCCTGCAGTCCCTCTTGAACCAACGATTTGTCTGAAAAATTCATGCTTTTAGAATACAAACCGATTTGTGGTCAGCACTTTTAATCAAATGGACAAGTCACATTTTCTGTTGAAAATCATAGCACTGCTGCCTTTTCATTCTGATGCTCCAATATGCTGCAATTGTACCATAAATCTTCATGAAACACATTGTCTGTCTGCTTTAAAAATGGTTCACAAACACAAAGCCATGGAGAGTAATCCTAAAATGTGAGCAGAGGAAGTAGCACAATATGCAGCTTTTTCCCCCTTCTCACATGTAGGAAGCAGTAATACTAAAGTACCTTCAAAGGGCTTTCAAGCTTAATTTTTCAAAATATAGCCTCTTATTTAAAATAATAACTCGTACATTGCTAACAACCTCCAGGCAGCAATCCTGAGCACAAAGTCTGAGAAATTAAGCTAAATGCTGTTATCCTACAGGTTATGTTTGTGCTAGTAAAAGGTCAGGGAAAGTTCCTGAAGTTCCTGGACACTGGACTGTAATAATCTGTACGGTTAGGCTGCCATAATGGTCCCTGACATGCTTTCAGCCCATGTTAGTGTTCCATCTTCCAAACAATTCCCAGGCACAATTCGGAAGGTGGCAGAGGACAGCGACCACTTCCAGTGGCAGTGCAGTAGCACAAACCAAAGAATGAGACTCCAGTTACTCAGTCAAGTCCAAAAAGCTGTGTTCAGGATACATCTTTCAGAAATCCAAGCAACATTGAGAAGAGACAGACAAGCTACTGCATTCCTCAGTGCGTTCCCCGTCGAACAGGATGCAGCAGTTCCCTTCAAATGCCCATGGTTGGTGTGTTTTCAGCATTGTTACCTGTTTTGTCTAATGAGTTATTCCTAATTGTATAATCCAGAACTAACTACATGGTGACAATGACTTAGAAAGAAGCTTGTCGTAGCTAGGAGAGAGAAGGTACTTTGATTTAAAATCTCCAAATTCAAAATGCATTAATAGAAATTGCAGCATGCTCATTATGCAAAAATATGCAAAATTATCTGAAAAGGAGTAGTCTGCAAAGGGCATATAGACTGTGCTGATGTCTCTGGGCGATATGTGTGTTTTGCTGTCTTAGCCATTCTCAGCAGTTTCTTTTGTCAAAAAAATAAAAGAAGCTTTCTGAAAAAAATCAGAGGCAGTCTAGTGCTTGTTGCAGATTTGTCACTAAGAATTTATCTGATATACCTTTTTTTCAGACCAGGTTTATTCCCTACATAATTCTCATATGGAAAATGCTGATACTACATGAACATTGAAGATTTAAAGACAACAAATGTTTTTTAAAGTGTAGCTGTAATAGTCTATGTATATAAAGAGTGATTGTATGTCTCAAAATATCTGCTTAAGTTATACCAGTCAACTTACTCTTGCTAGTGAGCATTAGCTTCTGCTTTCTGTGCCCAAGTCCTGTTACCAACAAACACTTCAAGACCACCTCCTTGCAAGACTGAATCACACTCTCCATGATTAGATAATCCTAACATCAATGCAGTCATTTGGGTTTTTTTCCAAAAACAAACAGGCAAACAACAAAAACAAACAGGTGTCCAAGGGGTCCAATCTAATTTAACACTGTAGGGAACATCACTACTCTTCAAGCTATTCCTGCCAAACTCTCTTCCCTACTGATGGAAGTGCTTGGGTTCTCTCAGTGCCAGCAGCATGAAATAATGTAACTACTCTAGCATAGAGCAACATCAGATCTGTCATTGCAAGCCAGAAAATCCATCAAATTGAGGCTTTGTTCCCTCAAACAGTCATTTACTACAGATCATTGAGCTGCTTATTTAATATTTATGCAAACTCTTCATGATCCTGTATTCGACCACGTATCAGAGACAATCTGTGCAAAGGCAACTCATCTAAGAGGATGAGAAAAGTCCTAAATCCATAAAGGAACACTTGTATCTACTTTGGTCATAAGTCCAACTGCAGTATACATCAGCATTTGAGAGCTCCATGAGTGATATTTTCGAAAGCCTGCACCACTCCTGTTACTGTCTAGACTGGCATAGAGTGCTCCAGATCTTAGGATTCAGGATCAGCTTGAGATCCTGAGAAGTGAGAGTCCAAAAGGAGGACAAAAGCTTTGTGTTATCCTAAAACCAGAGTAATGTTTGCATATCAGAAAGAATTTGGATGGTTCCTTACAGGGAGCACTGCTGTGCAGAAACAGTATGGGTACAAAAAGAGTGTTTGAAACAGGTGGGAGCTACGAGCTAAGCTCGGGATTTTTCCATTGATCTAAAGTCTGTAGATCAGTTCAGATGTGCTGTTTTACAGAGGACAAGAAAAAGCAAAGTGAAGTCCTTTCCCTTTACATTCTCCCCAGTCCCCTTAAGGAAGGTTGTCTAGATATATTCAAACACAGTCACCTAACTGTGGTTTCTCAATTACAGTTTCCAGCACAATTCACTGGCAGATTTCTAAATTGGAAGCCCAGTACAAACCCAATTGCCTTCCAAATTGGTCTGCTCAGCACAGCAATAAAAATAATCTCAGATGCCACACTGTTAATCAACCTGGCCCTTACACAACACTGTGAGCTCCACTCTTACATAAATGTCACAAATGCCATAATTAGTATCAGTTCATGCTGTAGGAGTGGATCAAAATCTGTGTTATTTGATCATTTGTTTTTGATCAAAACTCACTTTTGGAAAAGGAAAAAAATAAAGATAAGAGAAAGAAAATTCACTTTGATCAGGACTTATTTTGCATATTCCTGATTACAGGACTTCACTGGTGTTTGCAAACTGTAGCAGTGGTATCTGATTTACACCTTACCATCCCAAGTAATTCCTGAAATAAAATAAACATAAAATTAAAATCCCCTTAAATCCTGAAATTTTATAAGTATTTGGGATACAGACAGAGTTTAACTAACACTTTCACCCTTACAGTTATTACACTGATTTTATTATTCCTGTCATGTTCTGTCTTGTTTAATTGGATAATAATTGCAGTCAGATTATTGCCTTGTAAGTGCATACAAGCACCTAACAATGTTTATGCGAAGAACTCCATATGCCTTCCTGGTCAAATGGGAACATTACATTTTGAATGGGCAGCAAAGGGTGGTGAGTTGCTTCACAAGTGCTAATCAGAGGGGAATGAGCAGGACAGAGGGCAAATTAATGCAAATTCTGATATCCAACCATGGAATTACAGCTGCTAATAAGAGAAGTGAGAACTAATGCTTTAGTAGCAAAAGTCTGCTCCTGACAGTCACTACCCATGCTCCATGTTCTTCTTTCTTTCCTTGTGCTTGCTGGAGCCACAGAAGAGGGAACAGAGAGGAAAAAGTTATTTGAGAATAGGCACTGAGAGTTCGGGCTTTCCCCTCCACACACTGTGCCTATGTTGTATTTTACAGCACAACAGGTTTCCAGGTCATGTGCCAGGGAAGAAAAGGCACTTACAGCTTTTTGCTTCCTAGTCTGCCAGAAATCACACAGAAATAGGTGAAGTACAGTGACCTCAGTCCAACTGCTTGTTATAGGTCAGACTCACACCAGCCAAAATTCTCAACCAGTCCACTGATTTATGAGGCTTATCATTAGAGAATAGATTATACATGTTCCTTTTACAGTCATGTCCTATATTCTGAAGACACTGGGTGCAAGCCGGGACAGAACTTTATTTACCACCATTTGTATTAACATTAAACACAACCTGAGGGCAATATCACCAAAAGCTGTCACAGAGGAGTTATCAAGTACTCACGTTGTATAATGCAGTATAAACTTGATTTGCATCAATTTAATATTTGATATGTAGAGGAACTCTTTCCAGAGGGTTCCAAATAGTTTCTCACAGAAAAATTGGGAGAGAGCTAAAATGTTAATTACAATAATCATCTAAATATTATTTTCTCTTATTTTATAGAAAAGTTTCTCCTCCTACTATACTCTTAGGTAGATTTGACAGAAGAAAAGGTTCAGTTGACACATTCTAAACTTATGTTTTCCCCACTGAGCTTATTGTACTTCACAGAAGTCTGAATCCTGCTGGAGAAAACTGAAAATGTAGATCAGTCTTGAAGCACTAATGTAAATGATTGGTTCTGACACCAGTAAAGGCATGTTGTTTTCCCTCCAGGTTGCCTGCTTTTCACATAGGCAAGAAAGATTAAAGACATAAGACTGCTCTTCATGTGGGGAGGTGATAACCTGCCTTCTCAGAGGGGTTTGATTATCTCAGAACATGTACAAAGAAAAAATAGCACAAGCAATTTCCTGAAACAGACTGTTTTGTAAGAGGGTTTTTGTCTTCTAGTTGAAATATTTTTAGGGGAAACAGTGTTTCAATACCTTTTTTGAGGATAAAAGTAGTTATATCTTTAAATTCTTGCTAATCAAGTGACTTAAATGGTCAATGCAAAATGAAAATCTGAAAAAGTCTTCATTTGCTAATTTAAATGCTGACTAATTACACTCAAGCTGTAACTCCTAGAATTGTGAGTTCTTAAATACCGACTGGTGAAGAAAAAGTAAGAATTTCAGAACCTGAAACACTACATGTAAGGACAATGCTCCATCCATGTCTCTCAATCAACACAAAATCTTGGGATAACAGGGCAACCTATAACAATAATATGGTAGGGAGATTTAAAAAAAAATAATCTTGCAAGAGATATACTGCCAAATATCTGGCAATGACATTTTGTGGGCATCTCTCTCCCTTCACAAGGCAATGTATGACCCAAAAGAAACTTTAGGTCCCAGTTCTATGCAGTACTTCACAGCTCCTGGTCATAAAGAGCATCCTCAGTACCATGTTGTTCTCATGTTTACTATGGTACCATAGAAATACTTTGATTTCAAATAATGGACACTAAATCAACAGTGGGGGCTGAACCATTTCAATGACTGATGACATTTCTGTCATTCCCTTAGAAGGTTCCACTTCAACTAAGAAGCTGAAGGGGGGGGGTGGAGGAGAGAAGAGTAAAATGTGTGAACTCATGATTTCTTTTCCATATGAACAATTATAGTATGAGCAATTGTAAGATTATAATCACATCTCAGAATCCTAAATGTTCAGATGAGGAGCAAAAGGTTAGATACCAGTATGAATATTTTCATTACATTGTATTAAAAAATTCAAAGGCAATATTGCCTTACTGACTGCAGGAATGTGCTTTAGTCAATGCATCATTAGGAAGTGTTTGCTTGAAAGCCTCCAGCACACACTAAAGAAATGTACTTCTAATCTCTTTACCTGCCATGTATTTCATTTATTTACAGCAATACAAAAGTATCCAGTACAAATCAGGCATATAAGAATGAAATACATCTGCACTATCAGGTAGTGTGTGAAATTGTACCATTTTAAGCATTTAAACTTATGGGAAAGGGATCACTGAGAAGTAAACAATTTACCATGCCACTTTGCATGGCTCAAGGATTCAATGTCTGTACATAAATAAGTCTCTTATGCAAAATGAGAAAAGTCACATTCTAAAAAAATTTCGGGTCCTTGCCTCTCCCTTAGTTTTCTTCCTAGCAGTTGTCTCCCAGGTGCAATACTGCTGAGAAGATGCACAGTCAGATTCTTAAGGTATTTTGCATGGTATGCTTGGGAACCTGCCACAAAACAAGCCCAATTTATTTTTAGATACCCTTAACTTTATTTATTGATTTAGAAGGATATGAGGAATGGGCATAAGCAAAGAGAGTTTTGTAAAAATGGTATCTTTTATTAGATTAGCTGATACAGCTTGAAAAAGCAAACATGCTTTTGGGTACTGGCTGCTTTCTTCAGCAAAATCTAACTCAATACAAGCAATTTTAGTTTAATCTTATTACATTGATAACAATACTATTATGAAATAACTGCGGAACTGAGTAAGAAGAGGGGTATGTTGAAAGTGTCTTTATTTAATTTGAAATTTCAAGCTTCCAGGTGAAGTCAAATGAAACACCTTGGTCAAGATTAAGGAGGGAAAAGCACAGGATTTCTTCTAACTCTCCAACCCTCTCTTCCCTCCCCTCCCATGCTCATCACTCCTCCCAGACCTGGCAGTCACTGTTGCTGCTACTCGTAACTCTTACAAAAGCAGTAGTTACTCTAAAGTTTCTATGTAACAGCAAAGATACCATTGCCACTAATGTTTCACACTTACTAGACACATAATGGTGAAATACCATTGCCTACATGGTCTTGTTCCTCTCCCTGATAGCAAAAGACTATGAAAACAACATCCAGGTATGGATTGTTACTGTGACTGTGACAGATGAGAAACAAAGAGCAATGAATAAAAAGCCATCACGTAGCTTCACTATTTAAAGATCTATCAGTAACAGAGAACCTGCACTTGAAATGAAGAAAAGGAGAAGGAGCCAAGCAAGACTAGAGAGAAACAGCTGAGACCAGTAGGGAAAGGTCAGGAGAGAAATAAAGCCAAGCTGCTTGAATGCTAAGATGTGTAAGAAAGACTTATCGATGGATGAGAGCAGAGAAAAATGACGAGAGTAGAGAAAACACCAGACAGCAATCCCATTAATAAGTGGAGCTCAGCCTCCATGGTGATTCCTGGCAACGCCATTGATAGCTTATGATTAGATTTTTCCACAGCAAAATGTAACTGTACAACTAAGCAAAAATACACAATTTTTTATAAGCAGCAGAAAAACAACTCAGCAGTGTCAATCAAAATTATCCTAATTAATTTACAGCTAATTAAATGTGAAAGTCTTGAAGAACAGGCATTTATTGGATGAACTACAGCAAGCAAATCAAGTGCAGCTCTGATTATTGCCCCATGTTTTCACTCATCTGTGTCAAGTACAAGACTTCTTTCTGGCTCTGTTGCTAGAAAGCTTTCTCCTAACAGCAGGACCATGAAAGGAACATTTAAAGACAGAAAGGCTAGAGGCTTTGCAGCCTATATCAGAAAGATCATCCTAAGCACACAAAGCTACAGAACAAGAAAATGATGCAGGTGAAAGAAGAAAGCACCTAATGAAGCATCAAAGCTGACAACTGTAGGACTGCATGGGAGGAATGTGGAGAGTGTCACTACATACAGAGGGTGATACTGTTCTCTATTTTCCTTCCATCCTGTCCAGGCTTCAACTACCATCAAAGTTCATTAATAGAAAATGTTTCTATTCAGTATTCATTAAGCTGAAAATGAATAGAGAGAAAAGTTCTGGCTGGTTATATTCCTGTCTCTGGTATTAGCGAGCTGCAGAAACCGCAGGCGAGTTATTTATCACCTTATAATGAGACACTGCCTGAAATACTGAGGGAGAAGGCAGTGTGTTTCAGCTGCCTCTAGAGGCTACTAAGGAAAAAGAGCAGCATTACCTCTGGATTGGAACAGAGACAGGTTCACTCAGCTCAGATAGGTCTGATCTTATCTAGGTTTACTATAAAACAGTGTAAGAAATTAATATGGCCACACTTCCTGGCTTTTCTCTGCCCTTGTTGTCATACACATACTGGGATTAATGGTATGGAGATTAGAGTTTGCCTGTGAGCTAAAAGAAACAAAGGATATTTCTATGTCTCCTCTGCTTTTATACTTTTACTTCTCTTTGCTTTGAATTATCCCATCTGTAACACAGAACCAAAATAGTTCTTTACTGTACCTGCAAGTGTTACTATGGCTTTGCAGCTCAAGTACTTGAGAAGGTCATATGAAGTGTTGCTTAACAAGGAAGACAGAAGTCAGAGCTCTTTATTCAGGGCCTTTCATCTGACAGTATTGTGCTTTGCTGCCATAGCTGGCATGATCTTTAGTGAGCTGTTTCATTTGTGTTTTGACATATGCTCTTCAAATTACATCATTAGAAACACAGCTTGCCTTTCCCATATACTATTGGCAGTAATTTTCATCATTTCATTAACCATTTTGTTTTATTACTGTGAATATTCTGAAAATTGTTGTGGATAAAACACTGCTTTAAGCTGGGTGGGGAAAAAAAAAAAAAAAGAGAAAAGAGATTAAATCTTTGCAGAACACTTGCTCATTAGGATTCTAATCTTTCCATGAAGCACCTGGTCAGGGTAGGAGAGGCACAGAGGCACCATGGTGCTGAACAGGGCATCATCTAACTCTGAAGTATTGCACTGTGTCCTGAAATCTACAGCTGGGCCCCAGGCACTTGAGATGAATGTGTGCATGAAATCACCATTCCCAGTCATTAATAGCTGGAGCAGGAGCTGCTTAAGAAATCCACTGCTCAGAAAAGATTGGCTTGGCTTATTACTGGGCCACAAAAACAACTTCATTAGACCCCTCCCCAGGAATCTGATACCCAACACGTTGCTGTTAAGAAACTGAGATGGCCTAAGTCCCCCCTCCCAAATTACAGAAAATAGAGGAGCAGCAATGCCCTCTCCAGCACACATCTCTTGGGATCCAGAAGAGAGGTACCCCATTCCAGACCGCGTCTGAGGAATCCAAAACAACATCTGCCACCTTCAAGGTGTCCCCACACAAGCAGATGTAGGACAATCTGCTATATTAATGGACTTCTCATTCCTTCCTGCCGAATTTGCTCCACTGTGCATGGAGCTGATTAAATATTCATAGCATCAGTCAGAAAAGGGATAAAAGCAAACTTGGATATAGCCCAGCAGCCAAAGTAGTCATGCCGAAAAGAAAAAAACACCTGCATTTTAGTCTTTCTTTTGCTGATCATTTGAAGATAAAAAATGAAGTGTTCAGTAGAACAAGGGTCTGAAATTCAAGGTATTCCCACCTCAGTTTCCCCCCCTGCCCCCAGCTAGGCTTTCTCTGTATTGATAATCAGGGCTTTCTCCAGTCCACTGAAAAACATTTATTTCACACAAATTAGAGTTGCTTTGATAAAATATTAAGAATGACTTCCCACTACCCCAGGGTATCCTACAGTTTGGCATGTGAGTACTCTGATGGGGTGAGGAAGCTTAAATAATTTTGGGAAACAGAAAGAATGGGACAGGATGATTATTTGAACTATAGTGTTACTGGGTGAAAGAGAAGGATGCAAAGGTTGTGTGAACTTGAAATGCACCAAGGAGGCCTTCCAGATTAAATCAAGAAGGCAAAATAGACACAAGAACCTTTATTTCATGAATCTTACTGATGCAGCATAAGACAGTTCAGTACTATCAGAACGGAAGTGTCCAGAAACAAAACTTTAGGTAATTGAGAAACTGAAAAATAATTCATTTTAGTGTAAGAACCTTCTTTCTTCACAAACAAACAAACAAACAAAAACCAGCCCTCTGAAACAAACAAAGAGCCTTTACCTCATTTAGAAGCTCCTGGGGCAAGACAGTATTTGATTAGACAAATGAAATTTAGAACTTACATGACTAGAGTAGAAATTTTATATCTAAAATCTACCTACCTAAAGGAAATTTTCACAACAAGAGAAAGGCAATGCATAGAAGAGGACATGTATACAATATATAATTAATATTTAACAAATTTCAAAAATAATCTATCCATTGACTCGATTTTAGAGACTGTAAAGTGGAAAGGGGTATGGACCACCTGGCTGTAAAGCCACGTCACAGAAGATCTCACAAGCAATCACAAGCTTTCCAGCACAAACAGCATATGTCACATGATATATGACACAAACAAATCATATGGGCAAGTACAGACACAATAAAATCATGGTTTTGTTGAAATCTGGGTTGAAATGGTAAGAGGTGGGCACTAATACCTGAGATTAACTGTGAAATGCAGCTGTGCCAGGGAGAAGAAATAACCTACCTTGGCACTAAGTGCTGTGTGTTGCACACTCTCAACTTTAGTATGGTATTAATTGCCCTCTTTTGTCAGTGTTTAACACACAAAGTGCAGAATAAAGTCATTTAAGCAATTCATTCTAAAAAATTAGCTATTTTACAGCTTTTTTATTGTAAAATAATCTGGTCCCTCATTTTATGACTTGGAAAACCATTCACTATCAATTTAGTGATAATATATTAATAATTGTGCAACGTTCCAAATGGTTTCAATAGATGATGTCATGTCTGCAGAACAGCTTATTATCAGGAGAACAAATCTGAGATGCAAATCAGTGAGAATTAGATTATGTTAAAAAAGACAGATGCTCTGCCATTCACTGAGCCTTCTACTGACAGCATTCAATAAAACATAAATTGAATGCAAATTCTCACACACAAGTGTCACTTCCTTGGTCACATCACCTGCATCAGTTGCCTCTTTCCTGTACACATGCTCCTGGCTTAATAAACAAAATATCCACATACAACGAATTCCAGTTGATTTCCATCCACAACTGTGTACCACGGAAAACAGCTCCCTTCCACGCATTTATTTTTTATTGTTAGTGCATCCTTTTCCATTTTCACCAGTTTGCTTTTCCATCTCATTCTATTCTTTTTAAAAACAGCCAGCCCCTAGAGTCACAGGATTATATCTAAAGCTCTCTTTTGATTTTGGAAAAATGTGTTTAAGTTTTATGGCTGTTGAGAGAAACTTTAAAATGTAAAGACTTAACAAGCCACAAAGCAGGTAGCATAATTGACAGTTTTATTTTTGCTATCTCATTACTTTTAATGAGTTGGTTCATATTTCCCAAAAAATTCAGAAATTCTTGACTTTCAGTGCCACATTAGGACAACACTGAATCTAAACCTCCGATTTTCTCTTCAGAGAGTAAATTTTCAGAAGACATAGACCTGCAAGTGGAACAAGTTCAAGAATTTGAGAGTATAAAACTCCCCAGGTTGAAAATACTTCTGTATGCAAAGGGGATCATAAATATACTCTAGAATTCTTAAGCATAGACCAAAAAAAAGACTTGTCTGTTTAATTTGTTTTGTTTTTTGGTTTTTTTAAAAAGAAGACCAGTCATGTTTAAGTTGATTTGACTTACTGCACTTAGAACTACAGATAAAACACACTGAAAAAAACAGAACTTTCTTTTAAAAATAAAGGTGCAAATACCTTTAAATTTAGTGACTGAAGAGTTACTAAAGCAACAGAATGTTTTGATAAGGAAAATATTCATTAAAACCTGACTGCTGCCGCATGAACCTAAGGAACAGCAACATGAAAAAAATCTCTTCTGATCTTTTTCACTGTAAAATGGGCTTTTCCACATCCACATCTCACTCAGAAAATTGCCTCCCCAGAGGAGAATACAGCTACAGGACCCTATTTCATTCTTGTCATGATACCACAGGATGGATTAATCAGGTCACTTTTTCCCCTCCCCACAATTGCCTGGATCATTTTTTCCTCTGATCTGATCTCTCTTAACCCCCAGTTCCAGCACTGGAAAGTATCTTAGAGTAAGCAGCCCTTCTGTGCTTAACTCCAAAGTAGTCAGCAGAGAATCTCTACTCAAGGCTTTCCTGCAGCTTCTCTCAGCTGTTCCAACGGTGTTTGGCTTTGAAAGATACCTCAGTGTACAATAAACTGGGGAAATGTTCAGGGATTGATTATTATTAGCGTGCTGTAGATGTTTTTTCCCTATTCATCCTGTTTAGTTTATCTTCATAACCTGAAAGACTGTGTAAAAGATAAGCTACATAAACTAATTAGCTGTTACCAAATCTGCATTCCAAAGAGGGATCTGCTTCTTAATGGAAGCTGCAAGAAGCAGGTGACTTCTGGTGTTTTTGAGCATGCTAATTTATACTGAGCTTTAATCTAGAATAGTCTTTTAAGTTCTCACCTCTTTCTTGTGATAGGTACATAAAGCAAGGCACCCCTTGTTGAAGGGGACAGGAATGCCGATAAACACAAATTACCATGTTGTGGAAAGTTTTATCAGATTTATTGTGATACAGGAAGCATGAACGTTCAGATTTGTATTTAATATGCAGAACAAATGTGTCTTCATAACTTCGTGCACAGAGTTTCTATTAGTACAAGCTGAGCACAGATAAGTTGATACAGCTTTTGGATATTACTTTTTAATTTTTTTTCAGCCTTTAAATTATCTTCTCATAATCACCCACTGACTTTCAGCTTCAATCTGTGCTTTCCTGACCCTGCACCTGTACCATGATCCAAAGCTTCCAACCCCTGCACTGTTGGATCCTAACCACCTGCAGACCCATGCACATGTAGAGCAGACATCTGCTTTAAGACTGCCTTTGTTGTTCTGCTCTGTCATTGTGCTGAAATCAACAGCCAGTTTTAATGGGAATCAAAAAGGCAGCATTTGAGTCAAGCTCTTCTATACCAGATCAACAGACAGCTTTAATTAGGATTGGAAATATGCAGTTTTCTCTCTTGTGGCCAAACTATTCTCTCAATATCCATGGACAACCCTGTATGACCAAAGTTTCCACTGCGTGCATTAGGAGAATTCACATAACAACCTTTTAGCTAGAAATTAATGTAAATTAGAAAGTTTGTGTAATATTTATTTTTTTCTTAGGAGATGGATATATTTCAGTATGTAGACTTCAGCTGGCTTAGGAGAATAAACTCACAACTGTGGAAAATATGTATTCCTGCTATGCTTTTTCCAACATAATACTCAGTAATTTCTTTTCCTCTTTGGTAAAAACTGCAAAGGCTCAGTGTGTTGTAATCTACTATGAATTCAGCATCTGTTTATGGTATTCTCAACAGGAAAAGTTGTTTCTTTTCATCATCTGCAGATGCAATTATACCAACAAGGCCTGTAAAATGTACAGATATGAGATGTTCAAGCCTAGTAAAAACCCTGGAATGAATTTTACTTCTATCATAAAAAAAGATCCCCTGGGTTTTTCTGTTCAGAGCCCTTTAGCTTGAGTGTAAATATTCTATAACTATAATACTTTGCACCTTTGTTTCACCTTCCATCTGAGCCACTCAATTCACTTTGCAAACATAACTGGAGTAAGTATTCCAACAGGGAAATGCATTCTGCAAAATGCAAAAGCAGAATACCCCAGAGGTCACACTTACACACCGAGCTCTGCCTGTCTACCACTGTTCACACACTGTATGTACTGCACTGTACATGCAAAACAGAAATTAAACTTTTCAAAGCTAACATGCACATTATCAAAATAAACATGAGAATGTATTAAGATTTGGACCTACTAAGCGCAGTAAGATCTGACAGTTTGAGAAGTGTCAATGAACAGTTCAGTGAAGGTTCAGAGACATATTCCCCACAAATAAAGGGGGAAAAAAGCATTCCCATGCTCAAAGACTTAAATTTGTCGAAATTAACTATATAATAAAGGACACTATGGGCTTAGATACACGAAATTGTCATGAATTAACTTTCACTAAGGACAACTGAGAAGAGTCTGTCTGAGTCTTCTTTCCCTATCAGGGATTTATGCACATTGACAAAATCCCAGGCTAAATAATCCCAGTTCTCTCGGACCATCCCTCATATTTAGGATTCTCCAGTCTCTTCATTGTCTTCATTGCCCTTTTCTGGACTCAGTACAGTGTGTGGATGCCTCTCTCATCCTGGGGAGCCCAGGGCTGGATAAAGCACTCCAGATATGGTGTCACCAGGGCTGAGCAGAGGGAAAGAAACACCTTTCTCAATTTTCTGGATGTGGTTTTCCCAATGCAAGAACAGAAGGCTGTTGGATTTCTTTGCCACAGGGGCACGTTGCTGGCTCACACCCAATTTGGTGCCCACCAGGAACCCCCAGGCCCTTTTCTGCCAAGCTACTTTCTAGCTGAACACCCTGAAGCCTGTACTGCTGCAGGGGGTTGTTCCTCACCAGGTGCAGGACTTTGCAGTTCCCTTTGTTGACCTCAGGAGCCCATTTTTCCAGCCTCTTGAGATCCCTCTGAATGACAACACCACCCTTTGGTGACCCAGACACTCCTTTCGATTTTGTGTCTGCAATCTTGCTGGGCTCACTGTGGCCCATCAACCAGGTCATTAATGAAGGTGTTTAACAGTGTTCATCCAATATTGATCCCTGGGATAGACGAGCAGACACGTAGTGTTTTCCTACAGCTGAAGCAATTTATTTCTGTCTGAGCCTTAGTCCCACTTCATTAAGTGCCTAAAGATGATGCTTTGCAGTATTTACAGAATCACCAAATTACTAGCTCAACAACTTTCTTTAGGATCAGCCACCTAATCTTTGTAGATAGCTATGAAAATATCACTGACCCCTTTCTGCATCTTTGGCAACCAAAAACTTGGCAAAAATCTAACAGGAATCATGCTCTAAATGAAACTCCAGCTCCTAAAAAGTCTGTCACATTTGAAATTCTAATTTTCAAATGAGCAAATAGTTATCACTGTCCTCTTAGAGGTGACAAATGGAAGCAATAAGAATCTGGGCAAAGTTTCACAAAAAGATTGTAGCAGAGCCAAGAGCTGAACCTAATCACATTGATTTAAGCATCGTTCTTCTCAGAATAAAGCTGTGGTAGAATGGCTGAAGATATATGAAAATTATGCAGAAGGAGCATGTATATCCATTCTTGTAACAAATAACAGACAAGTTGGTTTTGATTGAGATTGTGTTTGTACTTTATCTTTGGACTCCTCCTTGCTGCTAATTTTCTCCAACTCTTCTCTTTTGCCTCATGTTTGGTTCACAAGTCTACTACAACCCAGAGTAGGAGGGTGAGAGAAGGAGCAATCAGAGGAAGGTGGGCAGCAAAACAGGAGACATTTGTTTTGTTTTTCACTCCTTGGGGCTAAGCTGATGTGGTTCCATCTGGGAAACCCTGGCCAAACAAGACATCCAAGAATACCACGGGCAAGTAACTCAAGGACAGGCTTTAAAGACGTGAACTGGTGGAAATTCTTGTGTGCAAGATGGGAGACTGTTGCACACCTCCAGATTATGCAATCTAAGTAGATCCTGAGATAGTTTTTTCTATCACTAGTTAAAACTACCCAAAATTCTACTGTCAGTTTTCAGTGGGATGATTCTGCAAAGATGAGTAAGTGTGAAGTTACAGGAAGCAGTGTGGTTTCTGATCAGCTGGCAGATAGTTACTCTCAGAGATGGATGATTTACTGGAGAAAGCTTCATCTCATTTCCTGCCACGCAGCAGTGGTCAAGTTAGATAACCAAATGTGTAAGGGAATTAAATTTTACTGTAAGTGTAGTAAAGGTTAGGGTTTAAGTAACCATTTCCTGCAAAGGAACAAATGAGACAGGGCCAATCACTGATCCGAAATGTCCAAGTGACATCCATCCAGACAGCAGTAGTAAAATACAAAGCAGAGACAAAAATGCCACCATCACTTCTTAGCCCACACCAGTGGTTTTGCACCTGCAGCCCAGGGGAAATTCACAATGAAGGAAAATTCATGGATAATATCTAGAGACTGAGAAATACAATTAACACAAGCAATGTCACAGTTGTCAGGCCTAAATTCCCTCTGCGAATGTTTGTACCTCCCCTGGAAACATGCACAGGTCTGCAACTGAAAAAGATTTTTAAAAGCATCCACAATTCCCACCCAGGAGAGCAAGAACAATTCATTGATTAGAAAGTGAGCTTATGAACTGGAGAAAAATATTCAAAGCTCTCTGCTCTGCCGTGCACTTCCATGATCCTTAGGAAATCAATCACCCTGTTCCCAAGTCTCTACCTGCAAAACAGGGCATGCACATCCCTATCTCTTCAGATCCTTGTGAGAATGGCATTAAAGATGTGCTCTTCAAATGGATTACTGTCAATAGGTGCCACGAGATGGAGGAACAGTTGTCAATTGAATTATTTCAGAAACATTCATAAAAGAAGCTCCCTGTAATTACCAGTGGATTTATTGGATTTACTGCACTGTGGAAGAAGGAATATTAGAAACAGCATCTAGTCAACTGTTTATTCATTTATGAGACAGCAATGAATAAATGAAAGGTTTTTATGAAAAAATATGGGGAAAAAAAGCCAGAAGTATCCCTCAACTGTCATGTATGATATTAATCACAGGATAAAATCAGTCGCTCTGCGTTCCACTGCTCAAACTACTTATTGAACCAAAGAGCCTACAGGAAACAAGAGAAAATCAATCAGTAGCTTAAAATTATTTGGGGTATGTTCAGTCACTGTGTAAAAGAATATCATTTTGCACTTGAAAGGAAAAACGTACTTATATAGGAATTTGTTGCTTCACTGTTTCTAGATACTAGAGTATTATATTAAGATTCCCTCCATAACTATTTAGAAGTTCAAAGACAGTGTTTAAACAGTACTCCACAGCCATTTCTGGAATACTGTTTATTTTCTTCTCCAGCAGAAATATCGATGCACAAAGTGTCAAAAAATCTATCCTGTTTTGTGGATTCAACTCCCGGTAAGGAAATACAAGCTAAAAAGGGATATAAACTGCAAGATGTTGCCTGTGGAGTTATTACAGGTCATAACAATCAAGGATTCTGTCCCAGATGTCCAAGATGAACCATACATCTACCAAGTGCACAATAATAAAAACCAAAATAATATTAAAAAAAAAAATAAATTGAACCTGAAGAAGTTACATAAGATACAAATATTTTGCAACGCACTATAAATAATGCTGAGTATTCTGACAGCTATGATCAATTCACATGCTTCACTGAGTCATTCCAGGCTGCTAAAGACTTAAATATTTGTCTTAATCTCTTTGTGGAAGATCTCCCTGCCTCTTGGCTATGCTATGAGGGCAGAAATGTCAGAAAAGTCAGTCTGTGTCTGAACAGGGCCCTCTGGATTCCAGAGAAGGTGTCAGACAGTGCAGGCTAGACCATTAAAAAATCCAACTTGAGCGATTTCCAGTGCCCAGGTAGGATGACTCCCAGTACCAACACTCGTATGCTGAAACAGGCAGGGTTAACGCTGTCTCTGTCAGGGTCAAGAGAGATCTGGTAAGGGTATGCAAAGATAAATATTTGTGAAGCATTCACAAATATCACTGCAGTGATAACCACAGGTAACAGAAGGGTGATGACAAAAGTAACCCCACTCCTAAAGCATCTTTAAAAGCAATAAAAATCCCACTAGTGATTACCTTGATTTACTCAAACAAAAATATGTGAGTGATATTACATAAAACACACAAAATTAAAGACATTCAAATCTCTGAACTAAAGTACTGCAGTAAATCATATTTACTCAACACCTTTTATCTAAAGTCTTCTGTAACAATTTTATTTGCTCTTTTGCCTAGTGTGCCTCATTTCTGAAGTGGAATCATATGGGTCTTCTGCAGTGAAGGCTTCCTGAGGTTTATTGTTGAAAATACTGATAAACCTGTCAGAAAATGGTCTCTGCATCTTGGGCAACACTATTGATTTCCAGTTCTATTTCAAACCATGTAATACAGGCTATCTTCAGTAAGATGACAAGTCTTAGAATAACACGATTTTCTCAGTAAAAAATCAGGAAGAATATAAAAGCAGAAGGTAATAAACAATTCACTGCTTCATGAAGCATCTGCAAAGAATTTTGTAACTTTGAAGGGGATGGTGCAATCTGTTATCATTAGGTTAATAGTTTTCATTTTGCCTGCCAAAGCATGACTGCTTTTATCATTACACATGCAAATGGAAACACACACCTAAAAGCTGCATATGTAGTCAATCAACACTCATATTTAGAACAACAGAAACATTGACCCCTACATTTTTCTCAAAATTCTCAAAATTTTAATGCATCTGGAACTCAAAAGCTTCACTGATTTAAAGTTTTCAAAGGAATAAGATTGGAAAGGTTTCTAATAAATTGCTACAAATTGTTTGAATGTTGATCCACTTACTAATGGTTGTATTGTAATGCAATTCACAACCCAAATCCCATTTCAGAGTCTGCTACATTTCAGTAATTAATATAGCAACTCCTTCACAATGGGTTTAGAAAAGTTCAGTACCTTAGCTAGGAAAAGTACATGAAGAATTAAAGAAACACTTATTATTTTCTTATAAGTTTCTTCAAAAAGTATCTATATCTAATTTCCAAAATAAATGCTTTTAGAAGAATTCTGCACAGCCTGGCTACGTGCACAATAATAATCTGGAAAGTCTTTAAGGAAAGATCATATACCCAAACTATTCAACTTCACCAAAATTTCAGTCTTTTACAGGTTGGGCAATGACAAATACTCAAAAATTTAATAAACAGGTGAAAAAACCCCCATCTTTGGAAATGGAAAAAAAACACGGTCTTTTTTAAAATAAAAGAGTCAATGTGTTCATGTGCAAATGGCTGTACCTAGCCTGGGCCTTACTTACCCTTTAAATACAAGTTTCCTCAGCACCAGATTAGGAAATAAAAAAATACAAAGCTATGTAAAAATTTGCATTAAGCAAATCAGTGAGCAAATTGTTTCATAAAGTTTCTAAGTAGGTAAATTCAAGGAGAGATTAATAGTATGGAAAGCCAAGGAGAATTAGTTTCTGGCAGTAAATTATAAATTTCATCAAGCACATCCTAGCATATCTCTTTCTCTCAGCTCTTGGCAACATCATCAACTGTATCTTATCCTACTAAATATCTCTTTCCTACTCCCTGTATTTTGTCTCAAGACAAAATATGGTAAAATCCGTACCAAAAGTGCCTGAGCACAGACAGCACCGGAACAATTTCAATATCTGTGACATGATATGGACTTATATCCACAGAGTTAAATTTATTTGCTTGGCAAACTCTTTTCTCCCTCATGTTTTATCACCTTTAGCTTACAAAGCTTGGTGGTGATTAACAGAGCACTGCAGAGGCTAATGCTTAGTGGATTTAACAGAAGGGCTTGAAGAAATGTCCACAATGCCTGAGGCTTAAGTTTTGACACAGAAATGCATACGCATACATATGCTTTCCATTTCACCACATCAAATATTATACAGGATATTTTCTCCTTGTAACAATGCCTCTGGCAAAGTTCAGCTCGGGAAACCCAGAATAGAATATGTAAAGATCCCTTACTCAGCCAGCCTCCCTCTATCAGCTTTAAAAAATGTTTTTAGCTCTGATAATATTTCTCAAGGCTTTGCTGGAGCTGCATTCATCCAACCATGAAACAGAGAGAGCCAATACCACATCCTGAAAGTAACAAATCACACAGAAGCTGAATATTGAAATCACATTTGTAATCCTTCAGTAGACTGAAATATGTTTACATGAGAATCCATTCAATAATTCTGAATAAAAAACCTGCAACTGAGAATTAAGAACTCTTCATGTCTGATTTCTCAAGAAGGACGGATTGAATATTCAGCCCATCTCTAGCACCATTCATGAAGTAGTATATGATTCATTGTTTACTTCAAATACTCATTGGAGAAAAAGGTTTATACTCCAAGCTGTTAACCTTTTAGGCATGCTTTCTTTCTTTTGAAGATTTATTTTACCTCAGTGGTTATGTGGGTGACACACTACTCTGTCAAAAGACTATCCAAAATTTGCAGCCCAGTGTTGAAAATTGGTTAGTTTTAGGTTATGCTTCATCTTGGATTTCAAGCAAGGAAAAGTCTTCATCATGGATTTCAAGGGGCCAGTGCCTATATCACCATTAATACAAGTTGGAAGAACATGATGTTCAGGAGAAGTGACAGAGCTTGGCTGCTTCAGGTGCACAGGAACTGGGAACTTTCATGTAACAGCAAGAAAATTCAGTGAGCGTGGACCTGTCACAGTATTGCTGCTCCAACAAGAAGAATTTATGGTCTAAATCAACCACAACACAGGAAGAGATGAAAACCAAGAACTGGAAGCATGAGGCCATTTTTCTTGTTAGAATTTTGCATGTGAAAAAATCAAATTGATGTAGACATCGGTTCTCAAAGGGCTACTTGAAAACAGCAAGTCTGGAGACATTATTCTTGTACAAGCAATAGAACTTAATTTCTTAGTTCAATGATTCTGTAAGGTACTCAGAATTTTCTAGAAAAATGAAGATTTTCTGAAAATGAAGATGATCATTATCTCCTAGGAGACAATAATCTTCAGTAGAATCATCCTCCTGAACATATTTAGCAACTCTTTAGGTTTCAGTTATTTTAGAGGAAGAATTCAGAGTGTACCTGCACTTTAAAATGTTTCTGAAGCGTGGATAACAACATAAGCTTTAATGTACCTTTTGAAAGATCAGTAAAGTGAAATAATTGGAGAGGGACCAATATCATTTACGATTATTTCTCGTTTATAGTCTTCTGACAAAACATAGAAACTAAGTATTTCTTCAGAAGCCTAATGTCCACAGTCAGATTTCATGTCCATATTGTTCATGAACTCCATCACAAATCATGTAAGAATTTCATCTTTCAAAACAAAGGTACCCATTCAAAACTCCCAGCAGAAAGCTAAAGGTCAGGCATTTACATTTACACCAGTTAGTAACTTGCCAGCAAAAAAATCCCATACTCTATTCAGCACATTCCTCATTATTCTGGCATTTTTTACTCTTTAGAGAAAAGAGAGTGATATACCCTCTTTAAATGAGAATATCAGTGCAAAGCAGGTATTAAACAGAGTTGTTTTCTCCTCATGCTGAAACAAATAGTTTAGCACTTTAAAAATGAATGCCTTGTATAACAAACACAGAATGTAACAATTCTTTCCTCTGGGAATGCCCTAATGAGCACTGTCTTGTCTGCTCGAGAGAATTGCTCCTATCTATCAATCTTGAAATGTGCCAGAGACTTTGGTTTCTTTAACCTAAGCTAATCTTAAATCATCAGCCTTGACTCTGGAGAACATCCTTGCAAAAATTAATCAAAGTGGCAGACATGGAAAGAGGAGCTGATAGAACAGTGACATTAACACCTGCAATTAGAGACAGCATTCTTGGGGGCCACTGCCTATTCCTGGGGACCTTCTTCCTGCTCTGGACCAAAAGTGCCCTGACCAGAGCAGGAGGGTGAACAAGAAGAGGGACAACTGTGACAGCGTGGTGGGGCTCCCACCTCCCTGTGCTGAACGGACTCGGTGTTTGCGTTCAAGATCAGTAAGAGGGATGGGGTTTCACACTCTTTCCTTTCAGATAACTAATTACTCACTCCATCAGTTTGAGTGTTTTCATATTCCCAGCTCATTCACATTCCTTCACGGCTGCTTTTCCCTGAGTCAGGACCCAGTGTGCTGCAGTAAATGTTTTCAGGATTATCACGCAGTACATACTTTATATGACACATCAGAGATTAAATACTCCCACTATTTGGAAGAAAGTCGTTTGCCAGATGGCATCTGCAGAACAAGAACATCGGACAACTTCATAAACCCAGGTACTGAATGACTCACAGGCAGGAATGCACCACGGGTGTCTGTGCTCCCTCACCTCAGGTCTGCTATTTAAATGTAAAACTTCTTCACTTAAAAGGAAGTAAAGATTAAATCAGGATAAGGAAATAGAATCATATAATAATTTAGTTCGGAATAGGCCTCTGGAGATCATCTGATGCAAACCCCTTAGCCCCACCAAACTAGGTATTTTGATTTATGTAATACAAAACGAATCTATAAATCTGCAGAACATAATCTTATACAGAGTCCCATACTGTCATACCCTTCATAGCACATAGAAAGTATGTGAACTCATGACAAGTGCAAACAGAACTGACAACCTTTGTTCTTTTGATATCCAGTGACAGATCTAGTCATAGACTGTAGCTGGGAAATGCATTCAGCTCCTTTACAAACATTAACTACAGCCTTCCTAAATACAAATGATTTCCTGCCTGTCATGTGGTCTAATTCCTATGTACCCCACAGACAGAAGGAATTAAGAGTTACAATAAAAGAACAAGTATTTTACTTTGTCTTCCTTCTCACAGTAGGCAAAGAGGAAGCTTCATTCAGTGACACCACAGCACAGCTAAAGGAACCGAGAATTTATGTCCTCCCACCCTTTCCACACACAGACAGCAGCAGCCAAGTGCAAAAGATGTTTAATTAAAACTCTCAAGTTGGTTTAAGTTTGGAGTGCTTCCACTGAAATGCATTCTCTCACATAAAAAGAAAATTATAATCAGCCAGTATTGTGGGACCCACTGACGAGAGGATTGACGGGCTTTCTGATGCTGCCTGCAGATTTTTTTAGTACTCTATTAAAAAATACTATTCAAAAATTGTTTTTATTACAGTGATACAGCAAAGTCAAAATAAAATCAGTGGACAAGCTGTTTCTGAAAAATCCATAACTCCATCATTTACTGAGACATTTTTGATACAGCTATGAATATACTCTGTCACATTTTTAGTTATATGTGAACCCAATAACCATGATGCAAAGATCCAAAGCCAGGTACAGTCAGGTACAGATAATCTATTTCCTCTAGTACAAATAAATTAAACCAGATTCAAAATAGAGATGAGGACCAGAGTATAGCATTTGAGTTAACCACAAGTAGTTTTTGTCATTGGTGTCATTGGTGCCTACAAACCATAGCTGTTACACCATCAGCAATATTCATAAAATTGGTTATAAACACTTTCAGAGGGAACTCTGTGGAAAGCTGCACCCTGACAGAGCTGTCTGGGCCACCTCTTCAGCTGCATTTTCTGTGGATACATGCCAAGTACAACACTTTGAAGAAGATGAAATTCTTAACATGCATCTGGGGACCAGAGTTCTCTCTGTAGCAAAACAGATTTAACAACTCCTTTGAAGAAAGCTCTTGAGGAAGTTAGAGGAGCCACTGCTGTCTTATAAGTAGCACATCCAATGACTCAATTCCAGCCCCACGCTGTGGTAGCCTTTACTTCCTCCATTTAACACAAAGCCTGAGTCACAGTATTAGCAGGCAGATAATAGTTAAATAAAGTGGGCTTACACAGGAGGACAAGAAAAAGAAACAGATTATTTGTGCTCCAGGTGCTTCCACTAGTACTGGAGCGTTCCCAACTCAGCTCTTCCAGGAAGGGTGTACAGAAGACAAGGCTACAGCTGTTCCCAGAATCCATATGAGTGATGAGATGGCCAGGGGACAGCACACAGTTGTCTTTCAGGGTGACTCATGGACACAGGGGCTGCTCACACCTATGAGCAGCTTCAGCTTCAACCCTTCTATCAACAATTCAGCCCCACTTGAGCTTTTATGTGAATGTCAAAGTCCATCTTCATTTTCCAAGAGGAGGACATAGGATGGCAAGTACTTCAAATTGGTTTAAAAGACACTGCAACAAAAGTACAAGTACATTTTCCTGGCAGAGATATATACAACACCTGGGAGCTACTAGCTCCAAGAAAGGAATATTAAAAAATTACCAGGACAGAATTGGGAGGAACAGGCACCTGGCTTTCCAGGTGTAGCAGATTCACAGGAGACGTCCTACTACCTACATCTTTCAGAAAGAGAATCCTGAATTTATAATATATGTAAGAACACACAGCTTAGTGTGCCAAGGCATCTGATTAGTTTCAGGAAGTGCACAAACATAGACAGGAGAAGAAAAAAAAGGGGAGGAGAAAAAAAAAGCCAAAAATCTCGAATTTTAATTTATTCTATTTTCCTCCAAAATTAACTTTCATCTTTGTCAGTAAATTGTCCTCTAAGGGGCAGGGGGGGGAAGGTGGGGGATGGCTGGGAGTTTCTAGAGCAGATTTTAAAACTTCAGTTTTTGGCATTCTCCCTGGGGTTTTTTTCAGCTGCTGGATACCACCGTGAACAGCTGCTTCCAGCCACAGCACACTTACTGCTGCCAGACTGCACACTGAGAGCTGGAAATCTACTGTAATAGGAGAGTTGTAGAGACTAAACCTCTACAAACTACTTTTAGGGCTGATTTAGCACTCTAGAGGGTAAGAATTTAATTCCAGTTTTTATTGGAATTTTTACTTCCGTGTTTGATTATGTGATAGACCTTTAGTCTCAAGAAGAAAGGTTGTGTGACCTGTGAAACTTTTGTCTATTTGGTATTTTACAGAGGCAATGGGTAAAATAACATGGCAGTACAAATCCTGCAAAGTTTTGCAAATAGTGAGGCATTTCAGTTGAAGGAAAGCGTGATGGATAAGATGATTAATTGTAAATGGGTGCATGTTGTTGAAATATGACGATCCAATAGTTAGAGGTTTTTAAAACTCTGATAGTCATGTTTCTGCAGATGCTGAATTTTCTTCCTAACTTGTGTTTCAAAAAGATTTCACTCTACAAAAATTGAAAGTCTCACTTTACTGAGTCTTTTCACTAATTTAAGCAGTGTAAGAAGTTTGTTATAAGAGATAGTTCACAAATTTTTAAAAGCTTAATTCTCTCGACTGGGACTTTTGACAGGCTACATATACAAGTTTGGCTAATGTATCCCTGCAGAAGAGTTTTATGCCTCAGAATAGAAAGTCTTTTGCAGGCAGCAGCTGGAGTCAATATTTTCTAGCCATAAGGAGTGAAAAGCTATAGGATTACTGCAGGTAATATTCATGCAATATGGTTCTGGAGTTTAAGACAGTCAGTTTTCATTGTTTCCCACCAATTTGAACTTTCTATCTCAAAGTGGAAGTTTGGGTTCCTTTGTAGTCCAGAAACTGCCAAAGACTGGACACAAGATGGTTTGGAGCTTTAGCAAATCACAGCAAAACTTCTACTGAAAATGAGGTGATAGGAGAACTTGCAGAGACACCTTTAACCATTACAATTCTTGGATGGTCCTGAACAGACGCCTGAAAAGGTCCTGATGGAGCACAGCTTCATGTAGTTGCATATGCCTCGTAAGACTGTCAAGCACAGAAGATCTACCTCCCTGAAGACCCACCAATACAATTAAAAATAACATAAGAAAGACTAGAAGAGACAACGTGGACTAGGAGAGAAAATATAAATTACACGAGCATGTGTCAATTGTTTGTCCATTTTAATAGAATTATTACTTATTAAAAATACATTATTACAAAGCATCGTATCAGGGACACAGAGGCAGATGCCTCTGCCATGATGAATTACTTGTAACACAGCCACAGTTGCAGAGCTTCCCTTGCTGTAGGTTCTTGGTTGTGCCCATGTATTTCAAGCTCTCTGTGCTACAAGTTCTGTGGCAAACTCTTTGGAAAGCTTAGGCCATCAAAGTCCAAGGGAGAACTGTTTTTTTCCCCCCCGAGTCTTTAATCACAAACACTGTGAGGAGCTCTGCAGAGAAGGACTTGGGAGAGTTGGAAATTCTTTACTTGAAGGCTGGTGAGGCCCTGGCACAGGTTGTCCAGAGAAGCTGTGGATGCCCCATCCCTGCAAGTCTTGAAGACCAGATTGAATGGGGCCCTGAGTAACTTGACCTAGTGGGTGGCATCTCTGCCCATGGTAGGGGGATCAGAACTGGATGATCTTTAAGGTACCTTCAACCCCAAACCATTCTATGAAACATGATAAAAAAAAATAAATCTGTGCTACAGATATGTGCGTGTATAAGCAGAGAAACTTTGTATGGTGTATGCTTGCTATCTCCCTTCATCATGTCAGACACCTTTGACATGACATACTTCATGAGGGCTGATGATCTCATCAGTCTTCTCCTTCTCTTTACTTCTGACATTTTCCATTATCTATGTTCTCTCTTCTTCTGTCTGACCTCAGCATTTCTCACAATAGCTATCTCTATTCCGCTGAAACCAATACTTATAGACAAGTATGCTTAACCCCCATGGTACTTGGAACAGGGAGATGTGGTGAAACTGATAATAGGACTGTGGATTTCATCAACAACTCTTTTTTTTTTTTAAACCTATGTGAAGAACAGTTGAAAAGGAGTACTTAGCATCCAGGGGCTCTGGCTTGCTGCGGCTGTGCACACTGACTGGGGTCACCTCCAGGCTCTCCCAGTTCTAAATTTTCAAAATGTTTCATTATGATATTTCCCCATCATTCATACAATACAATTAGGAACTTCGTTTGCTGCTAGGATCCAAGCTTAGTCTAAAGTTGGAAATTCCAATCAGACATGGTTTTGTGCTGACTGAATGCAAACTTTAGGCTGCCTTTCAGTGTTTATTTTTAATGGATTCTGAATGCTTCCACTAATTCAGGAACTGAACTGATTAAAGCAAGAGAAGGAGGACTTAGTTTGCTAAATGTAATTCCTGCTTATGGGGTTTAGTGAGTACCCCTTATAGCTGGAGGAGGCAATGGGATTGGGCGTATTTAACGTCTTACATTGTCAAGCCACAACCACTGCCTGAATGCCACCAGGTTAATGCTCTGAGGGCAGATAGCAGGGCTAGCCTATGTCACATCCCTAACTACAGACAGGGTGTTATATTTAGGAATTAAATGTATGAGATTTAGTCTTTATACATGTCAAAATAGGTTGTTATATTTATATCTTAGACAAGCTTTTATCTCGATACAAGTGTCACACATAACCTCAGCTAGAATCCAGGATATAGTTTCTGTTTTCGTAATTGCATTACTCAGATTTTATTAAAAGTAGAAAGGATATGCAAAACTATCTCTTCCTGCTGTGAGCTACCAACAGTTTGGTTTCAGGAAATACTTACAGAACACACCGTATTCATGCTCTCAGGGTCTTGTAATATAGCAGTACCAGCATGGATGGACAGCAGTATAAAACCTTACAAAAGGAGTATTTGTAATTTTAGACTGGCTTCTAGCCATTTTGATAACTGCTAGTTGGTAATTGCACTGCTACAGTACAAAAGCTAATAACTATTCTGTATTTCTCGGAGTAAAAATGGTACTATTTTTCTGCAGCTAATTTTACAGCATAAATTCCCAGCACCCAAGATGAAACAAAGCACCTGTATGATTCTTGTTTCTCTTCACTTCTATTTCAATCATTTTATAAAGAAAAAAAGTAAAAGACTACAGACACTATTATTGCAAGAAGTACAGTCTCATGATTTCACATTAATAGCTGAAACAAGTTTAAAAAATGGATTATGGAAAAATATTTTCTCTTTAAAGTGCTGTGGGACAACTGTGTCTATTCATTACCCTTTGTGCCACATTCCCTGATCTCTTTCTCTTTGTCTTTCACACTGGTATCCTCTTAGCCAGTGTGCTGATATACAGCCTCCAGCCTTCACAATTCTGAAAAATTATTAGGAAGTTAATACTGCTTTATAGAAATGTTTTCTCACATCCACTCACCCACCAGGACCCCAGGGAGAAAAACACTGAACTCTCAGAAGCTGGTTCTGTTCTACTACAGAGCTGACAACTGCATTGCAAAGATTTCCTGTTGAGTGCTGAACCTTGCCATAAAATTCAGAAATTCCTTTACATCCCTCTAGTCCTGCTGTTTTCATTCCACTTGCTGCCAACATTAGGTAGTTTTTACAAAATGAACAACTGAGAAAGAAGATATGATTTTTTTTCCTTTGGAATTCATCCCTGGAAGCAGCAAACCATCAAATTAAAAATAGATATGTCTAATGTACAAAATGCTGAAGAGGCATCATTAAAAAAACCAGCAAAATAAGAAATACGTTTTGATTGAACATATATAAGTTGGTCCATATTTCTTTTCACTGAGAGGGACTGACCAATGTGACCAAGTTCCACAGAATTTTAATAAACATTCACTTCACATAGGTTTTTTCAGGAAAAATATAGCACATATTAGGTTTATTAGCATCCCCAGCTTTTGGTGACAGTCTTTTGTGAAAAATATTTGGAGATACCAGTTCCAGATATTCAATTACTGGTCTCCTCCTGGGCTATATCTTTTTCTGTTACCTCTGTAACTGGAAGACTTGGACCTAGTAAGACATCCTGTTTGATTCAAGGGTGACTACTTTAATAATTTTGCATGGCATTGATAGTAACTTTAGTTGTGGGTCAAAGAAAGAAAAATTTTTTCATTGTGCTTTTTCCAGTCAGCCAGTGAACCAAAGACAACCACTCACATGCCAAAAGAGGCAGATGCAATCTGGATAGGAACAGAACATTTACAAGGGTGTTCCCATATAATTTGCACTGCTGCTGCTGGTGCTAACTGAGCAGAGGCCCCAGCAGTGCTAAACACATGTTTGAACACTGCTTTATTCAGATCATCTTGTAAGGTGATCACTATTCCAGACCATTCCCATATATTTTTCTAAATAATAATATTAAATCAATATATGAACATAGTAGGAGAAATGTCAGCACTGTACAAGAGCTACTGCAGTAGGATACGTGTCCCTGAGAAGCCACAGCTGTGTCTTATTGGTCCTCAGTGTAATTCTAACTCAGCAGTTCCATTATAGAATATTTCACATCCTACTTTACAAACAGCACCCATAATTTCTAGGTATGATATTCAGTATAACAAACAGAATAGAGGGCAATACACATCAGGACAACCCTCCTGTTAGTCAAAAAGTAAAACAGAAATGTGTCATTTTAGTTCTGTAACGGCATTTCTCACTCACTGAATGTGTAATTCTCAGAGGATAAATTTCAAGTGTTCAAGATATATTTATTGTAAAGTAAAATTAAGGGTCAAAAACTAGTCTAGATTACTATTTTATAGATTATTTCCTAGAGGAGTTTATAGAGCTCATCCTTGAAACAGTGATTATCTGAAGTTGAATGATTACATACCAGAGAACACTACTGTGGTAGCAGGTGCTCTGCTGCCTTTTGGGCTGCTCTATAAAAAGCAGAAAAGGAGCAGTAAAAAAAGAGGAAGGCCAGCAGAGAATCCCAAGGACACCGAAGGGAGACAGAAACTGAAAATTCATGAAATCCCCTCTGCATCCCATCACACCTGACCTGAAGTGTGAACTCAGGAGAGGAAAGGTAGCAGTCTCCCAAAATAAAACATTCCCCTCCAGATCAGCTGAGATCCCTTTGCCAGGCTGCTGAAATCCCTGTCCGTGGGAGTACTCAGCACCATCAACTCCCACTGGAAAAGCGAAGCGCTGACATGGTGACATGAACAGCAGGATGGGTTTGGGGGATGTACCTCGTGAGGAAGGAGTAGGGAGCAACTCAATCTCTCAATCAGAGCTTGATTTTCTCTGAGCTGAGAGGTCAGGTAGTCAGCAAACCTGCTCTTCACTTAAGAGCAGCACTAGAGCACTTCGTGAGCAGAATAATACAAATTCCACGAACCAACTTTTTTAATTTATAAAAAATGTATCTATATATATCTTAGAGGATATTCCCTGTGAGATACAAGTGACGTACAAAAAAAAATAGAAAAACTTTTTACATCTGTTATATATGAGGTCAACTAAGGTGAGCACAAGGCATACTATAACCTCAAAAGCTAGAAACTACTAAAAATTACTGTATCACATGGTATCACACAGCCCAGAAAATTAAAGCCACTTTCTTAATGGTACAGAAAGTCTTACTGCAAAACCTTGGAAGGGAAGTCCTCCTTCTCTTAGCTTCCACAATATTTGTAACAATTTAAAATGTCATCTATAATTTGCTGATCTGGTGATATCTGTAATGCTTCTCATTAGACTTAAATGGCTAACTTGAAATAGTAATAAACAAGTCACACTTGGAAATAGGAGTTCTAAATTAGGCAGCTACAAGACAAACAAAAGCCTGTCTTTTGCTCTTGATCCTTCTCGTTTGCACAGAAAATTAATTGTGCACATTGCCTTTGATTCACAAATAAACAAGGAAAATTCAGACTGAAAATTCAGAAGGAATCACAAAATGCAAGTGCTTTATTCACTGTGCGTGTCTGTTGTTTACATTTACTCTTAAAAAGTTCACATTTGCACGGAAAACAATGCCTCATTTTAATTAACAATTGATTTCCTCTCACCCTTCTCATATGTATGCTATGTATTTCATAGCATACAGCCATCTTACTTTATGAAATGTGCATACTTTAACATATGCAAGCAGATCTTTAATAAAGCTTCTAAAAGCTCACAGCCTCTGGTATTGTCAGGATATTTAGAGAGTGCAAAAAAATGTATTTAAAGGCCTATATAGGGGGAAATAATGCACAGTTAATAACATTGTTGAGTTCTTACTGTTGAAAGGTAAAATTTAAACTATATTGTCACAGGCAGTAGAGAAATAAAAGGTCAGCATTTGACAAAAATGCCAACACCAAAAAAATGCTTTAGAGAAAATAGCAACAGCCTCAGCAGGTACATGAGGAGTTAGTCCTCCACTTGTCAGAGAACAGAGACATGAAAAAGAGAGGGAGTTTTTCCAACACCTTCAGGATAACGCAGTAACATTTGAAAGAAGATGGTCTTTCATATACTGAGGTATAAGAATAAATTCTCAGTCTACCACAGCCAAACTCTCTTCAGTCATTGGCACTGTTACTGACCAAAGAAAACTTATTCTATTAACGAAATGAGGCAAAACTCAAGTGTAGCTGATGAGAGGACAGTGCAATTCAGGAAAGAGGGCATGAGAATAGCCCTATGTTATCCTTTCCACTTCACTGACCATGAGTCAGCTGCTTTAATTTTTTTTTTTTTTGCTATGGACACTTCATGTTAAGGTGTAAACAGAAAGGGGGAAACCAAAATCCTGGCCTTGCTGTGGACACTCTTAGTTCAGCTTCTAGATCAACCACAGCTTGTCAATGGCTTCAAATTTCAAACAAGGCAGCTCCCCTGTGGCCCAAATAACACCCTCCTGTACAGGAAAGCACTGGTGTTTTCCAGTCCTCCCATGTGCTTTACATAATTATTGGTAACTCTTCCTTACCCTACCCCATGCCAATACCACAGGTTGCCTCGCTCTTGGAAATCCGCATTCCCTCATCTCTGCCGGATGCTCTCTGGCACTGATCTCTTGGGACAGACACACACATTTCTCAGTTCACTTGCCACTCACGAACATCTCTCCACGGGAAGGTAGGATTGGATTCACTCTCTTTATGAATATGCAACTTTAATTAGTTAATAAGCATGTTTCTTGGAGCCTGAGATTTTGGCAGCTGCTCTGGTGTGTTATCCTACCTCAGTAACTCCCCTGTAGCAAACTTTGAGTTGAAGCACATGTCACTGGGCCTCTCACTGCTATCACCATCTGCGACAGCTTCTCTATTCCTCAATTATGTTCATGCTATCTGGGCTGAAAAAAAGTCTTCCAGTCTTTGCCAGTCTAAGCATATGCCTGTGTATTTATTCAAGTAATTTTTAACGATCTGAGTCGACAATGCCATCTTTCACATCATTTCACTGGGGTTTCATTAATATGAAGTGTCTGAAGCTTAATGGGAAAGAGTGAATTTGGGATCAAGACTTCCTTATTTATGAGATTTTCATAGCAAAATGGAGCAGCAGTGAATACAAAATTCAGAGTGCTGACTGATAGACTGATTTCAGACAGTCACAGCACTGTCACTGGAAAAGCTATCTAAGGCCATTCTCTATTCCTAAATCCACCAGGAGACAATACAGTGAATTACTGCTGGTCTACAACAGCAAACTAATATTTCTTCCCCTGTGCTGGCTCAGTTGCTCTCCTCAGTGAGTAGAAAACAAAGTAAAGATACACATAGATACGTATATTTGAGACTCCACAACTCATGCTCTACACCCAGGCCTGACACCCACCTCAATCAGACTGAGCTGCCACAACTACCTGTTCCCCTCCATGTGTTTGTAGCCACATCCCAGTCTATTCCTTGGTACGGGTGGCATACACGTACAAGCTTCTGCACCCCTTTCCCTCAGATATAAGTCTGCTAATTCTCTGATAAAAGCACATTTACTGACACTGCAAGCAATTCAGAAAGTGGTTAACTCATCCCTGCTCTTTCACTTGATTGAGATTGATTTTGATGTTCAAGAACAGTCTGTGGTAAATGACTGTTCTGGTGGAAGGGGACACAAGCAGCACACAGCGCTGCACTACACGACTGAGGCAAATTTATTTTTTTATAGAACCTCTGAGGAGAAATATTTCTGACAATAGCTGTCATGCTATTGTCAGGCAACTTAACCTCCACAGCGCTAGGTTACTGTGCCCTGAGGTATGACAGGGATTTAGTTTAGCTTTAACTACACAGGACAGACTGGTGCTGGATTTGACATCCCAGCTGAAGAGGCACAATCCACTAATTAGTGCAACTGCACATCCAAGGAGGTTTCTATGTACCAGAAGCCAGTTTTGAAATACAAGTAGTATAATATGCATCCCAAGAAAGTAACAGCTAAGAAAGCTTTACAGTAAACATAATTGATGATTTAACTTTTTTTGCATATGAAATTTTAATTAAGATGTTTTGAGAATTAACAATTTCTCCATAAGAGCCATTTCCCATTACCAGCTGCTTTTATTACCTAGTCTTAGATATCATGCTGTAGATACAGAGTTTTTATTAAACAAAATTGCTACCTTACCAACCAAATTAGGCTGCTATAAAAAGTGTGGACTCACCACTTTTTAGTTATACTGCAGACTTGCAGCCATCCCTAAATTGATAGTCAACAATTGAACTTTGAGATACTGTTGAATTGCAGAAACAAAAATAGAGAACTTGCTTCTCTAATGAGGAACCTGCCAACCTAAGCACAAATGGACTGCAAAATAAAATGTCTCTTACAAACATTATTAGGTAATGTTAAAGTATATATTTTAAAAACCTTGTGTAAAGTGAGTGAATAATTACATAATTTTCTTTTTTTCTTTAATAAATGCTTTTTACTTTATAAGCCTGTAAAAATAAGTAAAATAGGTAAAAAAACTTCCTGTAGGAGAGGGTGAATGCCTGTTTAAGTAGAACAATATGGAGTGTAACTAATATTAGTGGTGTGCTGTTAGAAATAGAGATGTTGCTTTCAGTTGCTTGTAGAACAAGCCAAATGTTAGTCACTGTCATTGATATAGCAATGAAATTAAATCTACTGAAGCCAAAAAGAATATGGAACACTTGCAAATATATACAAAAGAGCAGATTTATACAAATGTAACTGATGTGGTCCATTATACTAAAAAATTATCCTAAACAGTAAAGGCTAAAGACCAGGCCAGATGGGGTTCTGAGTAGCCTGGTCTAGTAGAAGGTGTCCCTGCCTGTGGCAGGGGGCTGGAACTAGATGGTCTTTAAGGTCTATTCCAACTCAAACCGTCCTATGATTCCATTATAAGAATGAGCTTTTAATTGTCCAAGACAGCTGAACTTCAAATTACATCTAGAAGTAATTATTTACTAATGCACTCCACTTTCATTTTTGTAATTACAATATTCTTACAATATTAGAGTAGAAAAGTCCATTCTCCACGTTAACAGTACATGTCAGAGAATTAGGAATATCTTTTAAGAGCATGCTCATAATACCTCAATTTTAAGAATTTGCTTCCTGAAGGTTTCCAAATTGTGTGATAAATAAGGGGCTAAATGAAGGGACAGCAGCATAATCCTCTCTAAATGGGTTTATATGATGCTACTAATGCTGCTTTTATATGATGCTGTTAATGCTGGGTTTGCAGCATTAACAGACTTTAGTATTTCAGATGAGACCATTCTAAAGCTGAAAGTGCATGCAGAGGCCATCTCCAGGTCAGGGACATGAAGTTATTTTGCAGTAACACTGCCTCATCTACTATTGCCATTGTCTGATAAGCAGCAGACTACCCTTTTTAGGGAATAAAAATAAGGGGGTAAACATATTCTACTATACAATGTTAAAAATAGAGTCTTATTCTAGCAAGTAAGTACACCAAGATTCAGAACCCTTTGTTACAAAGAACATACAGCACAAGAGAGACAGGATGAATTTCGGGTCAAGGATATGGCATAAAGCCCCTTTATGACTAAAGAGCTATAACAGTCCTACTCTGCCTCCATTCACTGTAGAAAGGACTCAAACCTTATCTTGAATAATAAATAGTATCAAGGGTATCAAATGTTTGTATCATGGTGGGAATCAAATGCTTGTATTACAGGAAGGGCTAAATCTATCCTGGCAACATTCAGAATGGAGACTGGAAAGAACTTGCATAGAAAATAAGTCCTAAAGGTATTTTTCAATCATAAACTATCCTGATTTGTTGTTTTCAAACCTATCATCTAGTATGATATATTTAAAATCTACAGGTCTTATCACAGGTGATGAGAAAGTGACAGTAATCTGCTTCAAAACAAACCCAGATCACAACCCTCTATCTACCCTTGGATACTTTTTTGTTCCATTCATTCTCTGCCTCACCATCTTTCTATCCTTTTACATGTCAGAATCACATATGTTGGGATTAAATGTGTTTTAGCATTTCATGTTAACAAAAAAATTCCATTCCTTTTGATAGGATTTGAGCAAGGTGTTTAACAAATGAGCCAAAGAAAAACAAAAATCCTAAACAGAATTTAATCTTGTATTATTCTACACAAATCATGAAAGAATCTGTATGAAAGAATTAACTGAGGACAAGAATTTTGATCACATAATGTTTAAACCAGATTTATAGAATTCAAATCCTGAGATTTTCATCCTAATCTTCCATGTGAATTAATAGTGATGACAATGCATTACATACTGTCTTTGATGCCCAAGCTGTTTTCCTTCACAAACAAAATCAGAACAATCAAAATAAGTAATTTTAGAACTAACACAATTTTAAAGTGGTTCTGGAATTGGGTACCTAGCAAGAGACACATACCAATTCATTTACTTAAATACATATCCTATTTTTCAAAACAGTATGCAGAATTTTATCTGATTCTGAAATAACAGGTTATCTGAACAGTCATCCTTATTCAATATTATTTCACATTTATTAAGCAATATCTTCCTAAGGGCTTTCAGAAAAAGAGTAAAACCATCTTTACCATGACAATAAGCAATGTGGACTCTCAATTTGGTAATGCAGAAGCCAGAGGAAGCAACAGACAACAATTATGTCCCTCCAACAGTTTTGATAAAAATTTCTGTTGGATTCATTACTAGTGTGACAGTTCTTTTCTCAGCAGAAAACCACAGTTTCAGGAATTAAATGATCTTCAAACTCTCATACAATTGTAACTATAGGATAAGATCAGATTAGTATGCATGCAGAGCCGCCTTCTAGCTCTGTAAGAGATTTCTTTATCTTTTAAATTGCATTTATTTCTTTGCCTTTCTTTTTCTCCTTCTAAATGTCTGATGAGTCTCTGACCAATCTAGAGATAGAAATTATTGGGCTAATGGGACCTAATTCCTTTCGGTTACACAGGTGTACAACTGTGAAGTGAATGGTTTTATAATGATATCTGGAACAAGAACAACAAAGTCTGCAAATGCTGGAAAAAAATACACATTTTCTTCTATGTCCCAGGCAGGAAGAGTAGAGATTATACCATTTCGACATCTGAACCTGCATCACTTTCTTTTAAAAGAAGAAATTGCATGATATTCCAGACACAGTTATACTTCTAGTTGTCTGTTACTCATACTTCAAAGTATCACCATACACTTTTCTGAGTCTGGTCCCAAGTGAAGTAATAAAAAAAGAGAACCAACCCAGAGACTGACCTCATCCCAGAGATCACTCACATTTTTCCTGAGATTGAAGACAGGCTGCTACTGGGTACTTGGAGACTACCTTTTACATAAGGCCAAAATGTTGCCACATCTATGATTTTATTTTTAGGAAACGTTAGTGATATCAAGGTACAACAGGTTCTGGAAAGAACCAGTTTGTTTGGGTTTTTTTTGTTGTAAATAAAGAGGAACTTTTGGGCTGGAACTTTTTGCCATGCCTCACTCCACATTTTTCTCTAGTCAACACTGCCTTTGCTATATTAATATCAATAAATTAGTGGTTTGACTCTAAGGACAACAGAACCGAGAGTACAGGAACATTTCTAACAGTAGCAGAGTTAAAGGTAGAGATAATAAAAAAGCAGGTCCATGCAAAACTGTCAAAAGAAAGATTCCCAATATCTCTAAACATTTGTGACAAGCATGTAAAAAGTAAAATGTTTTTCTCATGCTTTGTAGTTCAAGCCATTATCTGAGTTTAAATAAACACAGCTATTAATTTCAGTGAGGATTACCCTTTTGCTACACCCATAAAACAGTTTCTATAAGGTAGGTTCAGAAACAGATGTCTTGTAATCATCAGTTAAATCAAAACAATGTTCTATATTCTGGATTTCCTACGAAGACTACTCTCCTAAGTAAGAGGGAATTGGTGATAAGCCTCTGATTTTTCCACATAAAATACCACCACCTCTCAGTTTATTTTCGTTGTTTGTCCTAAACAGACTGCAGACTTAGTAAATGTTCTCTGAGCATTTGATGAAACAGAACCATAAAAATTGTGTAGCAGGAGGTGAGAAGCCCCTACCACTTCAAAGAACAATAAATCATGTGCTGGGAGGAAGTCACTGAGTGAAACTCATCGTTCACACAATATGAGTGCAGTAAACACACATTTAAACAACGGACAGTACATTAGTCACCAATTGTTTGTTTTCAAAGTGATCTGAACTCCTTGAATTTCACTTGGACTAATACTAGAGGAATGTCTTATTCTAATTCATTACACACATTTTCATAGCAATATAGCAATTAATAGCAACTAATTCTGTTCTATGTATGTTATGCCTGGGGCTCAAAATACTGAAGTCAACATAAAATGAATCCAAATTATGGGAGAGAAAATACTTTAGTATTAACTCTCTGCTAAAGACTACCAAACAAATTTGAAATTGCCAGTTGCTAAGTCCAATGATTTCGCAGAGTTCCCTGGTACAGACTACGCAGAGGTGAAAGAAATTTTGCAGCTACTCCCTAAAATCTTTCAAGTCATACACCATTGTGCAGTCAAAGGACTCACCCCTTTGATAACGAAGTTCCAAATTGCCAAGAAGTCAACCAAATCAGGGCTAAAAAAATAGTTACTACATATTCACAGTGGTCTTATTAAAAGATGACACACAGAGAGAAAGAAGTGCAAAACCTCTCATCCAAGCCTTCTATCACAAGCAGATATATTATATAACTGCTTCAGAAAAGGATCAGAACCTTAAATAACCTTTAAGTAGTTAGTTCTGTCCCAGACCTCCCTCTTCTTACCAACCTTTCTCTATATTTCAGGCTGGATTTGCTATTTACACTTACATCATAATTATTGTTCCAACATTACAGAGTGTTATCCTGCTCAAAACATACACTCTAAAGAAAAAATTTTGTCTTAAGAGGGAAAAAAAACTAGTTTCACATCCTACTCCTCCTATTACCCTGCAGGAATAGAAGTTTACAGAGAATGAGTGAGATTTGACAGAATTGTGTATTAATTTCCAGTCATAATTTGTGTTCAGATGCGTTAAGTACAATAAGTTTGCACAAGTTCTTAAAGGCAAAATGGGTCTTGTAGAGCTTCCACCAGTGATTCTTTGGAAGTTGTCCCACTTGGTCTTCAGAATGAATCTACAGGTTCCAGAATGAGACAATTTTTAAGGGATCACAAATAATGCAACAGTTACTGACAGTCAATTAGCAGAAAACTTACAGTGCCATTTCAATACAAATGCTTCTTAAACTGGAATGTAATTTAACTACAGGATTGACATTTAAATGGACACAAGACACAACCCAGTGAGGGTAAATGTGGATATTTATGCTGATTACCTATCAGCTCTTGTCTCTTTCTTTGCCAATTTTCTTGCATGCAGTAAAGTCTTCCCTTTTAAATGATCTTAAATGATCTTCAAACTCTCATACGGTTGTACCTGTAGGATAAGATCAGATTAGAACTTAAACACTGAAATCTGCTATTCTGTCAGTGTAAGAATGAAAAAAAAAAGGAATGAAAGATGAGTAGCACACTTTGCACTCAGCTAATGTGGATTTAGCTGCCTTACTGTAAATTGCTTCTTAGGCAAGTCTTCCTATAACTGCTTCCTTCTCTGTAGCCAACACCGTCTGCATTTCATCCTAATCTTATAAGAATGAACTCCTAAAGGTCTTGAGTCAAAAGAGCTTGGATCATCCCTAACAGAAAGCTTGATAAGAGGTTTCAAAGGATGCGAGTACAACATGGAAATACTAGGTCAGGTCCTGAAAGCTGTCCCTGACAATGCTGCTTCCAGTTCAGGACATAGAGCTTGTTCACCCGTCTCCTCACCACAGTCAGCTGACCACTGCCTGAAGGAATTATGTTTACAGACCTTAAATATGTATCTCACTTTATTAAGCTCATAATAAAAAACTGACAAGAGCTTTAATGAAGCAGAATTTTCTGTTTCAATACGGATCTTGTATTGGTTCACAGAACTGCCTCACCATATGTTTTCTCACTGTTTTTAGTCATATATAAGATACAACATCACTAGAAGACAGTAGAAAAGTATAGATGAAAAGAAAGACATATGGGGAAAACATGAATAGAAAAGCCTGAGGAGGGAAAAATATGAAGTAATCAACAGATCCTACGTGAAATCAAGAGCTCACTGTTGTATTGTGGACACCTGAACTCTCATGGAGCCATGGCATAGCTGCATGTGCTCATTTTGAGAGGTAGAAATCTTAGTGCTGCATAATTTAAAACAGTAAAGTCAAGTTTGTCCCTTCATTTGTTATTTTTAAATTGCACAAAGCACAAAGACTTGTGGAGCATAAAGCCATTTTGAATAGGCTGCTTAATTGGTACTGTAAGTCTAATACATCAGCTGCTGGGAGATCTGGAGAGCAGCCAAGCCTCCCAAATTCAACACATACAGCAGCTCTGTCTGTTCTTTCTCCCAGCACAGGAGGATGACAGCTACTGCAGCTTAAAGTTATCACTAAACTTTTGAAAGTTTTTTTTTGTAAAAACCTTCCCAACATATTAAAGATATTTAAAGAGCAGAGCGATGCTTCAAGATATCCTGGACTGATGGATTTTCTTGCTTTTCTTTTGTTTTTAAACACTACCATTCAATAGCCCAATGAGAAAATTCAGGATAGATAGTCACTTTTTTCAGCATTATACCAATAAATTATATGGAATTATATTCATTATATTCATAAACAACAAGCTGTCACTTTGTTTATCCTCAGTTAGAAAGGAGAGAGGACACATGAAATCAGTAATTCTGTCATACCTGTGTCAGCACTGTCTGCAGAACACCTTTTTATGTCAAATTCCTTTACAAGGAAAGCTGTCCTGAAAATTCTACTTTCCAAAAGCTTAAATTCAGACGTGTCCATTTTGAGATGATTTCCAATGGCTCGGGGAATAGTGATGCATTGTAGTGTGTCAATTAAAGCTGAAACACCTTGGTAGAATCTTGGAAAATAAATGGAACAGCACAGGTCTATACAAAAAAAAAATTTCTTTCTCCATGTATACATAGTTTTTTAAAAAAAGAAAAATTTAATCACTCCATTTGTTTCTGTTCACTTTCTCACAAGAATAAGTGGTATAAATATTCCTGAAAAGTGAGTTTGGGACTCAAGTACCTTAATATTTGTCAAGAACAAACTTCTAACAATGATATGGATTTAGATAAAAATCCTTTCATTGCCTAGGTGATGACAAAGAAGTTCTGCAATTAATCACTGCAGTTTAAATACTGTTGTCCAAATGTTAAACATTTACAAAACACTGGCTACTGGCTTTTCAGAAAGAGCAGCTGCCAAAAAATAGAGTATTTCTTTACAAAATCCTACTAAATCAGCATACTCCCGTGGAAATGTCTATTCCTATCCATTATCTGATACCAAAGGATAAACCTAGAGAAATTGTTATTAAGTTTTGAAGCCAATTGTCTTATAAATATTTAGTATCAAGGAAATACTCTGAACTCTACTCCTTATTTTACTTTGGAAATACCACCTAAAGGAACTGTTGTATTTTTTTATTGTATCAAATGATGAAATACTGGCAGGTTTCTCAGTTTTTCTCAAGAAGTATGTTCCATTAAAACAAATAATATATTTTTTCCTTCATCAATTCACATTTGTCTTTATTTGTACATGGGTTGCCATGTTCTGCATCACAGTTTTTTTCCATCTATATATTGCAAACAAATAGGGAGTTACAAAATCTATTTACTAAATTATTAAATTGATGTTTACATGAGAAAGTAACTTACCTTGCAAATCTCCACTATCAAAAAACTTTTAATTTTAAAGTCCTGGCAAGTGTAAAATTAGCTGTTACAGAATTACAGGGTTTGAGCAATAAACTACTGTACCAGACAAATTCATATAGCATTTTTACTTGCTAAGAAACAGCACTTAATATTGAAGGAGGCCAAGTAAACAGCACCTGCAATAATTCTTCAATGATTATTGCAATAAATGTGCTAGAGATTTTCATTTCAATTGCAGTTCACAACAATAACAAGGTTGTCCTGACCATAGAAAAACATTTTTTATTGCTCTCCAATTCTTCTGCCTAATCACTTAGGCAAGGATTGACTACATAGTGTTCACTACAGTGAACAGAGACCAAAATTTTCCATCTTACATACCTTACATTGGACAAAAATATCCATATCACCAGAATAACAAACTGCATTTTCCAATGAATTGGTCACCTGTGTATCTCTCCAGCAGAATCTGAGAATTTAAGCTATTTCACTGCATTGGCTTTCTCTTTGGTATCCAGGAAATTGCTGCTAAGTTCTAGTTTCAAAATCATATTTTACATACCATAGGCTGAGTAGCCAGAAATAAGTCAACCTTACAAGCAATCTTTTAGGAAAGTTAAAAGAAAGATCTAGTGAAAAAAAAAAATAAGGTAGCATCGAACCACTTGCTTTGACTGGCAAATATACAAAGTCTGCACATAAAAAATAGCACAGAGGTATCTATTTCCCATTGCCCCATACCCACTTCAAAGTGATGAGACAGATTTTATATGTGTTGTCAACCACTCCCAGGGTTTTGCAGCTACGTGTGTGGAAGATTAACAGCAGGCACTAATACCAGTATCATGACTCTTTTCAGGCAGTAGGTGAAACCTTGAAGAAAAAGTGGCTCTGTCTTCAAAAAAGTGACCTGACCTTTGCTTTGGTGGGTTTTTACTCTGCAAGAAATAAAAAGCACTGCATGCTTTCCAATGCATCCTCTCTACCTGATAAAATATTTTGTTCTATCACTCAGCACAAAAGGACTACATTTTGTAAAGATCCCGTAGCATGCTGTTAGTGCTAGCTAACGATAGCTCATGTGTCATACTGGAAACAAGCTTCATAGACCTGGAATATGTCATATGAATCATGAACAAACACGTAATTGGCCAAGAACCTTTGATATGCTTACCAATTAGAAGTAATTCTCATTGAACTTAATGTATTTAATTTTACAATGACTTTGCAGTTCTTTGGATATCAAAGGCATCACAAATCCAGCATGCTTATCATTTGTGACACTTCTGCTCTGAGAATTTCTTGCAGCATGCAAAGAACTCTCTGTAGGGTACCTGTGATGTGTTGCACAAGCAAGCTAATCTAATATTGACCTAATGATCAATAAAGTCTGTTTAGAACCTGCAATAGTTCATACTGGTTTTACCTGCAATTGATGAAATGTTTCTGAAACATCGTGTAGCTCAGTATAAGCAATAGCAGGGGGTTATCTGACACAGAATACACTGCTAGTGAAAGTGATTCTTGGATATGATGTCATACTAAAGCACCCCTTCTGTTAGTAGACTTTTAAGTATTCAGACATATTTAAGTCCAGTGTAAAATATTTCTTTTATGGAGCCAGATCCTGCACTCTGTGCACAGTCAAAACTTCCATGGAAATAGTGGAAGCCTTTAAAGTATAATAATAAGGACATGCCCAGGGTCACTGGCACAACACAGCTCTGCTGTGATGCTTTATGTGTGCACTCCAACTTTCTCTGTGACTTGCAAGAGGTGGAGATCAAAAAGATGAAAAATCAAGACAGAAATCGATGCAAATTCAAGATGATAGATACCCTCATTAAATAAAAATGAGGAGCATCAAACAGAGTATGGCACATAACGGTGCTTTTTTTTTTTTTGGCTAATATATATTAAATAACGTTAGCATATCTTAACTTTATCCTGAAGATTTACAATGTATTCAGTGAATTTTAAGAAAAGTAAAATTTTAAAAAAGAATCCTTGCATTAAGTTCAACAACAATGATCATTTTGGGGAGAACCGTAGCAATGTCTGTGATGGCAGGATTTGGCTCCGCATGTTCTTTTAGCAAAAACACAGACTGTTTATACTATGTAAATTGCTTTTTTAAATGTTACTAGAGCTATAAACACTGTGGGTCCAGATTATACATTCAAATTTCAAGGAGAGTTTGCCTCAGTGAACCACAAGGAACTGTACTTTATTTGCAAAATCAGCTTGATGATATTGATATTGATGATATTGAGGAAAAAAAAACCAAAAAAAAAATGCAAAAAACCAAATCAAATGGAAAAAATCAGGTGTTTTGGATATAAATTTTGGGGTAACTAAAATTAAATGAAGGGGCTGATCCTCCAGCCCTTACTCCTATGGAAATCCTATCCTACCATCAGCGGACTTCCAGCAGGTCTTGCCTCAGCAGGACAGTGCCGGATTCCTGTTGACTTCACTGGGGCAACTCTAACGAGCCACCAGACCACAGTTAGACCCCAACCGCCTCCTTAACTGTCGGGTTCACAGAAAATTTGTTATTATCCTTATTTTTCACCAATGTGTGTGTATTCTGCTTATGACCAAGCTTCGCTTCCAGCCGCAGGCGCCGCCGGTGTCCCGCCGGGATGGTTCGGGGTGCGTGTGCGCGGGGGGCGGCGGTTCCCGCTCACTGCTGACTGGAGCCATTGTTGATTTCGCTGTTGTAGGGCAAAGGCGCTAGGGCGGCCGATAAGGCTGTGGCCATGGTGATGAAGGAGATTCCGAGGGAGGAGTCTGCAGAAGAAAAGCCCCTCCTCACTGTGGCATCACAGGTGGGCGGAGCGCGGGGCTCTGAGGAGGCCGCGGGCGCTGCGCGAGTCCCACGCCCCACGCGAGGCATCCCGCGCCAGGGGCATCCCAGTGCTTCACTGGCGGGGGAAACTAATGGGGGGGCTAGATGTTTCCACATGAAAAATTAAACAGAAATGCATTTTTCCCCCAGTTTCAGTTACCAAAAAGTTATTCTAAACCGACTTAAAATTACGGTTCTAATTCATGCGATCGATATTCATGCCACAAATACTCATTTGCAATTCATATATATAATATTCACATCAATGCATATGTAAAATAAGAAACAGTCAGTTCACAATAGTATCATTTTCGATATCTCAGATCCCATTCCTAAATTTTCACTGGGATTCTGTTCCTGATCTGGATCAGAATACATGATTTGCACATCTCATTGCTTTCATTCTACAACTTCAGTTGAAGGAAGGACAAAATGTCCTCCCACTAAACCTTACTCACACCTTGGAGTAGCCACCAAATATTTGGTGGTTCCATTAGTTTCTTAAAGACAGTAACTGAACACTACTGTAAATCACATCACAGCCATCTTGTTACAAGATTGGATTTTATTCTCTTATGTTGCTCACGTACATGAATTTGTTCCCCAAGCAAATGCATTTAGTTTACTGCTGATATTTACTGCACACAAATACTTCCTACTCATCAGGAGGTTTAATGGAAATTGCTGGAAGTTGTTTTTTATGTGAGATCCTTAAACAAAATCCACAATCCTGTTTTACTCCTTTCTTGATTTAGGATAACAGTGACTGTACTTTTAGAAAGCTTTAAGATGCACACACACCAGGACGTACCTCTTTTTCAGAGCATCGCAGATGTGCTGCACTAATACACATTCTAGAAATGCCATCTACTAATTTGGAAACCAGGCCTGGCACCTCCTCCACAGCCCCTGTTGAACACCATATTTTGCTCATGGTGAACTCTAATGTCTATGAAGTAATTGCACAAAGGAAAAAGATGCTCCCTTTAAGGCATCATTTCTAATTTTCTACTAAGTGATTAAAAAGCAACTAGAAACCAACACGGAATGCCGCCCCCTCTAAACCTCATGGTACTCAAAAAAAAAAAAATTAAACACTCAAAAAAATTAACACACAAAACTTCCATTGGCTTCAACAGGGACAGGTGTTCAGCCTGGGTTCATTAAATGTTTAACACACCATTTGTAGTGGCTGTCTGTCAGTCTCCTCAGCAATAGTCTATGATAAATTTTTGAGTAAAATGCTTGTGTCTGTTAGTCAGTGTAATTTCTTCCACTAAACACAAATACCTACTTCCCTGCTATGCACCAAAGGGGTGCAGAAGCCAAAAGGAAGCAGAATCAAGTGAAAAAGTGAGTATTTTCCATAGCCATCTCTGCATCATGTATGTGTGGTGTGCAGTTGTCCGACCATGTTGTATACATCATTTGTACTCTAATTGTCTGGCTGAAGTGTTGGTTTGAGATGCTGTCTGTGTAGTGTGTCCGTGTAAACCTCTCATTCAGACCACCCATGCAAAATATCGCTCTGTTATATTGTGGTATACATTGACCATCACCATCAAAGTGTTTGTCTCTGGTCTTTACATGATGAAACAGATGGATGTGGTTGCTGCTCACAGGGTGAAACACTCCTGTTCCAAACTGGCTACAGACTTCCCAAGCCAGATTAAGTTGAGTCATGAAAATAAAGCCTGATGTTTCCAAAGTTCTCACCATCACCAAGCCCAGTCTATTATATTAGGCAGGCAGGTCTATTATATCAGGAAGTAATTAAATCCTTTAGGTATCCATGCTGCTCCAGCCTTACAACCAGCTAAGCAAAATCCTGAGAGTGAAGTGGAAGGATGAAGCCTAGATAGAGGAGTACTGGGTTTTCTAAAATCTCCCATTTCCAAAATCCATGATAAATGGAGCATTAATCATGTCTGACTGTGGGAGCAGATACCACAGGAAGCATAGTTGGAATCTGATACTCAAAGAAGAGTCTCAATCCTTTTTTTGATAATGATAATGTACGTAGGCCCCTGAATTTGTATTTTAAAATATGTCTCTATGCTCTCTTCCTCTGGAAAATGTTAAAAACATATCCAATACAGAACAAGACAGATAAATACTCATATATTATTGCAGTGCTCCTAGTAAAGCCCAGCTTGTAAAATATGACACTTATTTTTTATATAAATACTGAGAATTAAATTTAAATGAAGTTTCCAATTCCCAGCTTGTTTTATATCATCAGATAATGTTTTATATTATCAGATATTGTTTTATATCATCAGATCTGAGGCAAACATTCAAATAACATGAGCAAAAAAAGTACTGCATACTCCAGTGGGGCCATGGCAATATATGGCAACTGGGAATCTCAATCATCATTCCAACAGTAATGAGTACACTACAGTAAGCAGAGGGGTATTCTTGGTAATTGAATAGGACTCCCAGTATCTATTTTTTGTGATTCTGTCTCCATTACCTTCCATAAAAGTCACTTTCTTCACACTTATTGGTGTGAAAAAGGATTCAGAGGTTGCCAAATTTAATACTTAAGCATCAACAGAGTGAGCTTTCAGCACTTATAGGATTTTATAGAACAAAACTCTATCCATGCTTCTGTCTCCCTTTAGCTTTTTAAAGGTAATTCAGAAGACTGGGACAAATAAAAAAACAGATTTTTTTTTCATATGAATAGAACGTAGAAAATGTGAAAGAAATTTTATTGAAAGTTCAAAGATTAACTGACCATGCAGCTATGAATCAATATACCTCTAACTGAAGCAAAGAAATAAATGAGAAAAATTGTGCATAAGAACTTGATTTTAATTGTAAAATAAGATTTTTGTTTAACTTATTCACAGCTTCTTTGCATTTGTCAGGAGGAAAAAACCTCACTTTGAAATTACTTTCTAATGAGAAATTTAAACCTAAATACCCCCTGAAGTCAAAGTTTAATTGTACAGCCATCTATGAAATTCCCAGTTTACTACAGGTCAGTGAACTTCAAAGGATCTGATTCAATAACACACTTCGATCCAGACTTGTACTTTGAAATATGATTAACTGCTTTATTGAGCAGTAAAAAAGTCCATGATTAAATGCTTTGCCAGACTGATTTTAAACAAACAAATCTCATGGTGTCACAAGTGTTATTTGTCCCAGATTCATCACACCTAATTTAGATTACTCATTAGAGTACACAAATTGGAAAGCTACTCATGGTAGGATCCCTGTAAAGGTAACAGAAAGAAAGACCTGCAAGTGGAGATTCATGTCCCTGACAATGCTGTGGCAAATATACAAATATACCCTGGATTTATATGGAGCAGAAATGGGAGTCCATGAAAAATTCACCAACAGGAAAAAGAAATGCAAAGTATATCTTGAAAGCTATTCCCCGCTTCTGCTTATAACCAAAAAATATAGGAGCTGCCTACTTAGAATTTACAGGACCTACACAGACATTTCTCAGGGCATAGGTTTGATCTCAACCACTTAAAACTTAAAAAGTTAACTTACAGAACACTTAGGGTTTAGAATTTCAGTTGGAATTAAAAAGCTGAAGTTACATTATAAGAAACATACTGAAATTCATCCTCTCCCATGAAAAATGCAGGCTACAGCACACGACAAAAAAGAGATGTTTCATGAGTACACCCCAATTAACTCCACCAGATGCTTAAGATTTTTTATAGTCTCTCTTCAAGGTATTAGTTAGCATTCAGAGTAGGAACTATTTTTTTTTTTAAGTGAACTTCATTTGCATGCCATTAGTTGATCTAAGCAGATTTATGTTTGCTCAAGGGCTTATGAATAAAATACTCAAACATTTCCACTGCCTGAAAGCCACTGTTTTGCTATTTGGGGTTTCATGTGCTTTTATTTATTTATTTTGTTTTATTTTATTTTCGTGGTGGTGGTATGTTTTGGGTTGGGTTTGTTTTTCTTTTTTTGCTTGCTTTGTTGGGTTTTTTTGTTTTGTTCTGGGACTTTTTGTAGCTTTGTTTGGGATTTTTTAGTCTCTGACAGAAGATTTTCCAAATGCTTCAATTTAATTTTATAAAGGAAACAGAGCAAAAATAGCTAATATTCAGCTCCCAATGTTGTTAGGAGATTTTCTGATGTGTGTATCAAGGACTCGCTGCATGAATTTTATTGCATAATCACGGATTTCCATGTAAAGTTGACTGTCCCATTTGAATTCAATCATGTTCATTCTAAGCTTCTCAGTATTAGACTTGCTCTGACTTCCAACCCACGCCATAAATGTTTACTAAATAACATTATAACAGAATGGTGGGATGTTACAGGGAATGTAATTAGCTTCCATTCTCTTTTATAGACAACCAGAACTCACTCCATTTTCACTGACTGAAACACATTAATGTAAAAAAAAGGCAAAAATCAAGCTTTTTAATTACTGTCATTATCTAAATTTGGGCTTCAATAATACACTGTACATTCCAATTTGTCTTCTGAGAACAGTGGCAATTTCCACACTGATCTTAAGAGAACTAGACCTGAGATCACATTTTTTTATTTTTTATTTTTTTAAAGGATTTGTGATAAATTCATGAGCAGTATTTTCCATACATCTCAAATCTCTCTCATTGGATTTATTATAAAATTTTTGAGTAGTTTATCTGGAGACAGTTCATAAGTCCTACTGATAACTCTTTTTTATCTATTATTAAAGCAGGGTAAATACATGAAGAGAAAAAAAAATGCACACTTAGCAGTACAGATATTAATTGGTTCTTTACCTCTAAGTTAAATATTGCTCAACACTTATTGCTTTTAGGGCAGTATGCATAATTTCAGCACAAATATTCTCATGAGTACAATAAAATTTCTTTGACAATATGCTTAAAAGTCATAAATTGGCTGCTTGCCTAAAGTAATACAGATTTCTCTGTCACATAAATTAAATACATTTTGCACGAAATAACAATTTTAATTTGAAATTACCATGGGAATCGGTGGTGTCATTTTTTTAATATAGTAAAAAAATTAACTATACTTTTTCATACATTGTAAAATGCCTCACTATTCCTTAAGGACAGAAAGATTGGACAATTTTTTTTTTTATGCATGATATAATATACCAGTTTAATCCTGGTTTTTACATGAAATAACAGGAGTTTTCAGAAACTTGGTGGCTCTTCATTCATGCATACTCTAAGCAAGAATATACTGTCCTGTTAAAGAGTTGCAAACCATATACTATGGTTCTAGAGTCATTGAACTCTGTTTTTACAGTGAAACTGTTCTACTGAATTGCAATTCACAAACAACTTACGAGTTTCAAGCTCTTCAGTCTACAAAAAACATTCCAAAGCAGCCACATGCACCATAACAGATCCCAACAGAGAAAGGCCATATAATAACAAGGACTTATAGCTTGGTTCCTGCACCTGGCCACAGTAACACATCCACAGCCTTGCTGTAGTTATGCTACAGAACTTTATTTGAAAAGAAAAAAACACAGAAAGGGCAAGAAAAATCTGTGTGATTTTGAAGTTATTACAGCCTACATGCAAAGATACAGCAAGGGTATGGTAAAAGGCGAATTCTTTTAATGGAAAATGAAAAAAAGAGCATTTTCAACACAATTGAAGATCAGTAGAAATGGCATAAGTTTTACATTAACTAAATTCTGCCAGAATCCATGCTATATTTGACGTCTTTAATTCTCCCATCTTCACAAAGAACTTGTACCTGCTGCTCAGTTCTATATGCTGTCAGTCTTCTTTATTTTCACCTAGAGAATAATGTTAAATAATTTTATAATATTTTGTAAGGGAAGATCAAAGTTGCTCTGAGAGAAGCTCTAAGAGTAGAAGTGCACCACCTGCAATGTGAGGGAAGCAGCACCTCTCTAGTTTCTATCCTCTGCACCTTATCTAAGAGCATTTGAGAACTGTGGGTTCAAAGCCAAGTTTGCTCTTCAGCCAAAGTTCCCACACAAAAAGTAATTTTAGCGAATAATAGAGAAACTAGAATCTAGCATGAAGAGTTCCTTGTAGATACTATCACACTTGTGCCTGCCCCCTCAGTATAGGTTTTTCCAGGACTTTCTCAACAGATTACTTTAGATTCTGTATCCTTCCCATTCTACAAGACTATTCCAACCTGTGTTTACTCAGCTTTCACGTAAAATTTGTTGATCCCTCAGTTAACTAGCAGGTCATTTTAGGAGTACAGACTAGGTACTTCTGTAAGAAACCATTTACTTAAAGGAACACTCTGTAACTTCTTAGTGACTATATTACTTGCAAGGATCTGTAAACATCTCTGACAATGAGTTAATGTTGTCTTCGATCACTGTTGTAGAGCAGTTCTCCAGTCTAGTGATATGAGGAAGAGGAGAGGCTAAAACACAAGTCACAAGGTAACACCACAAAAACGATGCATAACCAAGTGAGGGAAAATAAATAAGTAAAATCTTCTAACACCCAGGAGGGGGAGACACTCTGTTTTAGAAAACAGCTTCCTTTAACTTCGAAAGTGCATGGAGCGTGCAGGCAGTAATGCAACAGATTTACAATAAATCACATTTTTATATGACTAGTAAAGGCCAAACTGTCAGTCACAGTCAAAATATGACAAGAGCAACTTTCCTCCTCTTCCCCCATGGTTCTGATCCAGCAGGACAGTTAAGCACATGCTTAACCTTGAGCTCTGCAGAGCGCACTTAAGTGCTTTGCTGGAACCAGGCCAAAATGCAGGAGCCAGACACAACTCCCATGTTAAGTTTTCTTTAGCTGGACCAGGATGGACAGAGGGAAGGAGATTCTGAATTGAGAGATACTTAGTTTTACCTTGCAATAAAACACCATAATTTGTCAGCACTTAGAAACACAGGTAGGATGTTGCTGTGACACAGGGATCACAGCAAGAGTTGTCAGCAAACGCAACTGCTCTTTATGAGGATGCAACACACACATTATTATTTACTGACTCAGACATCAAGCACAGATTTTAAATATCTGCTGGCACATGAATTTAAAGATCCATTGCAATGTCTACAGCAACCGTCTCACAGTTTCTCTGACTTCACACAAACCCTGACATCTGTTTGCACGAAGCCCCTTGGGGTGACTGGGCCTGTGTGATTTCAGGTAAGATATTGTCACCTGTGGTTCACAGGCCACTCCACACACTTCCTACTACTTTGCAACAGAGCACTGGTTATCATCTGCTGAGCTAGACTAGTCTTCAGAGAGGCAGCAACACCAGTGCTCCTTGCATGAGGGTACAAAGAGTTTGTCTCAGTTTTGGAGCTTCCCACGATTCCCACGGGGCCAAAGTCAGTTATACCACGTGCCATGGGAATTGATTCTCTGTTCTTGTGTAAACCAAATATTTGGCTCTCACATCAGTGTCATTGGGGCATAAATTCACACTGACAGAGAAAAAATTAGTATCACCCTGGCACAAGGATGATGCAAAAAGCTGAGTAGTGATCACACTATACAAGAGTAAATAAACTGCGTGAGGCAGTAATTTTGATTGTGAGATGTTTATAAACCTACTAGAAAAGCAAGTGAAGAAAAATATAACTCGTGCAATTTGAACTTTTATCATGAGACTAGTGATTTTTTCCAGGAACTCCCTTTCCTCCCTCTGCAAGCAGAAAACAAGGTCTTCCAGTTCTCATTCTGCCAAGATAATGATACAGGGACTCAGCTGTCATGCCAGTACTTCCAGTTACGCTCCAGAGAACAATAACCTCAGTTTCTGGTTGTGGTTCCCATTTATCAGTTTTTAGAAAGAGTCAGGTAGCGGAAACCAATTGACTTGTTTCCTCTTATCCTAGCAGTAGTTTGGGGCTTCCTAAATTACTGCCATGAGTAATTCAATCAGCCTCAGGTGACAAAGTGGATCCCATACAAAATACAATCCAACAAACTTGAGTAGCTAAATTTTGGGTGCCTCTTGAACCAGTCCTTCTAAGATAAATTCCATATATAGCCAGGGGGAAAGTGAGGTGCCTTTGAGAGCCTCCTGAGGGACAACCTAAATTAGGCAGGCAGAACCTCCCTCTGGAGTTGCTTTTCTAGGCATTTTTCTCTCCCTATTGAATATGGAGGGAATCTTGGCACTTAATTTAAGAGAACTAGTTCACTATGTGCTCAAAACATAGGTGCTAATTAGCTGCCTATACCTGACTGGAACCCCCCCAGTTTAAAGTTGAAATAATTTATCTTAAACATTAGTGTTATGTTATGCCCTACTAATACTTTAAAAAAAAGAAAAGAAACAAACCATCATGCTTTGTGCACTGCAAACAGATAAAGACCAGGAATGCAGTAAGAGGGTGTATAAAATGGGATGGAAGGACCACACCTTACAGTTGCTGTTAAATAATCCTTGCTTTGAGTATATCAAAGCACTGCTTTCAATATATTGAAGCAATGTATCAAATATCATCAGATGACACTTTTGACTCTCCCAGTATCTCTCCCAAAGCACCCAAAAGCCCCACATATCTGCTTTAAGGGACAAAAAATTCCAGTAGCAGTACTGGGGTGAAAACACCATCTTTTCCTGTTGTGTTGTTCAACAGCAGAATCAGTCCCAGAAAACTCATTCAGATTTAGGAGGAGTATTTTATACTATGAATGAGTCTCTTCCGATGTACTGATAGTAGAGAACACCACCCTCCACAGATTTTAGAAATCCCTCAGTCAGAGGAGTGTGTGGGCTTCTTCTTTAATTAAAATCAACTTTATAAAGAAAATTTAAATTCTTGGAGACATTATGAGAATTTATGTCTCTCACTGGCTAAATCAGTACTCAGAAACCCACAGTTCTCCAGGCTGAGTCTATGCTGCTTGCTGTGTGTACAGATATTGTGCACATAAATCCAGTGTGGCAACGTCTGCCCGGCTCCTGTTCCCAGCGCTGCTTCCTCCAGCACCTGGCGACGTTGGGTGACTTCCTTAATTTCACTTTACTTCCCTCATCTGCAACGTAGAGATAATACTTCTCAGCTCTGCAGTGGTGCCAAGCTTGATTCATGAATGTTTTAAAGCATTCTGTGATTTTCACCCGAAAGGTGCTCAAGAACCATAAATTATTAGTTTAATATAGATCATAGTTTTCATCTCATGAATCTTTTATAGCACTACTCGAAATTCATGCCTGATAAAACTCTAATAACTTGAGCAAAGTTAAACTAGGGATAAATTTGGTACAATATATGAGGCAGCAAAATGAAATTCCAAGTGTGAGACCAAGGGCTTAACAAGTGGCATTGATTACAGAGTAATGTCAGAAACCTACCCCACTGCCCACTTACCTGCACAAAAAATATCAGCTCTTGACACTCTAACTTATTAGGCTCTTAATTCATCATTAAATGTCTCCTCACAACAAAATAGTATTTTTCTAATTTGTTCTATTGCTGTACATACATAGTTTGTATTTATTGAGATTTAGTAGACATGATTATGTACTTGCTATCTGTTTTGACCCAAATGTTTCAGTTGAAAACAGATTATTTTTCATAGGAATAAGCCCTTTAGTAAGACACTTGTACAGCTTCTAGTCCTTAGTCATGGGAGCACAGGACACAGGACTAGGAGGGATCCTCTGGGTCACGGTCCACTTCTCAAAAGCAATCACACCATAAAGAGTTATGTACAAGGCTTGGCAAAAGTCACTTTGTCCCTCTACCCTAAAAAAAATATGGTTCATATAGTTCACTGCTGTGATAGGTTCTTTTAATTCCCAGACCAGATCTATTCATGGTCGGTTTAGAGCTCTTTGTTATCATTCCAGCCTTTCTCTATAGCTGAAATAACTTTCCTCCTCCAATGTCATCTAACCACTCTCCCTTTATGTATACACGAAGAATAACTATATGCCTACTCAATCTTCATTTTGTTAGCCTGAGCAAGTCAAACTCTTTTAGTCACCTCTAAAATGTGGGTTTTATTCTGCTGATCATTTGGGTGGCCCATGTCTGATGAATTTAGTGTATTTGTTCACAAAGTCAGAGAGTCAGAGAAGAGGAACCTATTTGTTTTATAACTAAATAAAACTGCTGTAAATGCAGCAGAAAAAAGACACAAGTTAGTAAAAATTAAATCTTGCTGTTTGCTGATGAAGCTGATATTACCACCGATCTTCTTTCAGTTTGTTGGTAGAATTTTATCAAGGGTTTTGAACAATCCACTGCTGGTATCAAACTAATGAATGCCTGTTGCTTAGTGGGTCTTCCTCTTACAACCACTGTAAAAAAGAAATTTCTAAGGACATGATAACCATCTTTGAAAATAAAAAAAATTATTTATCAAACTTCATACTTCAGTTGGATCTTGGAAAAATTCAGATCTTTATTGATTCTTGTCTCCTTCCCTGCCACAACACTGATTCTTATTATTATTGCTGGTCTTCCCAGAGTTTATCCTCTTATGTCCACAACGAGTTTTGGGCAATAAATTGCCTTTCCATCTGGTCTTAAGATTTTCTATTTTTCACTTCTGCAGTGAGTGATCTTGGGTGCTTTCGAGTTAGAACCCCCCATGATTAAGTCACTGGTGAGGTGCATCTGCAGTCTGGGTTAAGTACACATAGATGTAGAGTTTGGGACAGCATCATTTCCAGATTTCTAAATGAAGTGCCCATATCTGCACGTTGTGCTGCCCACAGTTGGGCAGGCAATCACTCACCTGTCTTTCATGGCACTCATGTAAATTGGTGTTTCAAGGTCCTGGGCAAATGCATTTGTGCATGTACAGAGTTAGTCAGCATTAGGTACCAGCTTAAATGTTTGATCCATTAAAATAGTGGACTTTTTATTTCAATAGCTCGGGTATTTTGTTGCAACTTTGCAATACAGAAATCAGGTACTGAACAGCAGTGAATCTAAGCTTAGAGGTAATCCTGAGCTCAGTGTCGGTAATTAACAAACATGAGGATGAGTAAATACCTTTTTTTGCCAGTTTTAGTCCATCCTAAATTTTAAAATTCAAATATATCTAAGAGAAAATTCCAAAAATTCAACAGTGTAAAGAGAGTGAGAAGAGAATGGCAAGAAGGAGAGAGGAGAGGGAAAAATAAACCTGAAAGTACTCCAGGCAAAAGCAACAGAGGGAAAACATATTTCCACTATTTCCATTATTAATTTACAGTAAATGCAGGACACACCATCAGGCATCCCTCCAACTCAGCTTAGGTCTTGATCCTCCAGTCAGAGATAGATGGAAAAGAGGAGACTTTTATTTCTGAGACTTCTACTGTTTTTTCTTTTTAATCCCTAGTACATTAAATAGCTTGTAATGCAGAGACTCCTTTTAGGTAGCAGAAAACCAACGCATCCATGCAGTCAGAACAAAACTGGAAAACTGCTCATAAATAAAACTTGTACTGCGAGTCTTCCCAAAGTCAGAGCTCGTGCAGGAAGTTCATACACTCACCAGGCTCCATCCACTGTCATTCACATGTCGTTGTATGGCAGAGAAGTGTTTTCTGTCTCAGCGGGTTATTGTTTAATGGGCTAATGCATATTTGCTGGATGAAATGCTATTGTGGGAGTTCTGTGGGGAAGTATGTTACTGGTGGGAAAAAAAAAAAGGCCACTTCCAAATACTAAAAAAGCCCTGTTTAGTCTCCTGGTGATAGAGAAGGCCAACTTCACCATGGATTTGAAGGGAGTTGCATCAGGCCTTGTATACTTTAGCCCTATAAGCAATAGTATGCAATAATTGCTAAGGAAAAATCATCTTGCTGCTTTATTTTTGTGTGATTTGTAAAACTGGAATGTAATTTTTGCCCCAAAAGAGCAATTGGACTCTTTTTATTTTAAAGCCAGATATATTTGTGCATCATCTAATTGCAACACTTTACTCTCACAGTCAAAAATAAAGCACGTGATGTTGTGAGATGTGTTTTATTTCTTTTAATTCTTCATGCCAAGAACATTCTGTGACCCAGGGTTCTTTATTGTTAGCTGGTGAATGAGCAACAGGAAAGCAGACCCCTCCTGAGCCCCTCAATTGACGACTTTCTCTGTGAAACTAAACCAGAAGCTGTTGCAAGGCCTGTAACATCAAACACTGCAGGTAAAAAACATTCTTTACTACCCCACAGTAGATAGAAATAATTTAATTTTATCTTATTTAGAGCACATTTTTTCAAGTAGTTTCTTGATTTTTTACTATTCGCACAAAATCACAAGCCAGTATTAAATTATAATTGCCTGAACTATTCATAGAAAAAAACTTTGTTCATTACATTTGAGGGCCAATATGATGAGATTCAAACCACATCAGTTCCAGCAGATCTTTGGGGCTGAAATAAAAGCACTTTGTTTAAGTCTCACAAAAGTATGTATTAGTTTGACCAATTCTCAATAATTTTTTTTGCAAAAGTTAACCAATGAGAAAGCCACATTTAGTCTGATTTTAACCAAACCCATTCCTTACTCTAGAAAGACTTTAAAATAAAAACTAGGATGAGATAGCAAAGGAAAAGGGAAGAGATATCAAAACAATTTGTTCAGACTGAGTTTGGGCACCTTAATAGTGAAAGGATCTAATATATTTCTCAGTTCCGTTGTGTTCAATGAGATAGCAGAGAAGAGAAAAAGTAAAAGTGAATTCTGAAAACCTTTTGAATGATACTGAATCCTATCTGATGTATACCGTCCTTTGGAGGTATTTTCAGAAATTGGTCCCTTCCCACTCAGTATTTGTGCAAAGGTAATCGATGCAGGTGAGCAGATCAGCAGAGATTCAATAAAATCAGCGTAACACCACTGTGTTCTCTTGCTATCTCTTAAAATGACTCTGCTTGTTAGAAGCCATTTAATTAAAATCTATAGACATGTAAATTATTAAACGAGTTATTGACAGCTGGGTGATTATCTTCACTTGTAATTAATATGTGTCTAAAGCAGTATGCAAGTTCTAATAACAAAAACTGGAACACTAAGTTAAACAGCAATTGTAAATAATGTTTTTTCCTTTTATATATAGCTAGAGATATTACAGGGATGAATACAACTATTTCGGGTTGTTTAAGAATGGTATTTGTTGTAAAAAATTATCTATATATTGTATAGCTGCCTAGAATATCTACCAGATTGAGGGGCGGAGGGGTGTTAGATTTATGTAATAGCAAAATAAAAATTTCTTATTCTATGAAGATTGATGAAATTCAGTCATTTGCCAAGAACACAGATAAAGCACTACAAGAGATAATACAAATTGATTTGTCAAAAAACACCTGTCCTGTAAAACAATGATAAAAAGACAGTTTTCCTATATTTTACATGCTAAGGAATTTCAAATGTAATTCTTTAAGCAACTTTTAAATTAAGAACCCAGGAAGATATCTACTCCTGCATTTTCCAAATTGGCACGTGGCACAACAGGAATGCCCTAAGCAGCTGTTACCAGGACTTGACAAATCATAAATCAAAACAAATCTTATCTCAAAGCTCAGTTGTACAGGGAACCCTCACAACAGAGGAAAATCTGGGAAGGCCACAGCCTTAAGACTTTGGATGCCTTTAAGATTTTCAGATGAGAAGCCTTTTATGCAAATGCATTAAACTGCAGTAGTTAAGCACCTGAAATTCCCAGCTATATTTTAATGTGCTGGTCATCACCTTTAGCCAGGAAACACACACCTACTCTAGTAAAATGCAAACATGTCAGAAATGTTTTCCCCAATTTAAACAAATCTTTAAAAGCAATCTTTTTGAATTAAAACAACATTAAATTTTAACATTTTGTCTCTAAGTATTATCAACAGGTCTGGATCTCTTGGATCTTAGTGAACCTGTCTTACAAACCCAAAACAAAGCAAAGAAATCAGAGAATCCATCAAGAAGTGAAGGCTTAAAAGCTTCAACTCACAGAAAGAAGACAGACAATCCTGACCTTATCAGTGTGGATTCTGAGCAGAAAGTCCAGGCTGCCAGAGTTGCAGACAAGTCTTCATTAGATTTTGGTAAGAGTGTAGCTATTTTATTAGTGCTCCATAGCCTTTCTTAGCACAGGTTTCTCCTGACTATTATCACAAAATTATGAGCAACACCAGATTTTTTTTGTTGCACCACGTTTTAGCAGAGCGTGTAACCTTTGCTACACTTTATAAACTAATTGAAGCACTTTAAACTTGAAACAGTTTCAAGTTTACATTTTACATTTTGTTATTATACGTTTTAAATTGTCACCAAGTGTGCTGATAAAGCTCTGAAAGGTTTCTTTGAATAAAAGAATTTAGTCAGGGTGAGTCAAATGGTGGAAAATTCTATAGGGGTATGATGAGAAATTGGGAAAGGACAAAAATGAGAGGAAGCCCATACATAGATGTCCTTTTCAGAACTGCAGATGTCAGAAATACATAATACATTTGTAAATACTGCTGTATCTATGCATACAAGGGAAAAAATTCCATTCTTGACAAGAGAGATATATTTATACAGCTTGAAAAAAATCCCCAAAACAACTCAATATCCTGCCAAGCCTGATCTATCGACAAGCTTTGGAAAAGGTGAATTTAATTTAGTTCTGTCCAAACGAAATTACATGCACTGCAACTGAGAATTTGCAAGGTAAATGTAATTTATACCGAGGTGGTAAACTTTCCATTCATCAGCACAGAAATTCTTTTAGAGACTTTTTCTTCAAACAGGAGCTGAACATCTGATTTTTGCACAGTGCGTCTGACACATGACTGAATAATATCGGTTGCCTACATTTTTAAATGGTAGTCTCTAAAAAAGGTTTTATTTTTACAATTAAACTAAATTACATACAAATCACTGATTTTAAATCAAGAGTTCCACTGACATTCTGACCATGTCAGAATAGATTTTGAAAAAATGTTGTGAATTTCCAAATATTTTCACAGCATATCAAATAGAAAGGTGCAAAACATTTCTGTATATTGGACTTTAACTAAAGTATAGTCTTTGGTGGCACCATTTTCTCTATAACATACATTTAGCAGACGAGATAAAATTTTCTGTTGTAGTTTCTTTAAAAGATTCATATTTTCTTTTCTTATTTTCCAGTTGATATTCATCATCCAGAGAAATGGGATGATGTCAGTTTTCATGGAGACAGGAGTAGCAAGGTCCACCCTTCTGCAGAGCGAATATCATCATCATCATCTAGAGCTCCATCAAAGGAGATTTTATGGTACAGCTTTTTGCTTTCCTTACAAAAATATTTCCATTCCAGCTTTCTTAATTCACAGAAATGCCTTCTTGATGACAAGTCATATCATTAAACCTGTTATGATTACACTAAATGTGCTCAGGCACACATTTTGGACAATGCATCGTAAGGAAGTACACACTAAAATGATATTTTGCCAGCAATTTTTAGTGTTGTGAAAAGCAGTAGGTGCAATTACTAAATAAATGGTGGTTAGAATTCTACAGAGACATGCAATGATCCAAATCCAGCTACAAACGTGAGTAAAATGAATAAAACAGGAACCTTGGCAGTGCAGTGATCTGACACTCACTGGATATCCACTGAATTTTGGCTTTGCTACCTCAAGGACACAACTGGAAGAGGCAACATAAAATATCCAAACCAAGAGCTACCCCTTTCACACAGTTAACTAAACTTGAGGGGTTGCAAATGAGGGAAGAATTGGACTTTGCCTTTGGGAACAGTTAATGCAGATTAATTCTGCTGCCTTCCTGATGTGTAAGTAACACTCATTCTCCACATTATGCATGGCCATAATCAGCATTTTCATGCACTAGAAGAAGGTTTCTGACCAAATGATGCTTATCCTGTATTTTAACCTGCCCCTTTTTCTGGGCATTTCATTAACTTAGAGCTTGACACAAGTTTTGCTCGGTTGACTTGATTTTGGTCTACAGGGTTTCATTTTCTAGGAAGAAAGAATATTAGGATACTGTGGCATGAAAATGCACATATGCCAAGGTGAATTCCTGCATAGTGGTAGTTGATTCTTAGACACTGACTGCAGGTACAGTCTTGTGTCACTGCCTACCCTCGTTTTGCCTGGATATGAAATAGAAGTGTATGAGTGAGAACACTGAGAAGGGTCCATGTACTTTTGATAACTACCTTTTGATAATTCAGTTAAAATAAATACCCTAATTAATTGGTGTGTGAGTTTATGAACCTGAAAGATGTAAAGCAGCGTGTCTTACTGTTCAGTGATGAGTGTGTAAATGCACTGTTTCTAGGTCCACAGAAAACAGATCACAGTCTGAGCTGACTAATGTCAAGAGTGCCTTGGACTCTGATTCTACATCAGAATTAGAACTTGCACCTGCAATACAGGTAAGGAGATTTGACAACAAAAAGGCAAGGAAAAATTGTCCCACTAACCATTCACATTCTGGGACAACTATTTAAGGGATGTTTTCAGGATCATCAGAGAAAAATATTTATACCTCTGAATCTTCACACCTCTTTGAAATTAATGTTGTGAAAATACCTTACATATGTCAGCACCTCAACCATTCAGAGTTTAATACTGCAGTGAACTGTGACCCTCCTGTACAAAGACAAAAACTTCAAACAATTTACTGCATCATCTTTTTTCTCTTCAACCAGTTCTGAAAATTCAGACTTCTAATGGTTCCCTCTCCCTGTAACATATCTGTTCTCAAAGTCTCTTGATCAAGCAGGAATCCCCAGAATTGGAAAATGGTTGAGGAAATCATTAGACCAATGTTCATTATTAGTTTATCTCCACAGGTGGGAGAGCAGTGTGGCCAAAGGACTTTCTCCTGCAGGAAAAGTAACTCTAGTACAGAGGGTTCTGGGCAGAAGGTTTGTAGATTTGCCCAACTCCACTGTCACAGTATATTGGACAGGACCTTGTGGCAATTATTACTTAAAGCTGTAAGCAATTATTGCATAGAGTTGTATATTTTTTGGTATGTATGTATGCACAAACAGGTACAAACATAGATTTAGATCTGCATTCACATAGATCAGGTTGCTTACACATCTTCTTTCCTGCTTCTGATTTTTTAACTGAGGGATTTCTGCCATTGCCACTGGCCAGGGTAAGAGAGAGTTGTTTGGTGGATTAGCTTTTAGTTGAAAATAATTGTCTTCCCTTCCACAGCTATTTTTAGGCCTGGACTTCAAAAACCTTCTGTCAGATGGAAAATCTGGAAATTAATGGAAAATAATAGCCTCATTTGAAAATGGAAAAATGAGACATTAAAATGCTAAATGTGTTTTCTTAAATTATGCACCATTTCTTTGAAGAAAATAGAAATAGAACCAAGTTATCAGATCCATTTCTGTGTTTTTGTTAGGAAAAAAGCCTACTTCCCTACCATCTCTACATTACTAGCAGGAGGGGTTTTTTCCCCTCTGGAAAGTCTCACTGTAGTTGTAATGTATGATATCTTTTCTTTCTCTGCAATAGATTTATACTTCTTATTAATGGAAAAGATCTATTGCACAATATCATCCACTTGAAATGGATGATGTGTTCTCACATAGTTTCTCTATCTTATCTTGAAGTACCTCTGACCCATTTTTAGGAGGCTGTTCCTCAGCCTAATAGATCTAAATTCCAGAATATTTGTGCTCAACCAAGATGTAAATCAAGTAGACTGCCACAGAATTAAAATACCGTGGCTCTCTGTAAAAGCAGTTGCAAATTTAGTATATAACATCTCTACTTTCTATGGTCTATTTCCTGTTTATCTTCCACTAGAATAACTGCAGAAGCAAAAATCCACATTTTTCATTCAGTCTAAGAGCAGTCAGTTGAGGCTCCATACTGCTTTGTGAAATGACTGATATTTCAAAATAAAAAAACCATGAAGCTGAATAAGCCAGCTTGAAAAAGAAGCAGAGAAAAAAATTCTTATCTGTTTTTTTGGTATATTTCATGTTTTGATTTTTTTGTTTTGTTTTGTCATAACCTGCTTTTTTTTTCAAACTTATGATCCATTCAAGTAACAAAATGCTGAACTGCTAATTAGTGGTGCAGAAAAATGACCTAAAGTGAGGTTGAGTTCTTATTCTGGGTAGCTTACTCAGAAATATAGTGGGTTTGTTCACTGCCAGCTTCATCCTGCTTATACTTGGACTGCCAGAGTTGTCAGTTCCCAGCAAACAGGCTCATTGATCTTGACCGAGTTCTTACCGTGTTTGTAAAAGAAATCACGTTACAGCTTTTATCAAAGCATATGTTTTCCATACTTTGTCCTCTATAGGTTTTATCTATCTCATTTAAAGGTAACCTTTGCATATGCAACACATTCTGCCATAGCCTAAATATCCCATCTTGTCAAACTTGCTGCAGTTTTCCATCAGCAGTTTCCCCGGCAATCACCTCATCACTCATCTTTGACATGTTAGATTTAGGTCCTCAAAGTGAAAGTAACTGTGTTTACCAGAACTTGTATCAATACAAAATCCAAAAGACAAGCTTTGAAATACTAAGGGAGAAATGTGTTTGAAGGCTGGAATATGCTCTCATGGTGGCTCTCACTGGATGTGGCTGTCTTGCTTCTCAGCATTTTTGCACATCATACTTTACCTATTATTAACTCTTAAACAGCATTGGCACTGTTCTTTTTTTTCTCTACCATTCTGGAAAGTTCCTTGTTATGTTTTTATTAGTACTGAGATATCCTACAGTGTTTGGGGCTTTTTTGAAGGCTTATTTTTCATCTTATAATTACAAACTGCAGAGGGACATAATATGTTCCATTGTCTGTACATTAAGTTTGCTCATGTTGTAGCTCTTTAAATGCTCCCCTGGGCATTATAGATATTTTATTGCTCACCTATAATACACAAACAAATGTAATTCTTTGATCAGATTACAGGTCAAGTTGATAAATGTTGCTGTGTGATAGTCTGCAAGACGTTTGAATTAACACACCATATTCTGATTTTAAAATTGGCACCATACAGTAAGAATTGAGAAGGCATTAAACAGATTAAGACTGGCTAACATTAGATCTCAAGAGCAGTAGTTACTTACTAGGAAATGTAACCATGTGGGGATTCTTCTGTGATTCCTAGGAGCAACTGTGATTTTCAGAATTATTGATCTGAAAATAAATATGCAAGCCACTCCTGAGAAAATTTCTTTATGATACAGTAGTGGAATGAAAAAAATGTAAATAAGGGAGTTGAAAAAATGAGTTGGTGACAAAGACATCTGTATAAATATGTATTCCAATACATTTCAGAGCCAGAATGCAGGCCCTACTTACAACACTATGCTGGAAGGCAGTTTGAAAAGAATCAATGGCTCAGAATGCATGAGAATGTCAGCATGAGGGCTCCCTGTGTGGCACTGGAGTAACAGAAATGTGTAGAAGGGAAACAGGAGATCACCTGATTTCAGTATAGAGAAACAGCAAGACAGGTACTAGAATATAGGGTTCATTTTGATTGTCTGTATGGCTCTGAAAAATAAAGAGGGAGTGTAAAAGCGAACTCAAAAAAGGTGGAAATCTGAAAAAGATGTTTCATAATCAGATAATTTAATATTGCAATGTCTTTATATTATTCAATGTCCTTTTATCATTAAAAACTTATTAAAATCATCAGTATCTTTCTACAGAGAAAATAAGGAGTACTAACATGTGTTTTAAACTACTGGAGAAAAATAAGAAGTGGTAGTTGGAAATATCATTAAGGTCTCTTGATAACTTTAAATTAAATATGAGCACCTTCCTCAAGGACATGAATTCCAGACAACTTCAGTTTATTCTCTGTAGAACATAAGTTTGATCCTGCGGATGTTGAGTGACAAATACCATAGTGTGATATGTAAAGAAATGAATGATTTGAACCAGTTCTGTCTTCTGCACAAATTCTATTAATCAGTAAAACAACTGGTTGTGTGTAGGACCGGGTTTTGGTATATTTTCAGTGACAACCTGAAATCTCTTCCTGGTCTCAGCAAGGGAAAAAAATAGTTTGCAAACCACATGGACCAGAGGCAGTAGATGTGAAAGCAGAAACAGATCCTCAGTGTGGACTCTTGGTGCTTCCTGTCACAGCAAAGTCCAGAAGCCCACACAGAATAACACTCACAGTGCCCACCACCAGCCTGTGCTTCTCACAGAATTTGTGCTGTACTGTTGTTTTCTTCCCCTCTGTGTATCATTCACCCAGTGTACAACTCACTCATCAATCTCTGCCTGAGAGACCAACTGGTTGGGAACAGTACAGAAACCTTAAGGCTAGATTGACAGATGAGTGCCATTTTCTGGGTAAAAAAACATGTGTACAACCACAGACACAACGTGTGTGAGAACCCAGGAGTGTGTTGGATGTTTCATCCCAGCAGTGCACACACCAGCATTTGCAGATACAGCCCAATGAGCCTGATGTGAGCAAAATTAGTCTTTTAGCAGTGTGGCTCATTGAAATTGAATATTACAAGTACAGTCATCAGAAATATAATCACATAAATTAATGCAGTTGGGACCATGAGCAGGCAAGTGGCTAATGAGTTTAACCTCTTGACAAACACGAGGGAAAGGATTAGCAGTCAGAGCTCTATTTAGCAAGATTAGGCCACTTTGTGCCTTTCTATGCCATCCCTAAACATTGTTTGGTTTTGTACAGTGCCTTTTGTTGAAAAAAAAAATGAAATAATAAAATTGCTTTTAATAAAAGAACAGGGAAAAACTCTTTGTGTGCCTCCGATGGGATTGACCAATAGTAAGGCACAGGAGAGCTGCTGATTGTGAAAAGCATTTGTTCCTCCAGTGAAATCCATGGCAAACCTAGTTCTCCAATGTGATCCTGAAAGAAAACCTGAAAGAAAACTACAAAATGTACAGGGGAAATGAGATGTTTTCTTCCTGGAGAGTAGACAGTTGTAATGCAGGAGAAGGAACAATGAAGATAAAAGTCCTATATAAAATAGTCAGCTCTTTCCTTTTTTAGTCCAGCTCTTGCACTGCCTTTTCTTGGATGTCTCTTTATCTTTCAGGCATCCCAAGTGAAAAGAAAAATCTGGAAAAGACAGATTACTCTGTTTCCCATCAGGAGTGATATTAGCTATGGTGTGAGAAAATTCAGAGGAATTCATGTAGGGAAACAACTAATTTTCCCCAAGAGAAAGGTCATTTGGGGCTCTGGACAATTGAGGAAATAACTCAGAAATGTGGCAGAGAGTCTATCATCCTTTTCTGATTTATTCTTTTATTTTTTAGGCACGATCAACTAGGGAGCAGCGTTGGGGAACACCTCTTCTCTCCAGAAATCACTCCTTGGAAGAGGAATTTGAAAGAGCAAAGGCAGCTGTTGAGGTATTATTTCATTTACTGTTCCATTTTCAGCTAATGTTCTATAGATTTCTTGTTTATCTTGCAGCACAAGCATAGGAGAAAGTTGGAACTGGATTGGATTCTTTAAAGCAGCGAAAAGACACAAATCCTGGAGTTTCTAATTTAAAATAGCATTTTATCTCATTTAAAAGAAAAAAAAAACAAACAACAAATAAACAAACACCAACCCTTAGCTATAAATTGAGATTAGACAGAACCAACTTTTCAAACTCGATTTTTATTGCTATAGCAAGTGGGTAAAGAAAAATGCCCCATAAATGTAAGTACATCCAAACTGAAAGTAAAAGAGGGAAATATTTTTCCCCAGCAACTGAACGTGTGCACTCAGCTATTTAAGCTCAAACACAAACCAATTCTCTCCAGGGGAGCCTGAATTCAGAATCCCTGATAAACAGCACAATTACCTGCTGTAATGCAGACTGTACATGTAGCAGTAACCATGCACCATTTTCACATTTTTACAACAAGTGGCAGAGCATTAAGCACAGGAATATTCTCATTTCCTGGCAAATCAATTTGGTTTGAAAAGGTGCAGCTATTTGGATAGTTCTCCTAGTGCACTTTCATTGTTTTTTCACTAACTACATTTCCAACATCTGAAACATCTCTTGAGTGTTCTCCTATACCACTAATCCCAACTGAAATCCTGATCCTGACTAGAGACAAGATGGAATACAGGTTTTTTTAAAAGAACTCAATAAAAAATTATATATAAGCACCAACCTGGAGGATCATCTGGAGCATTGATTCGTAAATGTCATGGGTTCCATTGGTAACCCTGCAAAATCCCGTCACCACAAAGAGCCAAGACAGCTCCCTTCCACCGAGGACAGAATTTCAGGCTAAGTTATGTAACAGCCACTGAAATGAATTTTTAGGGTGGAAAGGATGAAGCTGTGAAACCGATTCCTCAAAACTCGTTATTTTTAGCATGGACTGAAGTCTCATTAGTCTCCAAACCATCTAGAACACTTTAGGGTTATTTGAGTTTCAATTTAAATTTGAGCCATGTGTTTTAATAGTCCTCTTACTCAAGTTTTTATACCATTCCAATTCCAGTGTTGGCAGTTGAACTATTCTAAATTAATATTGGTTGATTACAAACAAACCTATGCCTAATTCATATACTGGCTTTTAGCTAGAAACAGAGTTTCCTTTTTAAGAAATTAAGCTGATTTGTAGGGGTTTTTTAATTATATGCTATGGTGAGAGGCATGGTTTCTACTATGGTTTCTTGGGATTTTATTGCACAGAGAAAAAAATCTTGTCTGAGCATACAAGGTTAAAATGGACACAAGCAGTAACTAAGCTCTTTTATAAACTAAACACTGAAGGTGTTTTTCTTGTCTTTTCTGCCTGCATTGCTTTTTCCAGATCAAGTAGGTTCTTTATAAACAACTGCTGGTGAGGCACAGGAGATGTTTTTGATGTCACACATCACACACATTTGCTCCTGGCGTGAAAGGAGAGACTTGTTTTCAAATTGCCACTGCTTAAAATGTTCAAGGTGTTCCTAATTGCACTGCAGACTGATCCTGAAGGTGGGACACGATGTGCTGCAACCTGTGATGGCAACCCAGGGAATCTGATGATGAACATCTTGGCGTTAGTGGTTAATCAAATGATGTCAGTCCTGTTGCAACTGCCAGCAACTGTGTGTGATGGGGAGTTTCCAGACACTCAGAGAGAAAAATGAGTTGAGTCCAACAACAAGTTACATGACATTATTGAATTGCTTTATAGAGTAAAGGAAGGAGAAGAATATATTTTATAAAAAAAAAAACTTGCAGACTAAAAGGTCATTTTGAGGCAATAGAGACAGGTTGTTGAAATACTTTAAAGTAGTTTCAAAAACAGCTATTAAAAGGAATCTAATTAAATGTTTCCCTAACTGTGTAGCTGGCAGTCTAAAGTTATTCTTTTTGCTTAAAATAGAACCTTGGACCAGGTAGTTAAAATGTAAAGGAAAGGATTCTTCAAGACCTTATAGAGCAGTTATTTCCATTTGCATATGAAAAGAGCTGAATTTCCATCCTCGATAAAATGAAGTGGTAAGAAAGCTGGAATGGTTGAAATAAATTGGAGCCCATCTCAGAAAGATTAGTGCTTTCTTAAGCGGAGAACAGATACAGTTCAAAAATTCATTTTTTACGTTTTGGATGTTTCTGCAATATTCTTCAATAGGGAAAGCTGTAAGTGGTAAGATTAGCCAGAAAACTGATCAAGAAAAGGAAGCAAATCTCAGGTTCTTTGTGGCCTAGTTCGAAAGGAATTAATTAACAATTCAGTAAATGAAGACACCAAACTTTATCCTCCACCCAGTATTCACTTTAGAGCTTTGGGAATGGTTTTAAGATGTCAGACTTTGAGATTAATGAAGATTTGTGAGGTAATTCTTTCTTAAGAAGTTTTAACAATGTCTGCCATTGGGGAATCTTTTAAGAATAAAGCAGTAAGTAAAATAGCTTTTTTACTAGAGAGGGTCCATATTCCCTCGCAGTGATCGGGTTCTTGCAGACCTCACTACCTTTCCTATTCTTCTGGAAATCGGATTTGGGTTTTGCCTCATGTTTTTTTATCTTCATGATTCCCAAGTGCAGTAAGAACTATGTTTTAATGTAATTTTCCTAATAATTAGCTCTTTTTTACCATAAATTGGTACTTTTGAATTTTTAAAAAATGCTAGCCTGGGGATTCAGGTCCATCTTGTACCTATATTCTGTTAAAACAACTTTTTTATCATCTGCCATTCTGGTGGTGATAGATTAGGATAAATAGAAATAAAACCAAGAAAATGCAAAGACATCCAACTGAGAAATGTCTCAGAGAAGGAAAAAAAAAAAGCAGTTTTGTTATTTTCTTATTCCACATTTCCCTGATTAAATTGCAGATGCCACACTGTTTCATGAGCTTAGGCAGAAGAAATTTTGAGCTGTCCTTCTCAGCATCACTTTATTTACAACACAATGTCACTTGAACCATCTGCTGTATAATGTACTGTTGTAAAGCATCAGAATATATTACAGATAAATTATGTGACAATAGCAGGAAAAGATGGGATTAATTTCTTCTAGCCTAGGAACACATAGTCTAGAATCATCAGCTTTGTGGTTCCCATGAGTATCAGTCCTTTCTGTACCTACAGTGTTCCTGTCTCACTATTTAGACATCACTTCAGATGTGCCTGGGAACTAAGAACTTGAGTCATCAAGATGCATTTTATTTGTCACTCTCTCAAATCATGATGGGAATCTTTGCCTTGGTATATCAATTTTTTATATAACTTTTTGTCTCTACATTTTATTAAAACTTTCAAGTTTCATTTTGAGAAGGTATCAGCTAAGGAAATCTTACCTGGTTAAAAGCACATGAGTTTAACTGTGTCTTTCACATCAGAGAGTATGTTGATGCAGTAATTCAAAGAAAAATGACAGAAACTTACTTTGTTATGCGTTGGTCTAAGAGGAATATTGCAAATTAATTTTTGACACTACAGGACAGGCAAAATTCTAAGTCATGAAAACAGGTAAATTTATAATTTAGCCAGCAATATTGAAAAAGTGCACCCCTCTCCTCCTTTCACTGTATAATAGGAAGTAGAGAGCCTGGAAATATTTTGCCTCCCATTTGTTTAAGTGCTTCAGCATATTTTTAAATACTAAGAGTAAAAATAGCCTCTTTGACAAAATGCAGAATTTTCTGCTTGGAAGTAGTCAGATGGTATGAACATTTTTCCTGCTTGTCATTCCACTTAACTGCTGCAGATGATCTGAGAATGTGTTGAATGTGTTCAACTGGTCTGAAAACATTTGGTACATCCAAAGTAATTCACCAGCATTAAGGCAGCAAAAACACTGAAATGAGGTTAATTGGCACCAGTGATGTAGCAGAGTTAAAATTAGGCCTAGGAGTCTTGGTGCAAAGCCAGATCTTCAGGAATGCTCAATATTAATTTAACCTTCCTGCCACTGAAGTCAATGAAAAAATTGCTACTAACGGCAGCTGGAACAGACTTAGGCCTTCGCCAAAGGCTGTGTGATGGTTACGCTCCTCTTCCTCAAGGACGTTAAACTCCTCTGCTACTGACACTGGGATTTGTCACAGCACAATTACAGCATTTTATCAGGTGCCAGAGTGGTGTCTGATCCAGTTGCCCAGTGCAGCTTTGCCACACCAGTTTCAGAAACTCCCCATGCTGGATGTGCTCTTTGCATTTTCCCTCTCCTTTTGACTCACTGTAGATGGACATCCAACACAGCTACTTGAATGCACAACAATTCATTGACTTTTTACGTGGAGTATAAACACAGTGAACATCTGTGGGAATTAAAAATATGTAATTAAACAGCAGAATTTAAGACCTAAACCCACTTATATGCTTGCTTACTATCTGCAGAAATATGATTTGATATGTTTCCAAACCACTGATTCATAGGGAATTTCTGTGGGAAAAATAGAAGTAAAAATTTAATATAAACATATATATATACTGAGCTTTGACATTTCCCTTTCACAAAGCTGAAAATAATGCTGAATATAAAAAAGTGAGATGCTCGTTCTCTTTTAAACTGTTTTATCTGTTGTTATTCTTTAGCATATGCACTTAGTTGATTTTTCTTTTTTTTTTTTCTTCCTTTTCTTTGGTCAGAGACTTGCAACATTCATTTCCTTCAAATTTTCTGTAATCACTTGCTGTTAACATCAATAAGATGCAGTGTAAGCTGCTGCAAATCCTGCTTCAAATTTGACATATGCTGCCTCTGAGATAAAAAGTTTTCTGTTGACAAAATGCATTCCAATATAAGAGATGAAATTTAATTATATGAAATTCCAAACAGGAGCTGTAGCATTTCAGTCAGTGTGATTATTAATAGAATTAATACCATTCAGCAAAATTGACAGACCACTGGTAGAAAGAAATTAAAAGCTTACCAGTTTGTTTCAAAGATTTTGTTGTTCATTTTCTGTTTTCCTCCTTTTCCTCTAGTCAGACACGGAGTTTTGGGACAAAATGCAAGCAGAATGGGAAGAAATGGCTCGCAGAAACTGGATTTCAGACAACCAGGAAACTCCAGGGCAAGTCACCATCTCAACCATTGAGAAGGTAACACCAAGCTTTCCCATCCCTCCTGTGCAACACTGAGATGAGACTCAGCTATTCAAAGGATCCCAAGGAAATTCATTGGATGTGGAAGTTAACTTCACCCAGAAGAGTTCATCTTCTTTAATTGTCTACGAGTGGGATAGATTTAAAAGACCTTGCCATAGTGAGAATACATTTAGAATTGCACACTGCCTGAATTGTGCTGAAAAGTTCACAAAGCAAACTGCTGGATTATGGGCAGTTTTGAAGACAGGCACCTAAGGAAGAGCACCAAATAAAAATATCTGGGCAGCAACATTCAAACACTGTTGAGGATAGAAATGACAGAGATTCTGTCTCTCTTCTTCATTCCTTCCATTTCACCTTTTCATTTGATTTCTGTTATGCAGCTGATATTAGCATACACCCTTTACACTGGAGTGACAAGAAGAGAAAAAGGCAAAATTTAAAGGAATTCTAAAATAAACTCAGGTGCTTGCAACATTGTTCTGTATCCGGAAGGTTAATTGAAGATTTCAGGATTTTAGCTGAGCAGACATGAGGTTACAAGCACTGCAGGGAGTCAGCTGCTGGATGTGTGCTCTTTACAATTCAGTTGGATATCCTGGGCTCATGATAGGTTCAGCTCTGCTGCTACTGCAGGCAGTGTGAGTTGTTGCCATTATCTTTGATGGAAGTAGGAGAGCCCACCATTAATACCAGTAAGTATCACTTCAGAGCTAAGATAAAAGTAAAGAGGGCAGAAACATAAATGTCTGGTGACATTTTACCTTTTTACCCTTTCTATAATTGAAATTCCATGAGGGAGTTCATACCATTTTAACAGAACAAAGGGTGTTTACATCCAGCTGGAAAATGGTGAGTTATTTAATTTTTTGGAGTTGTCATTCCCTGCTACAGTGCTTCATCACGGGTCCATTATCTCTCTTCTCCAGGGTTATTATTTCCATACTGACAATCCCTTCAAAGATTGGCCTGGTGCTTTTGAGGAAGGACTGAAAAAAATGAAAGAAGGTGACCTTCCTGTTACAATCTTATACCTGGAGGCTGCTATTCTACAAGAACCCAACGATGCAGAGGTATTCACTCATCAGTCTTTTACTGACAAAGGGAACGGGGACTCCCTTTAGCATGCAGTGATGGAAGGATTTGGGGGCTCAAACTTTTACTAGTCATGATTGACTGAAACAGATTAAATTCTAAGAGTTTTGAATTAGTATATGACTTTAAACAGACAACAGTGAGTCCTTCACAGGATGAGACACTGTTTTTGTAATATTATTGTTTGAAATGCTTCAAACCTTTCCTTCATATCCCGATGCTTTCGAAGTATCTTGTAAACACTGCTATTGTAAAGACAACAGTTTTGATTTAATAAGTGTTGAATTTTTTTTTTTAAAGTTATATAAATTTTCTTAATATTGCTGTTTTCAACAAGTATAGTGGTAAAGTCTGTTTTTTTGTGAAAAATATTTACAGTGTAAGTATCTAGGGCTCTTTGAATGTACTGCTGCATTAAATTAAGCAGCAGTATTTCAAAAAGCAGAGAATCCCCAAACCCTCTAGAACCCCTTAAATCTATACAACTTAATAATTCTTCTTCATCATTTTCCATAAAATTCTACCAACATTAAAATGTACAGTAGCTCAAATCTAAGAAAGCAGCATGTGATCATACACTGACAGAATACCCTTGCATTCATTGACTATAAACATTTATCAGGCCCAAAGATATTCAGAACTGTATTGATTGGCACTGTTGGTATCACCCTGTAGAAAAATCTGTAGTTAGTGCCTGATAGATCTGCTGCTTTTATCACCCCTGTGTTTAACAATGATATTAGTTGTAACTCTGCAATTGGGTATATATAACAAACTAAGAAAATTATTATTATTTTTGCAGGCCTGGCAATTCCTGGGTATAACACAGGCAGAGAATGAAAATGAGCAGGCAGCAATTGTCGCCCTCCAAAGGTAAATGAAGTTCAGTGCTAAATCAAGGGTCTGATGAGTACTTGGTAATAGAGACCTGGGAATATTTAATGTCATTCTTATCTTGGAATGTGAAGCATTTATTGAGCTCAGTAAAGCATTCACATAGATATAAAAACTTTCCAAGTGACTTCAGAGGGTGATTAATATTTCTGTTTTATTAAATAAGTGTGATATTTAACCTAGTAATTTAAGTAGTTGCACAAAAGAAAAGTTACATGGCCTGATAAACTTGAATTAGGCATAATGCAAATGAAGTGCCTTTTTGATATTCTAGCCACTTAGCATGTTTTCTGTAGTCTGTCCTTTAATGAAGAGGTTTTCTTAATTGGAGACAGCTCCCTTCAGCTGCTGAATGCTAGGCTGACAACGTTTTTAGGTTGATAGAGATGTGAATATCACAGAATGCTTGCATGTAAAATGTGAGTTCCAAAATCTCAGCATTATTATTATCTTTGTGTAATGGGTTTTTATGTTTCCATTTGAAGCAATATTCAATTGCATCAGTTAACCATGAAGTTATTTCATCTAAGGATACTCCAACTTCTTTATATGTAACTTATGAGCTTACCTGGATAGAAATGCGAGGGGTTGCCTGATTTAGGGCTTGCCCATTCCCAGTTTTCAAACAAGCAACAGCAATGTTCACGAAATAGATGAGATTCTGTTTTCAGTTAGTAGTACACAACCAGAGAAAGAATGCTTGAGGTGATTATCTCCAGCTTTGTCAAAGAACAACTGAGAAATCAGGATGACTGTGAAGATTCATAGAGATGGAAGAAATTTTGGCTTCAACATACTTTTTTGTAGAGCTGAAAACTGTATTAAACTGTTTGCTTGAAATTATGCAAAGCTTCTCTTTGTTTACTAGACAGATATTACACAAATGAATCTACCTACAATTCCTTATAGTAAGAAGGATGAAAACAAAACTTTTATGTGTAGTTTTATGTACATATATGTGTATGCACAGCAACGTGTGGTATATGTGTGTATACACGTGCATAATCCACTTATCATACAAAAATAAGACAATGTCCCTTTTCACAAGTATTATTGGGTAGATCTTACTTGTGTGAGTGGTTTTCTTTACACGGATTATTTTGGAAGAATTCAAGAATTATCTTTGGCTAAAAAATGTTTCAATTTATTTTTATTTTCTGTCTAGGTGCTTGGAACTACAGCCAAACAATCTAAAAGCTCTGATGGCCCTGGCTGTAAGTTATACCAATACTGGCCATCAACAGGAAGCCTATCAAGCTCTGAGAAACTGGATAAAGCAAAATCCAAAATACAAGTATATAGTGAGAAGCAAAAAAGGGTCCCCAGCGCTTAACAGGAGGATGTCTAAGACAGCAGATGAAAGGTAAATGCAGTGTAAATCCTGATGGTGGAAATTGTAACATCACTGGAACTGATGGTACATGCTGTGCCTCCTTGCTCTGTATAAACCCAGCCTGTTCCTTGTAATGGAATACTCAGTGTCTCTAGTGGCAGGAGTGGGAAGACAACATAGGACATTTGGTTTAGGGACTGAAGGCTTTATTTCTTATGCAATCTCTGGAAGTTAAAAATAAATAATAAAACAGCTAAAAAAATATGCTTCTCCTCAACTCCCATCACTTTCCTCTGACCCTGCCTCCTGCCTCTGTAATCCCACATCCTGCACCCTCATTCTTCAGCTGCTTCCACATCCATACCAGGCCTTCATCCTCCTCTACATGTGTATGTTCTTCCTGCTTTCATAGTTTCTCCTATATCCCAACCCAGCCACTAGGATTGAGGAATGAGCCATTTTGCAGTGTGGCACGGCTTCAGTTCTCTGAAAATACTGGGAGGTGGCATCTGCTTGTTTGAAAGCCGTTCTGGTTCTAACCAAAGAGGCAGCATAGTCATTTTATTTGTCTTCAGCTGGCATCCATTTTAAATAACATAATAATTTATGAGTTGGCAGCCCTTCGTCATGATTTCATGAGGTCAATAAACAAGTACCTCTGCACAGTGAGATGCATGATAAAGTCATTAAAGGCATAAACATGATTTGCAGAACTAAAACACTTGGGCTATCTCACTGCTTGTCATTTTGAAGACAGGCCTTATGTTTTACCCTTATCACTTACAAGTCCTGGGTTGACAAGATAATTGAGCACGAACAAAAATAAAATATGCAAGTTCTGCTTAATTGCTAAGTGTGTTATTCTACTTCAGCTTCATCCCGCTGACATCTGGTGCTGTCAGTGCAAAGGTTTTATGAAGCCTTTTTTTATGAAGTGGGTACAGAAGCCTTATATTTTGGCATCTTTCTTCAAAGGTCTTGGCTAGTCACTTATCTATTCCTCTTAAGAATACTACTGTTTTTGCCAGTAAGGAATTCTTTTATGTCTGAGAAACTCATCTAATCTGAACAGTTTTAATAACCCTTCGTGTCATCTCACTTGGGCTCACGGTTGTACTTCATTTTATAGATGAAATTTTTATTCCAGTCATGAGTTTACATCACCACCTTGAAGTAGATCTTTGCCGTGATGAAGAAGCTTATTTACAAATTTTAGGAATATATCACTCCTGACAAAGGCACTACAAGGATTTTAATTTCCAGCTATGCAATCAATATTGAAATATTTGTAAATAACTGTATGATGGATCTTTATTTTTTCATCCTTGTCTAGCTCATTACTCGAAGAAGTAAAGGACTTGTACCTGGAGGCTGCTCACCAGAATGGTGATATGATAGACCCTGACCTGCAAACAGGACTTGGAGTTCTTTTTCACCTGAATGGAGAATTTAACAGAGCAATAGATGCATTTAGTGCTGCTTTAACTGTTCGACCAGAGGTACATTTTTTACTTCTACATTTTAAAAAATTTAGCTCTACAGGCCATTTTCCTTCTCCTGTCTCGATCAGGCTGTTATTAATGAGATGTCACTTCCGCCATTAAAATTTCAATACCTGAAATAGAAACGTTAATTACAGGACAGCCCCATTTAGAAGCAGATTTATACATGTCCAATTTCTGATTAATTGTAATAGTTATATAAAGTTGCCTGTGACCACGAGTCAGAACCTCACATTCTGTGTCAATTAAGATACAACATTGTTATTTTCTGCAGTCCTCCTAACTTTGCAAGCAAAAATGAGCTATTCTGTCCCTTTTTGACACCTACAGTAGAAAAAACTCATTTTCTCACCAGGACTATACGTTGTGGAACCGTCTTGGAGCGACCTTGGCAAATGGGGATCGCAGCGAAGAAGCTGTCGAGGCCTACACACGCGCTCTGGAAATACAACCTGGCTTCATTAGGTCCAGATACAATTTAGGGATAAGCTGCATCAACCTAGGGGCATACAGGTAAGTTAAAAAAATGTGTACACAGAAAGTCAGGGATCATAACTACCAAGTGAAGATTCGTCTTCTGGCTGGAGCTATCTAAGGAAAAAAAGTAATCAGAATATAGCTACATAATCTCAGCTGTTGTAAAATTTTGTCATTAGTTTTTATGAAGTACTTGCAAAGCAATGGTACTTGTCTTATAGCCACAAATTCTACATAATAAAACTACCAAGCTGCTTAAGCATTTTTTTAGCTTACTATTATAATCAGTGAGATTGTTCTTGCACTTAAACTTAGTCCTGTGCTTAAGAGCATATGTAAAAGAAAATATAAGAACCCATTGTCGGAAGGGAAATTTCATGTTAAACTGCTTCAGTAGTTAATGTCATCAAAAACACTTGCAGTATATCCTTCAGGACTGAAGGATGGTATTCCAGCTGTCAGGTTAAGACAGGTAAGATGACGGGGAGCTAGGCTGCAATGAAGACAGTACTCCCAGATGTATGAATAGACTCAGCTCTGCATTACTACAAGCCATCCCCACCTGTTTAATGAAAATCAAACAAGAACAACATGAAGAGACTGATGAACTGCATGGTAAAATAATGCATTAGAGTCTGGTATGGAACTTTAGAAAGTTTTACTCTATTCTGTCTTTTTTCCCTCTTCCCTACAGAGAGGCTGTCAGCAATTTTCTCACTGCTCTCAGTTTGCAAAGAAAAAGCAGGAATCAACAACAGGTTCCCCACCCTGCTCTATCAGGCAATATTTGGGCTGCACTTCGGATTGCTCTGTCTATGATGGACCAGCCAGAACTATTTCAAGCTGCCAACGTGGGTGATCTAGACATTCTCTTAAGAGCTTTTAATCTAGAGCCGTAATAAAAAGTATCCACAAATTGACTAAATTGTATTAGGAAACAGAACTTTTTTATTACTCATCCCAAAATGACCACATTTTCCAATAGATCATGACTGTAGATCAATAGGGGAATTATTTCAGACATTATTCGAAAAGTTCAAAAGCACAAAAATACTGTAAATAAATTCAAATTCAAATGATTGAAATGAGCTGTGGTAATCTGACAAAGCCCTGAATTAGATGAAATAGGAATTTCTGAAGAATCTTCATCCCATGCAAGCTATACCTTTCTATATATACACAGCTTTACAAAAAAATGTATACTAAGAACAAACCTAGATAATGGCTATTGCACATTAGAACGGCAAGCAGTGCATCCAAGGAACCTGCTTAGTAGCTCGTTGCACTATGCTGACCCCACTTTGCCCCACAATGGGGATTCCCTATCCTTTGATTTCTTTGATGAAAATTCTTCTCGAGGTCCGTTTTTAACACAGCTCTGAAAGTAGATGCATGTAAAATGGATGTGTTTTGTTTTGGACATATCTATTAGCTGGCAACCAGTTTTTGCTTCCAAAGGTACCTCGATTCATTTGGGCCCAGTTCTGCAGGCTCATAAACCATGTGCAATGTCAGGAGGAACATTGTCCATGGAGGTCTATGGGGTGAGGTCGGGTACCAGTGGGGAGGCCGAGTGTTGCCAGCAGAAGGGGCAATTTGCACTAGAATTGTTACTGTTCAAACCAGCTGTCCTTGATCTCGGACAGAGTCTGTCTGCTTCAAAGGAGCTCATGGCAGGGTCTGCACCTATCTGTGTACTTATGCACTTTAATCTTTCTTTTTGTAAAATAGTGCTATGCTTTCATTTTAGTTACCAACAACAGAATGTACAGGATGGCCTTGTTGGTGTAGAGGACCAACTATCATTTCCTGAAATGTAGTGAGAGGGTTTTCAATATTCTTATGTTTAGAAAGATGCAAATACAGTATAAACTGCATTAACAACTAGAAAGATTATTCTATTATGCATCCATCAGGTACTATACATATACATGCATGTGCATGCACATACATGTTGTATGCAAATGATGTCATTTCAGAACATAAAAAGCCACAGATCTTTATTGCAAATAAAGAAAAATCTTCATAGGAGTTACTGCCTGCAGATCATGCTCAAGGGAAAACTTTCCCTGAAGAAATTGGTCTATATAGTGCTTGTAGGATTGAGACCAAGACTTGATCCTGCTATTATGGCAAACAGTAGCAAGAGTCTCTGTGACCTCCATGAGAGCAGAGTAAATCCTTATATAACACCAGTATGTGTAGCTACTTACAAATGTGTATATAAACACACCATCTTAATTTTCTCTGATTGGATGAATGGGGAACAGTGTTGGGGCAGTACATTTCCACATGATGAATGGATTGATTGGCTACAATCAAACACATTTAGCTCAGGGTGAATGCATCAATCAAAGAAGGAATAGAAATTTTTAGGAGGTGATTTTCAGTTGCTGATATTTTTAATGTTTTTCCAAAATAGTGAGAGAGAAAAAGTGTAATTAGATGGCTACTGTGTTGACTTGTGGTCAGGAATTCAATGCGCAGAATAGCTTCTGGAATGTGGTAAAGTGGGACAAATGGCACATTTCTTATAAACAACACTAAAAGAAAAATCCAGCTCAGCCAGATAAAAAAGAAATCCAACTGCACAGATCACAGAGAAAGAAGCTCTGTGGGAGTTGGACAGTTTCACCAGTACAAACCTTAAGTTTCTTGCAGCTGTCTGTTATTTTCAGCAACCACTTAAAGGAAAATTCCATGTAAGACAGTGTAATCACTGCATCTAATCACCATCTATAGTTTGTTAAATACAAAGTATTGATAGTCATTAAAAAATAAAAGGCTTACCCCTCACTCTCCCCCACAGATCAGACATGCTGAAACAGCTACAGAAATTTTTCAGGAGTGTTTTATTAATTCATTGTCTACATCTATATTCCTGTTTATCTGTCGTTTCATAACTGATTCCTGCAGCTTTCTCTAAGGATGGGGTATGGGACTGACTGGGAATGTCACTTTAGCTAAGTGGGCTGCTGTATTCATATCTGCTGACAACAGTTTGCTCTTTTGCTTTGACAGCGATGTGTGATGACAGCTCTTTATTGATAAGGCAGAGCAGAAGGTGCAGTGCAATTGAATCTGGGAAGTGATAAGAGAGAAGGGAGGCAGCTTTGAGAAGAGGCTGTAAAGCAAAGGCATATGTGCTTAGATTTTGCTTGATGCCCTGCCATCATACAAGTTCCTCTAGAATATCCTCTGTGCTGTGGTGTAGGATAATCAGTGCTTACCCAGAGGAATTAGCTGTTCAGAAACTTTATTTTTATATCTTTAAATTAAAAAACCAGATATTTTTATATCTGCAAATTAAAAAAAAATAAGTACTTGATTTCTCTGAGTCAGAATGACAAAGGGCATTTGATACCCATGGCAGTTCACCAGACATCATCTTCAGCCTGTGGACGAGTAACACAGCAGTTGTTAAGAAAAAATGCAACTCCAAGCCTCTCCAAAAAGAACAGACTAAGTAGGAAGTAGCTTTTAGTTTATCCTGAGATGCACTGCTCCAAAAAACATTCATCTGCTGATGCATGTCCACACCCATGGGAGTGGTATGAGCTGTCTGTGTAACCTTGAGACAAATCACGGGGGCTGAAATCTCCCTCCCGAGGGGAGGCTCAGGCCCCTGGGTCCATCAAGAGCACTGCAGTTCTGCTGCACAGAACATGGGCTTCAAAGCCTGTCCAAAGAGATGGTGCACACCCTTGGAGATTATCCCAGCTGTTCTCTCCTCTTGTAGACAGCCTATGGCAAGTTAACCACGTACCACTGACCGAGACACTGTGAGAGGGGAAGGATAAAGCAGGCAGACTTCTAGGGGCCAGTGGCACATCTCACTCGGCTCTGTCCTGGTCAGTGTGGGAAAGCAGCTGGAGACTGAGCTCACCTCTCTCTAACAGGTCAGACTCAGCAGCTCCTGGGACTTCTGGGGACTTCTTTAGTATCCTGGCTTTTACTGTTCTCCTTTAGCCCCCACTGCCAAGCACTGCCAGTGCAGCAGACAGGATAAGACACAGCTTTGATCTGACCCCCTCACAGCATTCCTTAAATATTCAGGGGCAAGCATGTATATTTGCCTGAAACAGCAAGAGGAAAAGTGTGGAGGCTGAAGCATATTAACAACCTGAACAGAGAATTCATCTACTTGTACTTCTAACCAAGCGTGAGGTGGGATAAATAAGGCGGGTGCTAAACAGTAGCAGATTGAGCCTGAGAGTGAGAGACAGCAAATCTGGGTCCTCTTCTCAGTGCTCCCTGTGAGCTCGACCAAGTCAAAACCTCCTGCCATCCGTGACACCCAGGTGTGCAAGGAAGGAAGACGGGAAATAATAGTCATTGCATGTGGTGGCACCGTGTGGGAGCAGGGGAGTGGTGCTGTTCCACAGACGGCATGGGTGAGGTCACCACTCACCTGGAGAGGAAGGTAACACACAAGCACAAGGTTGCCCAGGTCTAAGGAAGCAGTTTCACACACAGACTAGCCACTTCAGCAGAGAAGAGACTCAGACATTTCAGGATAACAACTGTACAGCATCTATGGGGTGAGGCCAAATCAGAGTGCTGCAATGGTGTATCACCATCTCTCCCACCTCTGTTTCTTGTTCTTGTTACTCCCCTCTTTTTCCAGAGGTGATTTTTCACTGCCAGGTAGCTGATTCCAAGTTTTTGAGTCTTTTTTCTATTTTATATTTCATGCAATTAAAAAACATTTTCCTAACCCCCAGCTTAGGACTGTCCTTGTCCTTTTTCTCTGCAAAGCTTTAAGAATATTTGTGACCTAGAAGCCTGATCCATAAAGCTGCTGAGCACTGGAACCCTGGAGTCTTCACAGGAGAGCTCAGCACTTTGCATGATCAGCTCACGTGCAAGTATTCAGTGACCAGGCAAGGGCTGGCTCTGGTACCATTGCATGTGCTGAACAGGCACTGGAATCATGGGGATTATTTATGGAGTGAGGCTTTGCAATGAAGGCAAAAGGCTCATTTCTGACTGATCCCATTAAACTGTAATGACCACAGAAACTTTGTGGGGATAGTCTTGAAGAAGTGATTTGATCTTTAGGTACACAGATATACACACCTGTATCTAATAGTATTTTCTTACGATCTGATAAATCATAGCACTTGTAAAAATATTGAGGGGGAGGTTCAAATGACACAAAACCTCATGTGACAATATTGCATGCAGCTACATTAACCAATAACCACTCTGAAGTATTAACCCAATGCATGCAGTAATGCTACCTGAGCATGGGTTTACAGAATGCATGCAGAAGGCCCACACATAGGGTATTTTCAAACTACTGATTGGTATCTTCTATGGAATATTTTAAAAGTACTTTGCGTCTGCCAAACTCAAATCTGAGTTGTTCATATTATTTGGAACAGGCTAGACCAAAAGCAGAGCCCTTTTAAAATCCCATCCTTAGAAATCACTTTGTGTTGTGGATTTCATGTTTGCTTCAAGCGTTTAATTAATAACAGACACCTGTAGTAACAGTTTTTGCAGACATGTTTTAGTATCCTCTCAAGAATTAAAAAGCTAAATTTGCACAGTTTTCACAGGGAAGCTGGGTGTTTGGATTTTCACATTTTCTTCTCTAGTCTAAACCCCACAGCACAAACTAGAGAAAAAGGTTCCAAGAATCAGTGAAAAAACTGTTGTCTCAGCCTGCACTCTCTTACCATGGCCAGGCTTTTCAAACTTGCCCAGTAGCTCTGAAAACAGCTCAGTATTCAATGTCATATTTGAAATATGTAGATGTAAAACTTCACAAGATCTGAATATCTGCTACCTCCAGCTGAAGACACTTAACTCATCTGAAACCTCAGCATATGGAGTTAAACTAATAAGCCAAATTTAGAAAACCTGGGCCTGAAAAGAAGGACCCTGACAACACCAACAGAGCAACCAGGTGATCCTAGGAACATCCACAGAGCATGGGCCTCAAGGACACAAAAGCCACCATGGCAGAAATAACTGATACAATTACTGGCAGACATTGTCTGTTGGAGCCAGTGAGAAATGGAGCAAAACGTAAATTGGTTGTAGATCTCTTTTGCCCAAACATGCATCTGCAAAACGAGACATATTAGTTATTTCGCATGAATAACCTGCACAGTTGAAAAAATGTGATTTCTGGTCACCAGTGTTGTCAGCTTAGCAGTCTGTACAGTGAATTTATGTAATAAATGTTTATAATATGCCAAGTATTCACAGACAAAAACGATAAGACAAAATGCACTGCACGTTGTCAAAAAACTGGTGGATATGCAATACAGTATTATCTACTATTCAAACCTTACCTAGGCTAGAAGTCAGATTCCTTCATTATAGTTCTACTGGTTTTGGACTGGTGAAATAAATGAGAAAAAAGAAGTGCCAGGCATAAAGAGATCACTGACACTTTGAACAAACCTAGGTAAAGTGAAAAACAGGCATGTCAGAATCCACTGAAAGTTTCAGAGCCTCAGCCCACAAAATAATAGGCATTCAACAAGGGAGAGAGACAGAAGGAATCTAAATTTTCCTAAAATATGCTGTAACTTTACAAATGCTTGCATATGTGACAGCCCATTGAGCAAGCTTGCATGGTCAAGACTTGATGTGCTTTGATCTTTTTTCCCCTTCTACATTTACAGAATGCCATCAACATTGGCTAAACCTTTAATTTGAATAGCCTTTTTAATATCAGTAAGCTATTGTAAATTCAGAAAAATGAAAGAAATTTATAAATATATTTTATATATCAGAGTATAACATATCTAGAGTAAAATAAAACTATATAGTTTTGAGAGGCATTCTGTGTGGCTTCCTCTATATGCTGTAAACTGTTTGAAAAAAACCTTTGCAATCTTGCATCAGTTCTTTTGGCTTTATTTTTAAGCCAACATACGGGAAAGAAGAGATTATAGGGTTGGCAGATACTTTCACCCGGGCCATCTGAAGAGCCCTGCTGCTGCACAGACCTGCCCTGCTCACTCCCCTCCCCGTGTGAGGGTGAAGGGCAGGGGCCAGGCCTGGCAGGGCGGGCGGTGGGTGCGGAGGTGGGAGCTCAGCCCGACACCTGAATGTTTACATTCCGTTACCAAGGCTCATATTGACCCAGATTAAGAATCTGAATGTAAGAACATAACGGGGTAAAAGATCAGTTTCTTACTACAGGTAGCTCTGCCTCTGTATACTTAGTGCATTATCAGCTGTGTATAATATTAAACACAGACCTTTATTTTACTGATGCTTTAATTTGGTGTTTCCTTGCACTGCTGTTTAAAAATAACCTATTTCCTCAAAAAAAAAAAAAATTATGTGCATACTGGATGTGTAAAATTTATTAAGGTCATAGATGACTATTTGCAGAGCACCACACTTGATGTAGTATTTTTGTACTGTAATGGAAGCATGCCTTCCTTGGGTTCTTTTCCACATATTAAATTGTATTTATTTACCTGTATTTATAACTGTGCGATTTTTAAATATGTTTTAAAAAATAAACTTTGTCTGTGGCTTCAAATATTTCAAAATCTCTTTTCAATTTGAGAATGGTCTTGACTACAATTACATGAACTGAAAGGAGGGATCTACATCTCCAACTGAAAGAAAAGATTTTTTCAGTGAGGTCTTCTGGGCTATTGTTTGCAAAGTGAACATGCTTCTCTGCCTAAAAATTAAGCCCAGAATATGCTTTTGTTCTCATTTTTCATAAATTCATTGCTACTCTGAGGCAGAGTTATTTTTAGAATTTATTTTTATTTCAACATGTTGATCAATTATATTTACAACTGGAATTTATTTCAGCTGAAGCCTGGCCCAAAGGCTTTTGCACAAACAGTCCACATGAGGAAAATGGGAAAAAAGTAGATCAGAATTTTTCCTGAAGACCATGCAACAATTAAAACAGAAGTAATAATATCAGAAAACAATCCTTATAAAAAAAAAACAAACCCAACTTTCAGTGACTGAAATCACTACTCAAGCAATTTCCCAAACACCACAGTAGGAGTTTGCTATGAGCATTTTTCAGTTTTGGCTTTCACAGGATGAGACAAAGGAGCTGACAAGGATGATATTATTCCTACTCTATGTTTTTCCTATGAGACACCAACATAAGCACAGACATGAGGGACAAACATTCCTGTATGATGTTGTGGACAGAAAAGCTGGGGGCTGTGGACGGCTTGGGGGGCTGTGACAGGACAAAGCAGGACTACACCAGCAAGGATCTGAAGGCTGACACTCTGCATGAACATGTGGGTTGCTCCAGGAAAAAGAACTAGAAGATACAGCCACAGCAAAAGGAAAGCTGTCTGAATATGGCTTTAACCAGAACCCTCCACTAAAGGAGAAAAGGGGAGACATTAAAAACATACTAAGGATTAGGATGAAAGTAATTGTGGGCTCTTGAGACTGGTGTGTTTTGCCAGGAGATACAAAGGTTAATTTAGTTCTTGCTGCTCAAATGTACCAACAAAGCAGCAACAGGAATACTCATGAGCTACATGCTCTGTAAGGAACCCAGATCAGGAACACAGCACTGTCATCCTGAAGCCAAAGACAGTGGTTGGGAGAAAAGCATTAGTATCAAATACACATAAAAAACTGCTCAAAAAATCAGGGAAGGATACTGGTGAAGACATCTGAAAACACTATCACCCATGCCACACCAGCTGTCAGTCATGCAGTATCTGTCTTCAATAATTTTATGGCATTTGTCTTCCACCACAGCTGTCAGTGCCTCCCTTATTCAAGTTAAGCTGGTAGTACACCTGAGGGACAGAGGCGTTACTTCCCGCTTTAGTGAGGGAGAGGGGAGTGTGGTAACTTGTGAGTTATCCAATACCACCTCCCACAAACAGTCTGCAAAAGCTAGCAAGTACAAATCCTACACAGGGAATTCTTGGATGAAGTCTGAACAGAGCCCTTTAGCTTGCACAAGGAGCGACTCTCCCACCTCTGCCAGCTGCTACAAGTGGTGTGAACGGTGTGGTGTGACTTGCCATGCTCACAAAGGATATCTGTCATAGAAAAGAGACCAAAACAGATCATTAAATCTGGATTTCAGAAGTTGAACCAACTTTACATTTCTTATCTTTCAACATGTCACATATCCTGTATTTCCACATCAGGAAGTGTCACTCGGAGCCTGGCAGATTTACCTCTTTTACCTCTCCTCCAGTTCCTGGTTTCATGATCCTGTAAAAAGTAGAAATGCTTGTCATCCTCAGTCTTCTTTTTTGGCCTATTCTTGCACCTACCAGACTCCCAGTGGTCACATTGCTATGTAAAGTCCTTAGACGTGAGGAAAACAGACTTCTCCTTTACTGCAGATGAAATTTCTAAGTGAGTATGACAAATTATAGACCATGATAAAGCAGGAATTTGGGGTGAAATGACAACACTATTCCACACAAACCTCGCCAACTCTTGTGATCAAAGAACATCAACTGGCTTAAAAGCTAAAAACAAAAAATCAATCTTGACTTAAATCCTGTTTTCTATTTTTGCCTTGGTTTATATCAACTCAGGGCTTGTGGATTTGTCTTTTTTTCAATCTGCGAAATGCCAGGAGTCACAAGAAATCAAGACTCTCATGAACCTCTCTATTCCCTCTGCAGGTTATTTTTTTTTTAAGTAAAACACCAAAAGTGACCACAAAGAATAAGAAAAGAGGTAGAATCAAAACAAGCTCAGTCTATTCCTCTTCAGACAGGAAAGAAAGAAGCAAGAATCCACACGGTCACCAGATGTGAGAATATTTCTTTTTAATTTAAAACAGTTGCAACAATGTCATTCACAACCTTTCTCATCTTGGACAAATACTCTCCAAAAAGTTAACAGTGCTTCAAACAAACAATTTTGAGTGGTGCAAAGTAAACCAGGACAGACATTTCCAGGATACAACAGTAAAACCACTGAAGAGTGAGTAGAAATCAGACACTGATCTCAGCCATTAAAGTAGGAAGGGTGATGGGGAAAACAATAAAATGTCCAGTTACATATTTTGCATAGTCTTTCAATGCATGAAAGCAGCAAAGAGGATAAAAATGGCTGCTGCCAGGATGGAGAACAAAAGGAATGAATTGGAGAGGCTTCTAAAGCAATCTAATGAGCTCTGGTTGCACCCATATTCCAAATGTGTTCTGTGACCCAGTGGAGGCTGCCTGAAGCAAAGAACTGGGCTGAGGCTGGTTTCAGTTCCACCAAAGTGAGTCAGAGGTAATGTCACTGAACCCAGTAGAGTTTCAAGTGATGGGAGTTCAGAAACATCTACACTTGTTGTAAAACCACAGCTCTAAATAAATTAATTTTTATTCTAAAAGAGTAGAAGTTGTTGAGTTTTTCTTCCTTCCAATTTCCTAACCTAAATGTATTATACATAGAAGTAAAAATCAGTCTGAGAAATAAGAGAATTATTCACTGCCAAGTCCTGGCTTGCCATAATTCTCAGGTTAGATTGTCTCAAACAGCTCACAGTGATTTTTCTTCCTCCATCCCTTTTTTGGCAAGAAGCCCTCAGCACACTGAACTCTCCAGCAGCTCTTCCACCACCCAGACACAGGGAGTGTGCCCAGGTTGTGTACTGAGGTCTGGCCCAGCACAACTCAGCACATATAAATTTTAGCAGCCAAAGCCTGATAAATTATTCAGTACGGGCTGTTTGGGTGTGGTTTCTGCATGCCGTAGTTTAAAAAACAAAACAAAACAAAAAAAAAAGAAACCACCAAAACAAACTCCTCTCCCCCACATTAGGCTGAAGAGTCAGGAGTTTACATCCTGCTCCTCCAGATTCAAGATGTTCTTCACACATATCCCATCACAAAAGGGAGACAACTTAACCAGCAATTTGAAAAAGAAGGGAAGCCACTGCTTTGGGAAAGAATAAAATAATGCCTCAAGCAGCTGACTGAAGAGTTTCTAACATATTTCTAACTGCTAAATTTCAGAAGTCCTGTAAGCCCTTCCCCTAAACTGCTCCCTGCACTCCTGACCAGCTTGGTGGTTTTGGGTGGGCAGAACACGAGTCATGAACTAAAAAGAACTTCCAGGAGCTGAGCTGCTACAGTTCCCTTACACAGCCAGCCAAGGGCTCTCCCCTTTCAGTTACTATTTCCAGTTTATCTCCTCCCAGCCTTCCAAGTGTGCCTTGTGACATCAGGCAGTCCCACAGACATTACAGTTTTAGGATGCACCAGACAAATAGTTTGCAATAGTCCAAGCTCCATCCTTGATCCTACAAGACCAGCCATGCTTCCAGTTTAATAATGAACATGGGAATTTGGCCTTTATTTACCCAACTTTTCTAAATAAAAAGGCAGTGGCCACCAGATCTTGTTAGTTTATAAATAGCCCTTTAAGTTCACAAGGCAAGAGGGAAGCTGTTGTGCTGAACTTCCTTGGAATATAATTGTGAATTAAAAAAAAAAAACAACAATTTTTTTTTTTAAAGGAGGAAAAAAAAAAAGGCCTTTTCTCCTTTTCCTACTGCCAGAATGAAAAAACATGTAGATATACAGAAGTTTTGCTCTTTCATTTTAAATAGATGATGTATCACTGCATAATTTGCTGATCCCATTTTCAGATCTGCCATTTTCTAGTGAAGTACACAACTATCTAAAACATGGAAGAAGGAAAAAAATTACTGGCAGCTTTTATTTCATCCAGAATTGGTGGCTCAATAATTACAAGGCAGCTGAATCTCACACTTATTAATATGCTAGGACACCATGATTCTGTGTCAATAAGAGCACTAAGTGCTGGGAGCTGTCCCAGCAATTAGGCACCTTTACACTGTACAGAATTATTGCACTGGAGTTTCTCTCCAAATCTTTTAAGATCAAAAACTGATTAAAAAAACCAACAGTGTTTTTTGGCTCTGCGTGAGGCTTTATGATCAGAGGGAGAACTATTTTCCCCCAAACACTGGGAAAAAAATAAAATACCCTACTCGTACCTAGACATTTAATTTGGGTTCTCTTCTGTAGTGTGTAGCTGCCTGAATTTTTGCTATTAAAGTTGCAGGAACTGACTGCAGAGAAAATGCAATTACACTTCCTTGGTTCTCCTCCACTCTGTAAGGAAGAGGGTTTTTTGACTGTTGCAATTTATTTTGAGAGCTCAGTAACATTGTACAAGGCAACTCCAGCAACAGTCTCTAAGCAGTGGCCAACACTGTGAACCTTTGGGGTATTTTTTGGAATCATGAAAGGTTTCACACTCATCATTGTAATTTTTCTAGAATTATTGTTTTCAAATATAATTTAAAAGCCCACATATATATTCTTCATTGTAAAACAACCTGAAATAACACCAAAAAAACAAAAACAGACAGGAAAGGCCAGCCCCTACCTACCCATCCCTTAAACCATGCCAGAGACATCAAACACCTTTCAGAAGGTGTCTATTGAAGAGATCAGATTATTGGTGTGTTTGCAAGTTTTAGGAAGGCTGAAATATCAATTTAAGGTTTTTTGTTCTTGTTGGGTTTTGTTGTTTGGTTTTTTTAAGGGGGAGAAAGAGGGACAAATCAATAAATCAGCAATTTTACTAAGCAATTTCCCCTGCTCACAGAGCAAACTCTGTATTTAAAGAATCCTTAGCAGAAAGCAGATTTTCACTGTGAATACTTCGTCAGGGAGTTGATTTCAGCTGGAATATGAGTTGTCTAGATGCAAGTTCCCCAGATGTAAATATAACAGGACATTAAACCCTTCCTTATCTCCTCCATATGAAAACCAAATTTAAATAATAGCCTTGTCTTTCCTGAGGGTATATGTTTAATTTCACAGTCAAAAAGTCTGCTTCTTTTAGCCATCTGTAATCTTGTATCTGTTGGAAGAACTTGCAAAATGAACATTCAAGAGAAGATGAAGAAATCTATGTCTGCAAAAATAAAATCAACTATTTCTCTTTGGCAGAAAATTCACCGGGCACTGATAGGAGATTGCTTCTATCTCCATTAGGCTCTTAGACTTATGCATCAAAAAAGGCAAATCAAAATACTATACCACTGAATTTCAACAGACATAACTTTAGTTGACTTTTCTCACTGCACTGAAAATAACCTCTGAAATAAGATCTGCTTTGAAGAACAGTCACATACCCTCTCCCTCCAACTTTTCTATGATTTCCACAAGTGGTCTGGGCTCTGGTTGAAAACACTGGCTTCCAGTTACCAAAGACACCAATGTTTGTTCGTGGTTTTCAACAGATGCATGGACAGAACAGGCAGGAGCTGGGATGCACTCGGCTATTTTTGTTCAACACTGAAACTTCCACTTTCTCCCCACACTGGCTGCAAACTCCACCAGTAATCTGCATGGCCTTTAAGGTGTATAAATTTAAAACAATGTACTACACAGCACCTAATAGAAATTTCCTGTCTAACATTTAAGGCGGCATCAAATGACTGTTTTTAAATACACTATAAACATCCCATGTTTTCTTTTGCTTTTTGGCAGTCCAAGGGTTAGGGGTCTTTTGTTGGTTTTAGATTTTCTTTTTTATTGTACGCTTTTTTGGGCAGGTTAAAAAGGCTTATGGCTTCTTAAGGCCAGGAAATAGATTTGAGGTCTAACTTGGTATCCTATGGTAAAAATAAATGTAGCCCAGGTCTTTGGGAGGTCGTTCTGAGGCACAGACTCTGAGGTCGTTGTAGATCACCCATCTGAAAGGAAAAAAAAGATGGATCACACTCTGTGTGTATGAAAATCATCACTAGTTTATCAGAGACTTCTCAGACACGAACCTCAAAGAGCTTAAAATCTAAAATTAGGTATTACAACAAGAATAAAAGATCAGAGAAACAGTCAAAGCAGAGTGTTGGCAGAGCCAGGAAATGAAAAGGAAGGGGGACATGAAGAGGAATGTGTCATTACAGTTCAAATGAAGGAAAATCAGGGATTCCCAATGCCAGATAATGGGAGTGTATCAAAATCACAGCCCAGATCAGCACCACAGTACCAGCAATACTAGTATCAGCCCACAGTTTGATGGCTTGCTATCAATGGGGAACAAAAGGAAGTGGGAGATAGCTCAGATAAACTAAGCCAGATACAGAACCAATGCCCCAAACTGAAGAAATTTGCAACAGCAAGCATGGGAGAGTCAATGGTACACTTCAGCCCAGACCTCAGTGGAATCAGAGCTGATTCATCACATCTACGATCTGTAACAAATTTCATTTCTTTGTTGGGAAATGTATAGATGGTAAAACACGTGTTGTCTGCTGTGAGCACACCCTGCACTGTAGAGATTCATGCCTCAAAACAAGCATTTGCTTATCCCTGTGTGAGTCTCCGAGTTGCACCCACCTTCCTTCCTTTTTGAGATGACAAACATAGTGGCCACTCATCGTGGATGTTCCCATGTGGCTGATGAACCCAAACAGCTCATACCCTGTTTTAAGAAGTACAAATGGCATCATAAGGTTTTTATTGCTAACACTGAAATATGACTCCAGGGGAAATGTTCTTTCTAATACTGGAGAATCAGCTGAGCACTCCTAACTCACACTCTGCACCCCCAGAGTTTCTGTTAGCACCGCAGCACACTCTCACTCTACCTATTGGTCAGGTTCACTGTCAAACATCAGATTCACTGTCAAACATCAAACTAATCCTAATCAAATCCACACAGGCCTGTGCACACACCAGGGCTGTGATCACAGCCCCTACCAGGAAAGAAAACAGCAGATTCATTCCCAGTTCACAGATAGCACCAGTGCCAGATATAGAGTTCATTCTGCACACAAATTAGCCACGTCTGTGTCATCACAGATAGGAAGTGCTAGACATGGAGTTCATTCTGCACACAAATTAGCCATGTCTGTGTCATCACAGATCCCCTAAAAATCAAACAAAATCCAGAAGTTTATATTTTAGCAGCCCATAAAAGAAAGGACAGGAATGAAACCTCTTCCTTTAACACAAGGAAAATTTTTGTGCCTAAAGTCCCTGGGGAATTCAGCATTGGTTCTTCATCCCCACCCATTCATGCCATTCACCCAAATTACCACCAAAAGTAAAAGGGTACCTTCTTTCAGGATATTGCATAAGGACATGGGCCTGGATTTTGGTGGAGAGGGCTTTCTGGAGCCATTTTACAGAATCATGTTGGTTATCAGGATTTCAGGCACTCAGTAAATGGTCTCAGTCTATAAAGGCTAAGTACCACAAAAAATAATTATTCCAAATCTTCTTTTTTTCAACCTAACAATAATCAATGTTTCCCATGTCTCCAAAAGAATTAAGGTTGGTATTAATAATGCTAATATAACAGTAGCAACCACAGAAACAAAAATCAAACTGTCTGTTAATTTTTTTTCATAAGACCTTTACATTCAAGAACAGATGTAGAAGTTTAAAACATACTACAGTTTTTAGAACTGGTCACTAAAGGTCCTTCAAAAAATGTTATGTGTTATCCTTATGTTAGCACCACTGCTGAGCTTTTGTACTCCAGTGCTGTTCCACTTACATCAGGTTCTTTGCCTGCTTCACAACTCTGCCTGCTGTACCTTAGCCCCATCTTGTGGTTTATTTAGCAGTAGTATGACAGAGAATCTCAACCAAAAGAAAACAAAACAAAAGCAGGACATGCAGGATACAAACTACATCTGACATATTTTGAACAAGGAGCTTGGTTGAAAGGATTATGAAACTGTCCAGCAGACCACAGGAGGACAGAAACTCGGGTGGTCTGTAACAGCAGCGTTGTCTTTAGGATGCTTAGACTCTGAGGAGTTAAACATTGCAGCTTTTCTCTGTCTTTTTATCTTATAGCAACAGAAAAAAAAGTAAATCTTGGCCAGGACAGACTTACATGCTCTGGTAACAACAAACTCAGACTCAGGTTATTCAGTGAGTCCAAGCAAAGAGTGTCCTGAGTAAACACAGCCCACAGAATTCAGCAGCCAACCAAGCCCAGAAGCAAGACTGGAAGAGAATTGTCTGGATCACGTCCAAAAAGGCGCAGTAACTACTTTCAAAACAGGAAGGAGCTCTATGAATGGTATAGGTGTGACACAACAATGTGATAACCAGTTCTAAGCTGAAGGAGAACTTACTTCCAGGCCCATCTTTGATCCTGGGTCCCTCTGACCCTGTGTCTGCAAGGATATTGGCATTAGCATTGTTCTCCATATCCATCGTGTCCAAGGCAGGTTCACTTTCTTCCTCAAGGTCAGGGTGGCTGAAGATCCATTCCAACGCACGCTCCAAGTTATTGTTCTGTGAGCCAAATAATCAAAAGAGCAGCCTTTAATACATTCTCTACCATCATGCTGCCACTCAACAGTATTTGAACAGAGTAGGGATCATGTTAACAGCACTTAAAACTTGTAAGGTACACAGTCTAACTCCAAGTAAAATAGTATTCAACAAGCACTCTGCAGAAGCTCGGAATATGGAAAAGAAATAATCTCACAACTAAGACCCATAGCCCCAGGTTCTTATCTTGCAGACACATAGCCTTTAGGCATCCAGGTTATTGTTGAACGATAGTAAAAGCAGGTAAGTTTTCCTCACTGTCTTCCACACTTTGAGTGAAACACACAAACTGCCATCCCCACTCCAGAGAAGTCAGGCATCCCACACTCTGCCAGAATAGTTCTGGTGCATGATCCACTAACTGGATTTTTACATACACTTCATAGGCATCTGAGCATGCACCTGTACAAAGCACAGAACATGAAACAAAATTCAAGTGCTACCAATAATCCATGGAACTCACTGTTGCCTTCAGCGCTTGAATTGCTAGATTCCTTTGGAATCCCATGGAAATGATAATTGCAACCATCTCTTCAGGAGGCTGGTTATCTAACCCTACAGCTCCTAATGCTGCTGCCCCACTGGAAGCAACTTCTCCAAATGCAGATACGACCAATGGCTCAGCGAAGTCTGGAACAAACAAATATTCATCAGTTCATTCTTTTGCCTCACTGAAGTGGAAAGTCAACAAAAAACACAAACAAACAACAAGTAGGACCTCAAAAGCAGTCCCGAAATCAATGTAAGTTCATTTCACTGGCATCTAAATTGGGACTTAGATGTGTGGAAAGCCTCAAAAAACCCAAAATGAATGTGCACATTACAAAATATCTAGCAGAGTGGAATAACTTGGCACACTGCAGAAGTCAAACAACTGAAGGAAAGTAGCACAGACTGGTATGGAAGCAATGATGTCACCAGGATAATAGACAACCCAGTGCATAGATGTAAAATGAACTGATTCCATTCCTGAAAATGTCAGCTAAGCCCAAGTGAAACTCATTCCCCATTTACACAAGCAGCACAAAAGCCCATGGTGAAGCATGAACTTAACCAAATCTGGAGCTTCCTGGCAAGGGAGTACTCAGATATACCCAGTGCTGGATCAGTAGCCCGAACTTTGCATGGATGAAACACAGGACGTGGAGAACATCTAGCAGCCCTGTCCATCACTAGATAGCCCAGGTTCTAAGTACAGCATGAATGCTCTAGCCTGAGCTAGAGAAGGCTGATATGGAAGAAAAGCATCCAGACCACAGGATTCTTTGTACTTACACTTGATCACAAGTCAGCTTCCCCCTTAGCAGCCCGGACCTAGCCAAAGGGTGGAAACACAGAGCTGGTCCACACCATTGGTGAGGACAGGAGGCTGTACTTCTGGTGTAGCTTAGTTTGTTGTCTTCTTCTAGGCAGAGGATACCACATAATGGTCAAGTTCTGCACATCCCAGGAGCAGCTTAGGAAAATTCACTCACACCTCCAGGTTTCCCAGGTGGGGAAGGGGCCGTTGTTTCTCTGTCACACATTATAAAATTTCTACTGACTGCCAAAATACACAACGAGGAACTGAGTTTAACTTACACCTTCCAGTCACTGACCTGGTTCTTCCATGTGTGCAATGATCCAGTTGAAAGCAACTTCAGCACCCAGGTTGCCTGTATAGTACACAGCTTTCCGACACGCTTCCAAAGGAAAGCCCATCTCTGCCAGTTGCATAACTGAAGACTCATCAATATCTAGGGCTACAAGAAAAGACCTTCTAAAATATCAAAGTCTAATTTCATCCACTGTATAAGATGTCTTATTGTTATTCATGGTGCCACATATTACAGTACCTATCCCTTGGATTTGGTTTAGTACTTCAATAAACCCACAGCCATAAGCCTTGTACACAGCATTACAGTAGTTGCTATGGACTTAGAGATAATCTTTTGTCACAGTAATCTACACAGATCATTGAACCTTGATGGATGACTACAGGACTTTATTTATTAAGAAACCTCACCACTGGATTTCAAGGGGTGAGGAAGTCAGATGGTGAACTTAGCTAGAAATGGCAGCCAAAAGCAAGCACCTCTCAAAGGCAGGATCTTGCAGGTTAGAGAAACAACACCTGCCAGATCTATCAGTGTCCACTTGAACTTCGTCTCTGAATGACAGCTTTAGATTAAATCACTGTCCAGAGGGAGCCAGGATCAAGCAGCTGTGACCTCCAGAACTGCAAGATCCTCCTGAGGAGCAGCAGATGGAGGACCAGCTCATATTCTGACTACACTGACGCTACTACAGACTCTTTTCTAAGAGAATCCCGCACACGTGGAAGTAAATGCTGAACAAGTACAGAAATCAGCTGTTACTTAGAAGCATGCAGGGCAACATTTCATGCATCTCTATGATGAGAATCCATTAGCTGAGCAAAAGCATGACAACCTTTTACGCAGCTGAAATACCAGTCTCAGAAAAATGAGATACGTACACTCCATGAAATGGTTCGTCATACGATCTGAAAATTAAGAATGGAAAAAAAAAACAGGGAAAAGGACTTATATGAAGGTTAAGTAGATCCATATGTGAAAAAACAATTCCATATTTTTAAAGTCATAGAAACATTTGACCTCATAGAGACAAGGCACACTCATCCTTACATCCCCAATGTTTTTGCCATGAACTAGAGCAGTAATTTCCCTTAGTTCAGAGCAAAGTGTCACTGGTACTAAAAACCAGTAGGAAATAAAGCTGATGGTTGACCCAAGCAAGAATCTGTTTTGTTATAAATAAAGTATCATCAGCCATGCATTTACACTAAAACTAGATCAGTCCATTCAACAAGAGGGTAAGAAGGAACAGGCCTTTGTGAGAAACCTCTACAGACGTGGGATGAAATTAAAACCTTTAGAGAACTGAATTTTGTGATATCCTTGCTCTACACACAATTTCAGGTACTGGTGTTCTTTCACCTACATACAGCTTGATATTATGCCACTTCTATTAAAAATATCCAAGCAAATGGGGCCATCATGTCATGAGAGTAGTTGCATTACTGGCTTCATATTAAATACTGAAGCACCCAAATGCCAGTCATTTGGAGGAAATTGCAACAACCTGGGTCTAAGGTCACATTTTACTAGCCATAAATCAGCACATTTTACTAGACATTCACTAAGGCATCATTTTACTAGCCATAAACCATTTTGTTTTCCAGAAAAACCCAAGGAAGGAGGAAGGAGGACATTCTAATATTCTTGTTTCTGAACTTTAGCATAAAAGAAATGGTATTTAAGGGGGAAAAAGCCAGCATAGCATGTTATTCACTCCTCTTTCTTTCTGCTCTAGAAATATTTTAGTTAGCCTTTTGACATCATCTCCTTAAGACAGCCTTTTTTAATGGGCTGTACAGCCACGTACATCCAGAGAAGAGAACTATGCATGCATGGGCAGCTGCATGTCTAACATGCAGCTAACAATCCTTGTATTTTAAGAATTATTAAAATTTTAATCTATGCCTGGAAAACTGTTATCTTAAATTGTGGCCCCTTGTGCATTAAGTATTGTCCTGTGAATTAATCAGTTCTGCAGATGTGGTGCACTTGTTGTGCCACGTTGAACCAAAGTGTTTGGAATTATCTAAGTAAAGTCTGTGACTAAGGAGAAGAGCACCTGCTCAGAACTGTAACACTAAAATCCTACATCAATAATTGCAATAAAAGACAGATTTTAAAATTTCTTCTGACCAAAATATACTGGACCATATACTGTGCTCAAGGGAGTACACAAGAACCAAGAAATGGATTTAGGTACAGGACCTTGCAAATTACTTTATCACCAGGTTTTAGACAAAATTTAGTACAAAACAACAGCAGTTTAGTAACACCTCTTATGAAAATGTAAAGACCAAATAGATTAATGCTCCACCCCACTTCTGACACCTGTCATAAGACCCAAAGGACTCTGAGACCAAGTCCTCTGCACCAGACCCTGGGAAGTGCACAGTGACTTTACTGCAAGGGATTCATGGACATGAACTGAAGGTTATTTGGAGAGAGTCCTGAAGAGCAGCATCAGTTATCAAACCTTCTAGTGGAAGGTGTCCCTGCCCATGGCACAGGGGTTGGAACCCCCCGTTCCAACCCAAACCAGCCTGTGATTCTATGATAAATCCCAAAAACATCAAAGCTGGAAGAACTAGGACTGTCTAGCAGGGAAGACAAAAGGCTGTGTTGTAAAAGTCTTCAATGACAGAAGCACAGAGCTGCTTTTTTGTTCACAGTCCCAAAATGTGAAGATTAAAGAGAATCCCTGTGTGCTAGAAGGAAAGGGGAACACATGAGACAGTAAGCCAGTAAATACCTTTTGGATCATCGGGAATGACAATGGGAGGAGCAATGTCTGGAAGTTCCTCTTCTCCTGGCTGGAGCCCCCTGGCCCGAAGGTGGCTGATATCCAGGAAATCTGGCATGTCTATAGAAACATCTACAAAAGCAGAGAAACAGGCTAAGCTTATGCACCCAGCAAAATGACCCTTGTGGTGTAACCTACCCCTTCAGAGAGGGGACTCCGGTACTCAAGGTACAAGTACAGAAGGATTCTCCTTCTGAAAAGTTATTTGAGACATTTGGAACACTAAAACAATTTAGCTAGGAGGTCAGATTACATGAAACTGTGTTTTAACCCCACAGACCTGATGGATTGGTTTAATTTGTCATAAAAGGAAAGAAGACTCAATTAGGATCTTCACAGTACAAACTTAAGAGTCAAGTCAGGTCCTCATTACAGACCAAAGTGTGTACACCTTATCCATTATCTTGGATAGAATGAAGAAAAGGTAAATATAAAAAGCACATACCAAGCTTTTTGGGTATCCAATCAAGGCCAAAGGTGAATTTCTTTATCTGCACCACTAAGTACTCAGGAAACGAAGCAAAACGGGAAGTCCTGGCAAGGACAAGAAATACAATTCTTTCAAACAAGGCAACAAAATCACATGGAGCACAGATTTCAGAACCTCATGCACACTGAGATGAACCATTGCTAGTTGATAGACAGGATCAAATTCTAAAATGTGGGCAAACAATTAAGCTACGAGCATTTAAAGTTCAAGCTCATAACAACCAGACTGCATCACCTCTTGGAGGCTGACAGTTGAGAACAATTGATTTCCTGCTCAAGGCATCACTACAGCTTGTCAGGTTTGATCTGCACATCACATTTATGAGCGAGCCCCAGCAACAATACAACAGCAAAACCCACTGTGCTTTTGTCTGTTCCTCTCTGTATCATGTCCAGGTAGCAAGACAAGCACAGAGCACAGATTTTAACAGGCAGCTGGACACACACTTACTTAACTCCTGCAGATTTTGCTTGAAGGGCACTACTCCAGAAATCCTCTACATTGCTGGGTTCAGAAAAGGCCTGCAGACATGCACTAAATGGGATCTTGGCACGGACAAGTTCTGGTGGAGGTCTCCTTGCAGCTTCTGCTTCTCGCCTCTTCAACTCATAGGCAATTAATTCATCTGAGAAATATGCACAACACTAATGAATACTGTCATGGTTGTGTGTTCCTCACCAGGCTTATTTTTGCAAGTTTCGAAAATGCAAAAAAATACTTAGCAATAGAACTTTTACATGGCTTTAACTAGACACCAAATTTTTTTGTCTGCATCAGGTTCAGGAGCTACACTTAAAGACACATCTCTATTTTGAAGGGGGTTTGTTCATGGTGAAAACACAGAACTGGAAATGCCAGGTAACCACCAATGAAAATCTTGCCATGACAGTCAGAATCCTGTGTGAATACTAACACCAACTACCCACTTTATCAGCTCCATCTGAGTTGGAAAGTTATTGCTGTCTATCTCTGTCATCTGACTATCTGGACAGGACAGGATTATGTATGATCTAGAAAAAGTCCTGACACCAGCAAGCTGAGCAGTGCCATATGGCAAATTTATAAACTAATCTGTCTTCTGAGTCATTACCTGGAAATAACATGCTCTTTTATAAGCAACAGAATCATCACTGAAACTGATGAACAAAGATTGCAAAGTTATCCTAAACTTAACGTCCACTTCAAGGAGTTGTGGGTTAGGTGAAAAGCAGTAGGTAGACTTCTCGGCTTTGTGCTACTTCGAAGGATCTCATTAAACAACCAAAATACTTCCCTCTGGCTATAAAATATTTTACATATTGAATCTGTGAGGCACATCCCCCTTCTACTGTTCCTGTGATGTCTCCTTCACTTCTACCTCAAGCACACATTTATTGTTAGTTTGCAAGACTCTTCACCACTGATTGCAGGGGCAACCACGATTTGTCACTGCCTCTCTCCTGTTTCCAAGTTTTCAAGTCTCCTCAACTATTGTCTCCTTTAAAAACAAGTGTCCTATTTCAGACAGCTTGTAGGCATCAAAAAGCCACTCCTGTTTATTAAATCAACATCCAATGCTTCATCCTCCTTCCCTACAGTCCAGGATATCCAAATTGTGTATTTTGTATTTATGGATTACAAACTATCTTATACCCCTATTCTCTATTATCATATTAAATCTTCTAATCTGCTGCTAACAAACACAAAGCCAATTCGGTTTTTTTGATCGGTTTGGAGGTTTCGGGGTTTATGAGTGTGTGTTTTTACACAGATATTTATTAGCTAGTATGTTCAGTTCCTTTTTTATGGTGAAGAAGTTAGTTTATAAACCTTTTCACTGCCCAGGACAAAGGAGATTCAGTTCTAAGGGGGATCTCTGGGCACACACATGACCCCCCTGCCCCCGCAACACACACGCAAAACAAGGGGGAACACCTTGTACTACAAGTGTGGCACATCCCTGGGTCAAACAGACCAGTTTCTTTCTTTACCTTTGTTTGTTGCTGCCTCCATGGCAACAGGTAACTGCATGATGTAGTCCACTCTCTCGGTGTAGCGGACCTTTCTGGACTGGCAGCACTGCGTGCGCTCCTCCACCAGGAACCGGAACACATCGCTCGGGTTTTCTGAACCCACAGGGTTCCTCTGAAAGGAATATTAAACCAAATCACTTATGTGATGATCATTAAAATGACCAGACAACCCAAAGGCTGCTGGTTGTTTTATGGTAAGCACAAAGACACCGAGCTTGCACCCGGATCTGGCAGCTCAGCTTGCATTGGACTGCATGCAAAAATCTTGCACTCGTAGAGAATAAACTGAAGTCCACAATGTCTGCACCCACAGCAGTATCTTTCTACACAGGAACTTGCAGAGCATGTGCCTAATGAACCTGACTGAGCAAGGTGAACAGAAGGAGGTAGGGAGGTGGTAGGTTACAATAAAGATAGAAAGCTCAGGCAAATAACATGGAACATCCTTTCAGCAAACAGAATTGCTCCCACCACTCTGAATCTGCACTGAAACAGAACAAGCAACTTGTAGTTCATTATCCAGATGGGAATGTCAAACAAATAATATACCTCCTCCTTGTTGTTCACATTAATGCCTGTTATCAGGCAAGAAACAGAGAAGTGTCTTCTAACCACCCTATAATCAGTACATGCATTTTGGGATGTGGAACATTATGCATGCAAATGTGAGTAACTTCATCTAGAGACTGTAACACATGAATAAACACCTTCGATTCTTGGGGAAAATGGGAAAACGAGGGAGGAGGGTAGACAAGAAATGCTTTACATCAAAACTGATGTATTTGTAAATTCCTTTTCAGAAAGACAGCATTAAAATTCACAGTATGATTCTTATACACACAGCAGTGAGCTGGAGCTCAGTAGAACTTAGAATTTTATACTAAAATATTCAACTGACAAACAGTTACATAGTTTTCAGCAGAGAAGTCCTTCCTCCCATGATTCAATGATGTACAGCTGGGATTTGCAAAAGAGCTGGACAGGGTAATTAATTTGCTCCCAACAATTATATGAATTAGGAATAATAATAATAATAATAATAATAATAATAATAATAATAATATTCCATTACAAACTTCAATATGGTAAGCAAACAGATAGTATGTAACCATAACACAAACAGCAATTTAAAAGGTCACATATGTTTATAAATCTTATAGCCTGTACAGTGATGCTTGACCTCTTTATATCTCCTACAGTTGCTATCAGCAGCATTGGCCCTGTGCATGGTCATGCAAGAGTCTGAAGTAAAGAAAAGGAAAAATTAAAGAAACAACTGTTTCTAAACCAAAATACATTTCCATTAGTGGCATTTTCTATATATCTAAGACCAAATACACTATAATTAAAAAAATTAGACTCTCATACAACAGATTTGCCCTCATTTTCTAATATAACCAAGGAAAAGAAGCAGTAATTGGGATTTTCTCACCTCTACTAGATTTATAAGATGTAGGAAAAATTCCTGTGCGTCTTGTTGTCTATTAGAGGAAAATTCTGGATGGCCTTTACTTATAAAAGCCTTAAACATCCTGGGAGATATTCCATTGCGTTGAGGCTAAATAAAACAAAGAGAAAAATTTTAAAGAAACATTTTTATTCAATCCTGGACCAAATATCCCAAAGTCACTCCACTAGATCTACCTGTGGCCCATTTCTGCCACCGGAGAAATGATAGTTTCTGTTTCATCTAGTTTTCTATTTTAATAAAAATGGGGAGGGCCCAAAACATGATTTGGGGGATTTAGAGTATGTTTTATGACTTAGTTTCTACAGTGCTCACTCTACCTGTTCTAAGGCATTTGTAAATTAAAAGAGACTACTGAAGGTTTGCTAAAGGTTAGTAGTTTTCAGAAAGGTGTTGGTCGTGTTGAAAGACCATAACTTATTGCCTTTAGCCTTTCAGTAGGAAACTACCCTAAATCAGAAAATCTCTAGCTTCCAAGAGAGTCCTAGTTTTGACTTTCTCATCCTCTATGCTAGTTTAAGAGGACTCCCCAGCCATTCCAGATCCTCAAGACAACACTAGTTGTTTTGCCATTTAAGTAACAGTTCTGAAGGGGTCAGAATCTTTTCTTCAGATTTGTTCTCTTCCTCTATGAGACAAAATAATTTTCAAGGCCATCCTAGCAAAAGTATAATTCTCAGAGGCTGTTAAAAACTCAGTCAATCTCATTCATTACTAGAGTTGCATTATCACACCAAGATAAAAATAGAAAAAGCAGCATGAAATGGGAGGCACATAAAGCACACACTAAAAGAGCAAAATTTTATTCTTTGTTTTACCAGGGAAGAATATTCCTAGAACCACTGAAACCAGAGGCAGATTCTCAATTTTAATTCTTTTTTAATTTCTGGCACTACACCAGCAACCACATTAGCCTAAGATGCTCCTTAAAGTCTCTTGTCAAGAGACAGAGTCCTGGTATTGCTTGGACAAAGAGATGTTCTAGGGATTTCTGAATCTTGGGTTATATTTGCTTCAATGCCCTCAACTGCCTTTCATCAAAACTAGGACTGGGGAGAGAAATGCATAAACTAGCTCAGATCACTAAATACCAGGCTTCTTCCCATGCCAGAAGCAGAATTATGGCACACTCATCCTGCTGTATAATGCAGTGAGTTTGGAATCAAGCCTTGTTTATACCTATACACTTTGAACAAGAAGAAGAGAAACATGCTATGTGTGACAGTCTATAAAAGAGGATTGAATCTTGCAATCTAAACCCTTTCCACCTCAAGGACACAAAACTCCCCCAAAGCTAAAGCTCTAAACAGAAAATCAAGTAGTAGCTGATGACCCATTAGGCTTTCAGCCTCTTTTTAATGTTAAAGTGGGTCCAAGAAAAATGCTGCCATTTCCAGGCTAAACTCCTGTGGTGAAAAATTTCAACTCCACAGTACCATGAATATTTATAGAATACCTGGCATACTTTCCCCATCAACAGTTGCAAAATAGTTTAGCTAAATATAGATTGTGCTGGACCACTGCAGATCTCATATGAATTGCTTCTACAAGCAACAACTCCCCAAAACTTTGGATGAGTTCCAAAGGCTCAGAAAGCTAGAGAACTTCTTTGCATGTGGGAGGGGACAAAAAAGGAAAGGAAAAAAAATTAAATTAATAATTGATTTTATAGACACAAAGCAGAAGCACTTGAAAACACTGAAGGCCTAAAATTCTATGCAGTTATATTTATTAAAATGTCTGAAAGACAAAATAATATCTCAATGTATATCAGCATTAGTGGTGGGAGGGGGAAGGCACCAAACAACAAAAAGCATCCCCAAGCTGAAAAAAACATAAATTCACATTCCCAGAGTGAAGGAATGGAGAAAATATCTACATCTGATTTTTTTTAAATAAGTCTTCAATACAACAAGGAACAAAAGCTGTAAAAGCTGTTTCAAATCCTAATATCTGCTATGAATTGCTTGATAAGGAAGTCATTTGAGGCATGTAACTTCAACTTTATTAAACTGCATTTATGAACACCACAAGCACCGTTAAATGCCAGTAGATGCCTACTGCAACCTAACAGAGATTTATACCATCTGTCATTACAAAGTTCTCAATATCTCATTGGTAGTAGTGGATGCAGAGCTAAACATGGAGGTGTAGCTTTATTTGAAGGATTCAGGTCCCTGAACTTCCAGGACATTATTCTTCATTCACATCCTGGGTGTGTTTAGCAAAGCAGGTCAGTCAGTACACATAATTCAATGCATGGTGAAATCTGTTCCACTATTCCTTAGTCCTAGGGGTGTGTTGGTAAATTTTGAAGTTGAACTTGAAGCAAGCAGGATTCATTATTTGTTTTTCCAAAACAATGAATAGCTGCTGTACAAACGAAGGAGACACAGGACTTTCAGATCATGGAAACTACTCTGTATCAGTGCTCTGTCTGTCCAAAATCTCACTGGCATTCTGATTTCAGGAGAAATTCGTATATCAGTAATTGATAGATGAAGGTAGAGGAAAACATGCATTTCCATGGAAACTATCACCATGGCTCTGTGGGAGAAACATGCATCACTTCTATGGCTCTGCATGGCCCCTCCATCTACATGAAAGCCTCCAGCACCACCTAATCTTGCATTACCTAGACAGCTTCTCCAGAAATCAGGTGGAATATTGTCAGACCCTTCCTGGAAAGAATTCTTTAGCTCATTGTACTTCTTTCTGAAATTTACAGAGGATTTATAAGCTTGCTTCCAATACTCAAGACTCTCTGGATTTTTTTTGTTCCTCAGAGAAGATAAACATTGGTTGCCAATTCTATGAACATTTGCACTCATCACTGGAGCAGCAGAATACTTTATTAGCAGAACCAATGCTTGCTTTAATGTGCTGCACAAATAGAGCCTGACTAATATATCCCTGACTGGTATCCTGCACATTCCACCTTGCTAAGCATCCCATCCATGCTGGACCCACACGTGTTCTTCAATGCCCAGCACCTGTTCCCTTTTCTCAGGATATCACTTTTACCTAGTTACCAGGCTGTACAAACTCAGGCAAATACCTTGTATTCTTCTTTCATCACCTGCTCAATAAGCTCAGATTTCATGGGTGGCTTAGAGTATTGGCCTGAAAGGAGGCCGTGTCCCAGTTTAGCCCTGTAAGGAAGAAGGTGGGGTGGAAACAAACATGTGAGAAAAACAGAAAAGAATAGAAGACTTTTATTTCAAGCAAAAAAGAAGTTTACTGTTTTTGAAACAGAATGTCATTACCTGCAACTAAGTGGGCAAATCTTTCCATTCTACCTTGTGCCATATTTCACTTTCAAGCCCATGAAAAGGTGTTCTTTTGCCCTGCCATTAAGTTATTTAGATTCTATTTAAGTTGACCAAGTAAATAATTGAGAAAACTTACATCTGAGTGTTGAAATCTTGTGTTGGATCAAGAGGAGAGTAGTCAAATATTCGCGGAAGGTTTCCCACATACCTGGGCAGCAAGAACAAAGGAGAAACGTTCAAATACTGCAGCTTAATGAGTCAATCTATCCTTGGTGAGTGCTTCTATCATGCAAAACTAATAGCAAAGAAATTAGGTAACAGACATTAAGGTTTTACTTAGAAGCTTCTAGATATAAAGGATATGGCAGTGCTGTTCATCTGGAATTTAAATTCTATTCCTTGATCTTGAAATAGCTGCACAATGGTGTTGCTCAAAACCACAGAGCTGAGTTGAGAACCAAGGTATTTTTAAATTTTAATTAACATATGCCTCTGACAGTTTCCCTCCTTAGCCAGATCTGCATGCAACAGGTGCATTGTTTTCCACTAGAATGAATCAATATTAACATGTTTGTGCCAGTTTTTTGCACAAATCACACTAGAGCAACAGAATGTCTCCTGCAGTGGTACAAAGGCATGGACAAAACCCCTAATGTGATACTGATGATACCAAGATAAATAGAGATATGTGCATATGTATATAAACAGCAGAGACAGAGACATCAAATTTACAAGGTGGCATATGATTTCCCACCACTTAAGTCAGTAAGTTCTGGTTTCAAAGGCAGATTGGGTTTTGTGTTCCAACCTTTTCCAATCCTCTAAGCAGCCACCAAACTGACTGAAAGAGGTCTGTTTGCAGGGGAGACAAAAATTAAAATACCATTTTTATTTTTCTTAGAAAAACAACACATTGAACAAGCAGCAGTTAGTGACAAGAACTGGTGTGAAGCTACTTACGCTCGCTGGAACTCTGGGATGCTGAAAATGGCTTGCATGACAGCATTGAGGTAGCAGCTATTTCCCAGGTTCTTTATGCCAGTGTATCCTGGGCCATACATGGGCTTGAGTTTCACGCCAGCTTCCTGAATCACTTCCCATTCTGAGACTCTTGGCTTTATATCATTATCTCTCAGCCCGTTCTCTGTCTGAAAGCAACAAGATTTTCTTTTTAATCTGCTTAACTTCTGCAGCAATTATGTTGCTGCCATCATCACCAACAACTTTGTGATCTATACTGCAAAAAAAGGAAAAGTCAAATTAATGGGCAAAGGGAGGTAAATGCTGCAGGTAAGGGAGAAGATGAGGGTCAGAAAGCTGGCAGCTTGTTCCTCCACTACACTTCTCAGCTCTTTACCAGAGACCACTGGCTCTTCAAGTGTTCCCAGTTGTGACCTCAATCTCAGTTGGTGGTTTCACTTCTCTCAGGGCTGTGACCTCAAGCCTCAGCATCAAACGCAGCTTTCTTTTCAGATTTTCTACTCCACTTGTAATGGCCAGGAATAGCTGCTGCTGCAGGAGCTGGTCCTAGCAACAAACCACGTGAAAAGCTGCAGATCCAAGAACTCTTCCCTTCTTTCGAATGGGAAAAGCCCAAATTTGTGGCACTGAAGTTTCTCTCCTTTACAGATCAGCCTTCAGCCTGCAGGTACAGGTCACTGCAGTGTCATTCACTACTGGCACTACTGTGTCACTTCTCTAAGAATGGTTCAGACTAGAGGCAAAACTTTTGCAACAGCAAAGTTTTCAAGGTTGCTGAGTAAAACAGGTTTTCCAGAAAGATCACTGGATAAAAGAAACTTACTATTCATTATATTGGCAAGGACACTAGTACACCAAAAATATTATTAGTACCACAAAGGCTTTTGAAACTGAAGTGTAACTCTTCTCTGTCATTTCAGTTATAGTTAGTTTTCTCACCGCTTGGACAATGAAATACACTAAGCCAGTATCAGGTTTGTTCATTTTTAGCAGTTCAAGTTCTCAGGTAGTGATACTAGGTTATGTGCTTGACTGAAAAACAAACAAACAAACAAACCACAAAACCCCCAACACAACAACAAAATCCTCACTTGCCTTTATAACCATATCCTGTTCTGACTTCTTACATAATTTAAACAGAACTGAAATCAACATCCACTAAGATACAAATTATTGGAACTACTTCTTTACTAATACAGACACAAACACATGTTCAGGAACAGGACCCTTTCTGCCCCAGCCCATGTCTACTATATCATACCCTAGATCACACTGTTTTCTAGACTTGAATGTCTTAGTTCATTTTGTAATGCATTTCTTAACAAAACCTAAACTGAAATTTACATAAAGAACTTTCAGCCACTTTTTAACTTATCCATTGCTTAGCTTCTTTTTGCTTAAGACTTGTATCTGTTTACACATGCAACAGGCTTTCCTTCACTCACTGTAATTAAGCATTCTAGATATTCTTCTCTAGTTGATTGAGGTTTTTCATCTTGAAGGCAAATCATACACAATACAGGAGAAGTGAAAAATGTAAACTAGAGAACACAAAGACCTCTTTGGGAAAGAACCTTTTGAATTTGAGAGTAAGGATTCCCTCAGATCTCAGACAATAAAACACAAACTGGCTGGTTGAACTTCACAAAACTCAATCCTATAACACTGAAGGAATCACACAAATAAGCTACAAGTGCCATTCTTCTCCTCTTTCTCTCCCACCCCCAACTGGACAAGCAAGTAAACAACAAACCAAATAAAAGATGGATTTCCTACCACTTGCATCTGCAGCATATCAATCCCAAAGTGTGCCAAATGTTTTGCTATGTGCGGATCTAAAACCGGCTCCTCTTCATCAAAGGAATAGACATCTACAAAAGTAGAGAGAAACCAAAGGTTCAAATGACATCCCTTTCTCTTTGTTTACCACAGGTCTGCCTATATAAGTTGCCTTGTTCATATTATCCAGGTTTGGTTATGGCCAGCAGAAAAGTGCACAGACAACCACATAGCTCAGTACGTATCTTAAATGCTCTCAACACAATCACCTCAAGTGCTTTCCTCAAAAGCAATTACATGCCTTCACAGTGTTAAAACTTAAAAATACTTGTAGTGATCATAGTATTTCCCCTCCCTCAAAAAAAGAAATTTGTAGGCAAAACAAGGAACAAGGCATGCAAAGTTCTCAGATATGTGGCCAGTCCACATTTTGAACATGACAACGAGAGATTCTGAATTTTTGTAGAGCTGCTTGATACAGGCAAACACACTAAAAATGTGAGTATATCAGGCCAACTGACTATGCCAATAGTATTTTAATTTCTAGTACAGTTTAAGAAATCCACTTTTGCTCTTTTCCTACAGAGATGTGAGGAGAACAGAGAAATTCTTTATTAGAAATAAAGAGGAGTTTTTTTGGAATGGACTCCACTGAATTGGACTTTGAAAATTAATCCAATCTCGCAGTTAAGGAGAAAGAATGATTTTATGAGTGAGGTGTCTTGTTTAATTGTATGGGAGATCTGGATTTCAGTTCTACCTCTAAGATAGCTCCTTAAGGCCTTAAGTAAAAGCTCATAAACATTCTGGCAAGGCACAGTTCACACTCTCAAGGGAAGCAACACATCTAATGATGATATTTTCAATATGAAACCAAGTTTAATAAATTCAACAGAAGGACAAAAGAGTTGAGAGAGAAAAACCCTTTTTTTAGTGTTTACCAAATAAGTTTTTTGATGATGCTGAGACCAGAGCAGGTTTCACCTACTTGAGCAAATAACGATAAAGCTTCAGGCGTCATAAAGAAATTGGAGTGTAAAACAAACACTAGTAAGACTTGACCAGGCCTTCCATCTTTTCTCAGGTCTCTTCTTCTCTAGTAAATGACTACTTCATTGCTTTGGTCTCTCCTCATACCAAAATCCAGAATTCCTCTGCCAGTCTGCCTGCATTTCTCTGAGGCAAGCTTCCTTCATGCCTGGCAGAGTTTCTCACAGTGACCTTGCTCCACAATGCCAGATCTAGGCTGACAGAGAAAACTTAGCCAGGGGAAAGATGAAGTAAACTCAGGAGATGATATCAGGAACCCAGATAAAGTCTGCTCACAGCACAAATATCAGTTCTGAAAGTACCTTACCCTGGCCTCTCTGGCAGCTACAGACTCAGATCATCCCCTACATAAGGCTTTCACAAAAGGCAGTCTCACTGAAGTCTGCTAGTACCCAACCCACACTGAAATGATAGACTGAAGGTTAGCCAAGAACTCAGACATAAAATAACTTTTAAAATTGACCAGCCTTATGAAAAACATTAATACTCTCAAACTATTAATATTCTCAAACTATTAATACTTGCAAACATTAATACTCTCTAACCACCAGACACTCTAATAATGTTGATCCCAATGACCTTCCTGGCATGTGTGTGGCTGTAGATGCCCATCTGCTGGAATTCCACTGTGTGGTAGCAAACGTGCCCAGAAAACATGACTGTTCATCCACACACAAGACATCACAACATTCCCATAGTATTCTGGTGAGGTCACAGCACAGCCAAAAGTTCAAACACCTAATGGAGTGAGATTACACAGCAACTGAACTTGGGTGACTGCTTTCTATATGGAAGCTTTGATATTGTTTTCTCTGTGCTCTGACAACTGCAGGGAGCAGTCCTCTGGGACTACTGACCCAAAGCAGCAGAAATGGAACACATGACTAATCTTTTGCTCAAGCCCAGCTTGAGTCATATCCTTTAGTACTTTCGGCTGTGTAACTTAATTTCATGGGAGAAAGATATAATTCACTTTTCAAGAAATCAAGGAAAGAAGATTAGAGTCACCAAACAGAGGTCTGCAGTGTTGTCATATAGACTTTGGTAGATGAGGAATGTAGACAAGTCAGCAAATGTGACACATAAAAAAATGGTATCATTAGAGTGAGAAAGAGGAAAAAGGGGAAAAAAACCCATCAAGACAAATCTGAGACAGCTAACATAGAGTATTATTAAACAGAGAATAATCATTATGATTCCTACTATTGTAAGAAAAGAAAAATCACAATGCTACTGTACTTCCTTATCTTTGACAGTTCAAGATTTACACCTGTTCTGGCTGTGAAGACATCAATACTTCCTACTTAACCAATAACAGGCAATGTCAACACTGTCCCTGAAGAAACAAGTTGCTCAGGATCCCCCAAAAAGTATCTGACACTTGCTGAGATTAGCACCCACAAAGGAACATATTCAAGCACCTGCCACACAGGGCTTCCCCCTGCCAATCCCCCATTCTGTGCCTTAATCTATTTCCAAACAAGCACCCTCACAGTGACCTGAAATGAAATCCAATGGCACTGCCAAGAGAGTCAGCAGGTAGCACAGTCTGCCCAGTGGTGCTCAACCTACTGAGGCAACCAAGTTGTCTGACTCTCTGGTGCATCCTGTCCAAGGTACAAGAACAGAAGAGAGAAGTTTGGTTCAGTTTCTGCCCTGATCCCAGGTGTGTTTGTTGACAGAATGTTACAAAACGGGGCTACTGCCTCAGAAATCTTTCATAATGTGCACAGCACAGACTTCTCAGGGCAAGACAAAGAGCTCTCCTTTGTGTACAGGCAGAGGCATCACCTCTTTCTCTTTCCTACCGGTGTGAAAAAGGAACAATTTATGTCAGGAGAGGGAATAATGGTTATTACTCCTCTACCATCACCTCTTCACCTCTAGCCCAGGGAAGCAGAAAACAGACAGACTCTGTGTCACAAATCAGCCATGGAGCCTCTTTCCTGAAGCTCATCTGTCACCCAGCCCTACCAAGGGTTATGAGTACCACGGAAATACAGCTCACAGACAGAATATTTGCTGAAAAGGAAACAGGGAAGGCTGGGGGAGGGAAGTCTTTTCTGTATGGAAACCAAGTAAACATCACCCAGAAGAACAAAGGTCTGTGGAGAACAGCTGGTGCCCCTCATTCAGAGGGAAGGATGACAGCCTGTCCTTTGTTATCCCAAAGGTCACATAAGAGGAAGTAGCTGATCAGTGGGAGGCACAAGGACAGCAGCCATAAGGAAACAAGTATTGCTGCTAAAGATGAGAAAGAAAAGAGGAGAAAAAAGAAAACACCTGAAAAAAACCACTAAAGAATACCCTGTTTCTTTTGTAGATGCAGTTGAAACCTACAGCTGGGCAAATCCTAAACACTCTCAATAACTGAAATTTGGATACAAATCATCCAAGACCAGGTACATGCAAGGAAATAATATTCCACCTGGGAGATAAAAGAATGAATTTTGCTTAATATTTCTCTGGCACAGCTGGTTGAATCTGACTACAGTCTCCTTTCTCTGGCACTGAATAAAACTCAGAAAAACTCTCAACTGATGTTTCTTTAAAAAAGGGGCTGCTCTAAAGAGTTATTTTTCATCCCTGTAGTCATGAGGACTAAAACCAAAATATAATCATGCTATGTGTTCTTCCATTTTTACTTCTCCATACAGCTGCAGCAAAAGATGTCTTTCCTTATGATTTTTTCAGCTTCTCACATTTTTATTCCAACTAATCCTCACATGCCATAATCCCCTCTGCAGCAACACTGCAGAACATCACACTTGGAGAATACCCAGACAAGGATACAATTATAGCTTTTTTTCCTCTCTCAAGATCATGAGGCATTTTACAACTGAGCATCTCAGCAGCCCCGTGAAGATGAGCATTCATTAGACTGTTTCAGCAACATTTTGTTCAATAAGGAAAAAGAGTAGTTTCCATGTATAATTAAAAAACCCCAAACATGCTGTCACAAGCAGACTTTTCTGAATTTAAAAACTCATTACCCTGTTTTTGTTTCTTTGTTACAGAAGTTTGAACCATTTGCCCTAGTAAATGTAGCAGAACTAAAAACTGTTTCTAATACTGTTTCTCCAGACTCTGTTGTTTCAAAATAATACCATTCTTCTATCATAAGTCTACTATGACACAAATTTAAAAAAAAATATTTTCACAAAATATAAAACGGGAAAAGAAGAGCAGATAAAACAGGCATGGGCTTTCTCTGAATGGAGTGTGTGATGTTCCCACCAGCTCCAAGATCCACAGACTTACAGGATTTTCTTTCATACCACACTCTCAAACGTTTGCACTAGAAGCACAAACCCACTTGATAACATATATACACTGTTAGCCTCATGCACAACAGATACCTCATGTCAGAACATGCCACAGACCTGCTCCATCAGGAGTGATGGTTCCCAACTTCACTGCCAGGGGATAACCTGTCTCCTTGTAGTGCTCCATGGCGTGCCCGTTGCCCCCACTGCCATCGAAGAACCACTTCCCACACAGCACAGAACCATCTGTCAGGTTCAGCCACAGATTCTCCCGCAGGTCACACTTTGAGCATTTCCAACCACTGCAAGAGGAAACAGGAAGAAACAACAGAAATATGTAAGGCAGGAATCAGTCCTGTTTTTCCCATTATGGCAGGTCAAACCAACCCACACACCCAGCTGGGAGTCATGCAAGGGAACTGTGGGCTGAGTTCCTGGCTTTGGTTCAGTTACCCTGGACTGGATTCGAGAGCCGACAAGGAACAAACTTTATCACCCTCACCTGGGGGGAATCCTAACACCATTGTCTAACTGTACAAGTGTTTTGGCGTGTTTAGATGCCTGTAGCTCTTCTTCCCAGGAGTCAGATTCCTGCTTCCTGTAGGGTGATTTTGCACTGAGGAGCGCATCACAAGCTATCGTCACCTGGAAGACAAATGTATGTCAATCAAAACCTAACACGGTTCAGTGACTGGACAGAACTTGGCATTCAGCCTATTGCTAACCACACACAGAACTGGTTATCAGTAAGACTATTTATACACTCAAATATGCATCTAATCTTTTAGAGCACTGTTATTATTTTAGCAGGAGGGTAAGCACATGTACTATGTGAGCTTTCCCAGGACAAGCTGGCACCATAAGGGAAGAAATACAGGAGGTAAAGGAAATCCAAGAAATAAAGACAACTTATAAAAATGACTGGCACTCTATCATAGCTGGTTAAGAAAGATCTTTATGTCCAAACAAGCACCACACATAAGAAAACAAAGCACCATCTCGGTAAAAACAGAAACAGAGAAATTCCTATGGCCACTTTCACACACTCACTGACCAGTGCTGGTAACTCTTCTATATTGGGTAATGAGATTTCATAGTGATCAGGAAATATAACAAGTTTTGCTTCATCTTCATATTCAAAGTCCTCACTGTTGAGATCACTGTTTGTCTCTAGATCTGGAAAACAAGATGGGGAATGTTAGGAGACTGTCCCGCCATCAAGGTTCAGAAACTGTGGCAGGTGTATCACTATAAGCACTGTTTGCCTGGCATCAGCCTGCATGTTGACACTGTCAGTAGTTCCTTCTGGCTAGAAATGTTTGTGAAATCCTGATCTGAACTGAAATCTGACCATCCTGCATGAGGACATACTGAGTACGAAAACTTCCACTTAATGTCATCCCCAGTCACAGACATGGTTGATTTGTCTCCTCTCCAAGCACTGCCCTGTTACAGACATCACATTCTGCAAAGCAGCTAACAGAATTCTGCTCATTTTGGACAAAAATCAGGGTGTGCCTTTTACCCAGGATCTTGAAATGCTATACAATATGAGACCAGGGCACACTACACATGTCCAAATTGCAGAGCATAAACAAAAAGACCACCCCATATTTCCCAGATCACAGACCTGGCTGAAACGTGCTATGGCCTCCATCCGTCTTGACCCTGTGTCCTTTCCTGCCATGAAGATGTCCCTGTCTGGAAGTATTCCTGCATCTTATCCACGGTCTCAAATAGCTACAGCAAGTACAGTTACACTAACATTATCCCTCTCAACTCCTTAACCACTGTAACTATTAGTTTAAAAAGCATGCATTAACTACTAAAGCTTTCTTTTGAAGATCAAGCCTTTCACAGTGTTTGTGTACATTCTTCCACTGTAAGAATTATTTTTTTGCTTAAATATGAACTTTGATCATGCAACATCAGCTACAATGTTTGTCCAGAAATATGTGGACCCAGAGAAAAGCCTGGAGGGAACTAAATACATAGTGTTTGTATCTCTATCTTCATGAAAAAATATAATTCTTAGTTAACATAATTATCTCATAGTGACAAGACTGAGTTAAAATCTTGCTCAGTTTTTTCCAGGACAAATGAAAAAGTTTAGACCAAACATGTACACATTGTGTCAGACATTTCACAAAATTCAATTGCAAGAATACGCCAGGCAATGATGGGATCTTCTAGATCCTTCTCCCATCTGGAGATGTGGGATCTACTGTATTCTGATGTATCAGACAGTCACTGACAGAATAAAGCTCAACCAAAAATGAGATGCATTAGCAGTAGCCAAAGCTGGCTCTTATTTTCATTCCAAGTACATGCATATGCTTGATGAATTCCTCAATACCAAATGAGCATTGGCAGCGACCACTGCACCCCTGGGAATGCCTGAAATCTCAACTGTATGTTTGAGAGAAGTGAGAATGACAAAAGCCAGACACAGAAAATTAAGCTCTCTATTTACCCAGAGGGTAGTAACAGACTGAACAACTCTAATGATAAAATGAGTATCAAAAGATATTTTAACTTGACCTCTTGAGAGGAACATCGATTCTTGGCTCACCTGCTGCACCAGCCAGTCCTGAGGGGTGACAACACCCCCTGTCAGTGACTTCCAGCAGCATGACCTCTCTCTCTCTCAGCAGCAACCAACAAAAGCCCCTTCTCATCAGCTCAATACAGACACAAAAGCAAGAACTTTCTCTCATGCTGAAAGCATGACATTTATACAGAAAATATTAATTCTTTACTAATTCCCCAAATCACACTATTTTCATAATTAGCCCTTCTCTTACTGAAGCATAATAGAGATGACCAGAAATCTCACTTTACTCCAGGCTTCTTTCCCAGGTTGTATTAGAGCCCTGTGTCTGATAAATGAGCCAATCTCCACAGATGCAATCTGTAGCTGCTCTTTCGCTCTATGAAGCAAAGAAAATTAGTATCTCCAAGCCCATGATACACATGGCAACACGTCACAGAGAATTTTCACAGAGAATTTTCACTGCCCAGAAATTTGGTGGTGGCCAGCGTAGCAAAACTAAAAGTACTGACCATCTCCTAAACAGGACAGAGGATAAAACCTCAGTGTGTGTTCAGCCAGGTTTGGAGGCAGCAAATGCCTCTTCCAGGGCTGTGGTCACACACTGTCTCAGCCACCAGAGGGAACCTGGCGCCAGCTCACTGCTGGGATCTGCGGACATGTGTAGGACCTGCCGGTATCTTCATTTCCTTGAGATACTGACACTGAATTTATATTATTTACAATCTGCTGTATAGAAACAGCACCGGCACTGTTGCCTGTGTTCAAAATTCAGGCACGCACTGCAGCTCATCTCACGACACCCAGGGAGCAGAGACTTTACTGCTGCTGACCTGACCTGCATTTGAACCAGTGATCCAGGGATGAAAGACTGAGTATCCTATTAGCAATCATCTGCTGCCACCGAAGGACTTCACATGCTTGGGAGCATCAGCCTTCTGCGTGCAATGGGTAGGGAAGGAAAGTTCCTTTTTACCTTCTCAGGCTTCATACCATTCATATTAGCAGAAAAGCAGAAAACAGTGTCCCATCAGCATGGAACTCTGGATGTCTGACACTCCAGTCTGGCAGCATCACATGCCTTGTTTTAAAGGAGACATACAGCTTTGTAACAGTCCCAGGAAAAACGATGAGGATTTAACTGGCTTTTGAAGGTGACCATGTAAAGCTGGTACACTTCCACCCACACACCTACCCCCTCTGACTGGGAATTAAAAGGGACTGCCAGTGCTTTCTGGTAATTATCAGTCTGAAGACAGTTTCTCAGGGTCCAGACCCCACTACATGAGAGTGGAAAGGACTTCTAAGGTCACTGACTGAAATCTCTTGATACAGCAGATGACCATACAAGCTAATCCCTTTGGCTGACTGTCAGAGAGACCCCTAAAGGATTTTAGCTGGAAACCCCCAAATCACTACTCATATTTTTAAATCTTGGCTTGTGTGTGCTGAGAGCCATAGTTGTTTAGTTCAGTAGAAATTTCTACCTGCATTAAATTTTCTGTGCCTGTGCAAGGGCCAACACGGCTGAGAAAGAATGAGGATAGATAAAATAAAAACAGATGCCTGTTACTTTCAAAGGCAATGGAGTCCACACTAAATGAGGGCAGAGGTTTACTCTGAAGCCATTGGGCATCACGTGCAGTCTGCAGGCAGTTTCAAACTAGTGTAGAATTTGAGAGAGGAGTAAGAGTAACTTAATTATAGAAAAGAGGAGTAGCATGAAATCTACTTGCAAATGGAGCATATTTGATTAAAAATTACTCTGAAGGCACTGAAAACCATGAAGTTTCAAGAACTATACTTCATCCAAAGCTGTTTCTTGGACAAAGATGTTCTTCTAAGATGCACTGTGAGAGCATCTCTGGGCAAAAAAAAAAGCTTTACTCAGTTTTAGGACTTAGCCACAAGAGAACCAACCAGTCTGGAATTATTCAAAGAGTGACAGCTTGATGGTCATTGTCCACATGCCATTATTTCCCTTACAGTGGACTAACAGTCCCAGTTAAACATTGCAGCCACTAAAACAAAGTATCCATAGGTCATAAATGTTGTGCTGGGAGGCCAGGACGACAGGCAAAGCAAAGTAACAGACATGTTAAAACAGAGGCTCAACTGATGTTGTTATTTTGGGCAAGTGGTCAGTAGAGTAAATTTACTCCACCTCAGAGGCATCACTTAGTGACGGTGAGAAAAGCATTGCAGCTGAGCTGACTGAAAACAGCAGCTGGAAGACTGAGTACTGTAATGTAAACCAACCCAGCAGAGGGGAAGAAAAGGAGTGGATGTGCCCAGATCAGATTTAGACAAGTTACCAACTGACTGCACTAATAATAGTGGCATAAGGAGACTCCAGACAGGACCCCCAAACAGGATTTCCTGTGCAAATGGATGTGTCTGTGTGTGTGTGAAAGGGAATACAAACATGAAAATTGAGTGAGGATGTCAACTAGCGAGGCTACAACTAATTTTGAAACCCGAGAAAGACATCTTGGGAATCTGGGCTTGATCCTGTTCTCATTGAAAGCAATGAACAAATTTGCATGGACTTGGAAGTGGAGGCTTGAGTCTTCAATCCAAATAATTTCTTCCTGAAGCCTCTAAATAATAGTGAATTGCAGCAGCAGCACTTTGCAAAATATAAGCTTTTCAGTTCATTTATCTTCAGGCACATTCAAAACCCTGACCTCATCAGATGAAGTATAAAAAAGAAAAAATTTTAAAAAAAAATCACTTTACAGTCATAACATTTTCCTTTGCAGAAAAAAGAAAAGTAAAACTTCCTACTAGGATCATTTGGATGATTCACTACTTATAAAATAGCATTCAAATTGCTCGCTACATCTCCAAAGCATTAATAGGCTGTTCTGCTAGGTTAGGCATCACCCCTTGTATTTCTGGCACAGTCACATGTTAAACAAGCAAAACTAAATCACCAAAAATTCAAATTCTCAACTATTTTGATAGCAGCATTAGCCTGTGTTAATCTAGCTTAATTTTCACAGTTTTAACTAAACCAGCAAACCATTAAGACTCAATTAGTGTAAGGTACCTGCTCACCATTCTATACTTAATTCAAGCTTAGTGGCAAAGCCAGAAAACAACAGGGTCACTCCTGGTCTAATCCGTTCTGCTACCACTGCTGGGGAGTATGCACAACTTTACTGGGCTAAACTGTCAAAATATTGTCAGGAAATGCTCAAATTCTCCTACATCACAGCTTTTCACTCATAGATACACGCTTACTTACATAAATATAAATTTACACCACTCATGGTAAAAGTCCTCTTCAGAAGCTCACCAAACAAAAACATCCTCACTGAAAACAGGGTTCTGCTCCTGGCCTGGGAGAACTAAGTGAGGCTGTGGTCAGATCCAGTACAGCCACTCTTAGGAATGGTCTTTACACTTAGAAACAGTAGCCATGAGGTAGGTGCCATCCAGGAAAAACTCAGCAAGTTTACAAGTTCTCCCAGACTCTCCAAGTGGAAGTTTTGTCTTCCTTTCCGAGACCTTCTGAGACCAGCTGTGTGTCACGGATACCACTCCTCACTGACACTCTTCTCACCAGCAGCCCCCACAGATCTGCTGACAGAGCTGTTCATCTGAGGACTTCAAAACACTTTTAATTGATGGTCTGTCTAAGTTAGCCCTGACTTTGCTCAAAACAGAGCTCCAACAACTTGCTGCACTGGCAGATAATGCTCTGGTAACTGATCTGGGAGAGGACATCTGTCTACAGACAAGTTTTATGACAGCCACTGTGCCAGCTCTGTTTAGCCCAGGGTCCAGGCTCGGCATGGACCAAAAAATGTCAGGAAGTGAGTACCAGAAAACAAGGCAAAAATGTGGTGATTCCTCCCTCAATGCACACCTCCTAGCTTCCAGATATCTACCTGGGGTGGGTGGCGGGGGTGGGGTGTGTTTTCTGGTTGATTTTGGGGAAAGAGAAGCAGGGGGAGATACTGTGTGCAGATGCAGTTTCTCTATTCAAAAGAGAAGTTCACTTCCTATTTATAAAGCAAAATTGTAGAGAACAAAATATAAAATGTTGCTCTACTGATGTTCCACTTGACTCTTTCACAACCAAGCTGACATTTTAGAGAACCATTCACCCCATCTCTCTCAGAACCATCTCTCTGAACAGCAACAAGTAACTTCGACCTCATCCCTGTGCACACACAGTTAAAGAACTTTGTTTTCTTTGCATTTTTCAACATTTACTTCATCTGTTGTTTCATTACTCAGCAACACACTAAAAGTCACTCTAGATTTAGTCTCTTAGATAATTTTAAATCAACCAGCAAACTCCATTTCCTTATCCTTCAATCCCTTTCCAGACCATTCGTGATCACATTAATTCTTTATAATTAGGATATTATGAAGGCCTCTGCTGATAACTCCTGAGAGCAACAAGTCCAGGGGGACTCTGCTGGTAGCTCTATGGTAAGAACTGTGCCTCCAATCCCTTCAGTACAAGAATCTTCCCTCTTACTTCATACTCCTTTTGACCAAGAGCTTGTAGGGAAGATCGTAGTCCATCCTGTTAATTGAGGTTTTCTCGTTCACACATAAGTCAATGAATATGTATGGAGACTATTACACATAGTTCCAGAGTACTCTGGACTTTGAATAAAAACTTCACTTCAGAAAATTCACAATGGTTCTGTTCTGTTGTATTTATACCACTCTCTATGGGCTAATATGAAAATTAAATTTAGAGATTATACTTTTCCTGGTCCCATCATGTCTTCCTTTTCCCAAACTGGCATCATATTTACCATTTACCTTCTGGTTTAAACAGAAGGTTGCAGCTACTTCTAATCTGAGAGCCTTGTGAAGTCATGGGGAGCTACTACCTTGTCCCATAAATTAATTTATTTCCATCACAAAATACCTCCAAACTTGCTCGCCTAGATAACAATGCAGTGAGGATACTATTCCATGCATCCTGACAGTCTGCTTTAAATATCACCCCAAATCCCCTGAAAGGTTCCATGGCCTGAGCTGAAGTTATCATGTCCACACTGTCCAGCAACACCTAAACCAGCCAGGTTAAAGGCAGTCCATACATTTCAATAAACAATGCTGTTATGCTTCCTGTTTACATAGAACACTCACAACCAACACTCTCCAGCCTTCTCCAAAAGAAAACCAAACCAGAACATGCCCCAAACCTAAGGCAGTGCATGTGCACAAACACTTTCCTATGAACCTTCTCATGTTTAGGGAAAGATAAATCTTCCAGCTGACTGACCCAACCAGTCTGTGTTTCTATTGCATTTACTAGATAGCAGCAGTGCTAGAAAGTAATCAGAACACCCAAAAGATGTTTTCCTAATACTAAGGAGATTGAAAAGGGTTTAGTATCTTTAATAGTTTTACATCAAAGAGGATTACAACAAGCAATGTAACAAATGCCCAAACTGGATTGACTTTGTACACAAAGCTTAAATCTCTGGGCCTTCAGGGAATTATTCAAAGACACCTAGAAACCTAGGAATGTTAGGAACACCTAGGAATGCTAGAGTGACCCCCTGATCATTGTCTGGTTTTTGTCTGACAGGGTGAGCCCCAGATGGCAGGTTACACACCTGGGCTGGTAGCAGCCAGTTTGGTGTAAACCTCTGCCACAGGACAAGTTAACCATGAGCCAACAACGTGCCCTTGTGTCCTCTAGGAAGGCAATGGGGAAGGCCAGTCCTGGGGGACATTAAGAAGAGTGTGGCCAGCAGGTGCAGGGAGATCATCCTCCCCCTCTACTCTGTCCTGGTGAGGCAGCATCTGGAGTACTGTGCCCAGTTCTGGGCTTCCCAGTCCAAGAAAGACAAGGAACTACTGGAGAGGGTCCACTGGAGGGTTACAAAGATGATTAGGGGGGTGAAGCATCTCTTTTATGAGTAAAAGCTGAGAGGGCTGGACCTGTTCAGCCTGGAAAAGAGACTGAGAGGGGATCTTATTAACACATACAATTATCTTAATATCAAGAGGATGGGGCCAGATTCTCTTCAGTGGTACCCAGTGACAGGACAAGGCACAACAGGCACAAACGGAAACACAGGAACTTCCATCTGAATATGAGAAAAAACTTTACTTTGAGGGTGACAAAGCACTGGAACAGGCTGCCCAGAGAGGCTGTGGAGTGTCCTTCTCTGGAGATATTAAAAACACCCCTGGACTGGATCATGTGCAAGCTGCTCTAGCAGGGGATTGAACTAGATGATCTACAGAGGTCCCTTCCAACCCCAACCTTTCTGTGACAGGTGCCCAAGGACACAATGAGAAAGACAGAACTAAAACAACCTGTACAGATGACAAGTCCAGCAGCTCTGAACCAATGAAATAGATGTTGGATTAAGAGATAAGATGCCAAATTTTGCTAACCACCTCTGCTGCTGTCACATGCAAAATCATCTGTGTTTTTTGTTTCCTCAGCTATGAACAAGTAGAGCAGTAATTCTTTGTTCTTTACTTTAAGCATGGCCAGTAAAATCTGCTGAGTCAAAGAAGTGGATACAAAGCATTTGGATGCATGGAAGTACTATCTCCAGGATACCATTTTACTCCCAGTCATCAGGGACTGAAGTAGAACCGACTAAATGAGATAAATTTTCAAAAGTGCATTAGATTCCAGAAGTATTGGATTAAATGGTGATAGTTCCATGTGCTAAATCCACCCAGTGAAACTGCACTGCCTTCAGAAGTTCCCTGGGACTTGGAGCACCTGGAACTGCTGTACCAGATCTACTTAGTGGGAACAAAATGCTCATGTGCAAGGATGGAATTTGAGGACTTCAACATGGCACATCAGAGACTATGCCAGTACCCTGTGAGCTGGCACAGCCCAGCAACAGGAGCCTCCTCCAAACGTATGCAAAGATCAGCAAGAATAGATGCTGACCATACTTTTGTACTTCATGTTTACATTTATATTGCTAAGACTGTACAACCATTGCTGCATTGCAGCCAGCTTTGTTTCTGAACCAATTCTTTTATAAGCATTCAGTGGCAATCATTATTTTCAATGTAGACTGGCAGTAAATGGCATTTAGACCAGCATCTGTGATGTAACAGTCTTTTCCTACAAAAGAAGTTTAATTTCTTTCTGACTCATCTTCAGACCTTTTTCTTCCTTAGTCCTTGTAAGACTTACTCCAGACATTAACAAAAACAATTTAATCGATCACAATCTGCAGAGGTCTCTTAGGGACACATTCCACAGATCAAAGCAATTCCAAAAGAAGGTCATGCTATTGTTTCCCTTTAGCCATAAGACCTGGCAATTGTAAAGAAAACATTTAACCTCTGCATTACCTGAAGAAAAATTCACTTTTCACTATTAATACAGAGAGAATAAATAATACATGAATTGGAGAAATACCACAAACGGTAGGAGAAGAGAGAATATAGGCTTTGCATCATGTTCTCATCCATATTTATGAGGCCCTCAGGTTTTCTGGGTAATCTGAATAAATGGATTTTGGATGATATGCACACGGTAAGAAAACTGCTTTCCATGAAGCAAGGGGATATAGATGTGGATGTAGCAGAATTAGAGATGCTTGTACAGTTCTATTCATTACAGGAGAGACCATGACATCACTTAAGAACATTTACCTGTGTAACAATTTTAAAATGGCATCAAACCTTCCTATGACCAGCTGCTGAGCAGAACTGAGAACTGAGGCCCTGATATATCTAAACATTAAGTATAGATAAACATTTTAATAAAAGGGTGTTTTGTGGAAATCACAGAGAGAGAATGGACCAAATCAGTCAAAAAATGTTATTAGAGCCCAGGCTGTTTGAGAATAGCTGAGGGCCTATTTCAGGTTAAAGTGTTTCATGTATATATACACACATCTCTCAATATGCACCAAAATTGCTAAGAATTACTTATTTGTCTGGATAAACTTTAAAAACAGGTACCAGAAGTTAAAAACCAAACAACAGAAAAAGAAAACCCGCAAGGAGCCCCAAAGGCAGACACAATGGTGGACAGAACCCAAGTACACAGAGAGACAGGGTCAGAAAAGGACTGTGTGGAAGCAGCTGCTCACAATACCTAAAAATAGCTTAGCATTCCTCCTTTTTGGTAAAGCTCCACCTGATGCTCCTGGTACCTTCTGGAAAGAGAGAAAGAAACAATTAAAAATCCATCAAGTAAGACAACAGTAAATCAGCCCACCCCATCACCATTTCTGACACACATCTGTCTGCTCACTGTCCTTCTATCAAAGCACAGTCCTTGATGAGCAAGAATTTAAATTCTCTTCATTCACATCAGGCACTGGGACTCAGCTCATCATTGCCCACCACTCTCATGGACTGAGGAAGCTCCAACTGAATCCTTCACTCTTGTCTCTGGAGTAATTAAGCAGAGGGTGTCTCATGGTCAGACTGCTGTCCTGGCACCAACACAGTGACATCCAGTACCTCTCAAACCTCTCACCACTAGATCTCCAACAGTATTTCCCAATGATTGAAGCTGAATTACAGGGAGAAGAAAAGGCACACAACAGACTCAACCCTTCATAACCAATTCCAGTAAGTCACTTAATTTTCTTCTTCCCAGAAAAAAAATGTTCTTTTCATCAGGATCCATGTCTGCTTCCATCAAGATGAATCCAAATTACCACCATGTTTTCTTTATGTATGGAGGAAACTTGACAACACCCAAGCAATTGTTTATTGGGATTTTATTGTATTTTTTTTAATTCAAGCTCCACAGCAGAGAACAGCAACTTCCAAGTGAGATTCAGTTTCAACCACTACTTTTCCAGTTCAGTATACTTCAAACTATTATGGAAAACAGTAGTAGCTGAGGAAATGTCAAAGTCAATGCACTTGCTTCTTACGCTGTTTATTAAATGGCACCATTAAATAAATCAAATTACATCAAATAAGCCTCTGCGGCTATGTGATGCCAACATGATGCATTATGTAGTGTGTAATGTTAGTGTAACTGGCAGGGTTGTCAGGCAACTTTTTTTTTTTTTTAATAATAATACTGAGATACAACAGGTGGAGAGAAACCAGCCAAGAACCTGTCAGCCTAGGGAAGGTTCATGTTCACCTCTGCTCCTTCACAGGCAAAAGGGTCACATATTTTGGGTGGTTCCCTTCACCATGTAAATAAAGCTTTGGCCTGAGCAAATTGCTTGAATCATCAGTGAGGTCTTATACATCATAGGAAAATTTTCCATTCTTAGAAAGAGCAGATGCCAACAAACGCCCCTTGGCTGCATTTAAGAACAGAATCCATTATCCACATATAAAAGCCCTAGGGAAAATGAGTCAGGGTTGCAACTGCAGCATTTAAAATAAAAAAAAAAAATTCTTCAATCAAGTGAAAATAACAAGCAGAGCCTTTCTTTCCTTAATACTACTGGAATTTAACAAGTGGAAAGGAAGTAGCCAGGAATCCAAATCTCTTTTAAAAGAGTAGCAGCAAGAAACAACAATTACAAATATATTATGAATGAATTAAACATACCCCAAGGATTGTTGTTTGCAATACTAGGAAGCTCCAACTGAATTCTTATGTCACCAAGTAGGGTATTGTGAAAGTCATAAAGATTAGAGATTTCAAAGAGAAAGAATTCACATGGAGTGTTTATATTTAATTCAGGCTGGAAATTATTTCAGTTTGATTTTCCAAACTGCTGAACACATTGGAATTGTAGATGCCCAATATTCCTGAAAAACCCACAACCTGACAGTTTTACCTTGTTTCTCCACGTGTCAGAAATCACTGAAAACACTCCCCCCATTCACAAAGCCACTTTGGTTTCTAACAGATGTAACACACCCAGCGAATGGGAGGGCACAGGAGGCATCAGCAGTGGCATTAAATTCCATTTGTGATGCTTCTTGGACAAGGTGACAGCACAGCCTGTTCTGCATTCCCTTGAACTGCACCAATGTCACATTTTTTATAACACTGCCATCCCTGAATAACATCCAGGAAGCCATCACTGTAGGAACCTTCATGCTTCTCTCCTAGTGTTTTCAACAGGGCTGAGGTATCACTACAGCACCAAGCTAAAGCTGTGCCTGGAACTGAATAGTACCCAGTCAGCTGTATTCAAGCCATACACTACAGGAAAGTGGCTGACTGAGAAATTCTGAAAACTGAAATTCTGCGGGGAAAAAAAAAAAAGAATTTTCTTTATTTAGCTAAGAATTTTACCAGAGGGTGCTCCACAACTTGCACCTTGTGCACATTTCTGATGATTCAGCAGCTGCCTCTGGTGTTGATCTGCCACTGGCAGATACACCAGCTCTACTTAAGCCAACAGGCTGAAGATGTGACCCTTATTTTCTAATTGAACTGTGACAAGATTCCCAACTGATACTTATTCCAAACATCTTCAGAAGCAAACTGGGATTTCTGCAGCAATGCAGTGCATTCTACAAGGATGATGCCAAGGGAACCACAGGCAAGAATAGCAGCCTCACTGAAAGAATCTTAACATACCATATCCAATGCCTTTGGCTTTACTGTATCCCACACCATCAAAAGCTTGGCTTAAAAAACCCAAACCACAATGCAGCATGTGCCAGACACTTCATAAAACTGCTCCAGTGAAGGCCTGATGTTTCACATTGCTCAAAGGAAAGGACAGCATTTAAGAAGCAAACAGCCACGGTAAAAAAAAATCCACAGCTAGTATATGAGGAATCCTGGCTATGAGCCCTATCAGATGATGCAATCTTCACCTGCACTGTATAGTCAAACCCTGTTTCCTAGCACATGACCCAGAGCACCAGTGCATTGCCACCTTCAAACACAGAGCCAGCCCTCTGCCACATCATGATTCACAAGGAGAAAAACAGGAACCACTGAACTAGTTCAACAGAAGGGGTATGCAACACCAAACAAATGCCGGGATATTTTTCTCCATTTTGGAGTTCTTCAGCCTAATCTTTATCAGGAAAGGAATTTTTGAGGCCTCCTTTTAATCCCAGTTTGCCCTAACATACTGGAAAGAAGTTATATAGTAGGAAAGCTGGCAGGATTTCTGCCCACCTGTCTCCATATAGCATCTTTCAGAAGTGTTAAAGTCAGTCAGAACAACTGTTGCTAAAACTAGACTAGGCTCTCCAGAAACTCAGTTAACAGTGTGAAGTAAAATGTTAGTATCACCCTTAGAAAGAAAAGCAATTCTTAAGTATAACAAACATTATTAACAATCTCAACCTGGAAGACATCCCTGTAATTCTGATAAAATATGAACAGTCATCTACTGGAAGTAAGATAAATGGTCAGGGCACTTTAGGTAACTCAGGGCCTTCATCACCCAGGGGAAACATTGCTGTAGAATGAGAAACAAATATTTAACCCACTCCAAGTAGCTATTTTAAGTCCTCTAACTTGCCAATACAGGCAGAGCTTATGGAAGAGTGACCATAAGCAAACCCAGTGCCTTCCATATAGATCAGGTCAGAAGTCATTAACAGCCCTTTAAAGATGTCAGACAAACCACACAGACATGTTATGAAGCAAAGGTTATAAGTTGCTGTTGATATGCAGTGATAGTATGGAAGAACAGTGAACACAAAGTTTGTATGTACCCATCCCTGTGTGTGGGGTAGACTAAAGGAGGGGCAGCGTGTGTCTCTAGAATCCAGCATTAATTTAAGCTAAACTTAAGATCCCAGACCAGGTCAGGATTTAGCTGTACAGGAGTTTTAAGATGAAAAGAAGTCCTGTCACCCTGAGATGAAACATCATACAAAAAGTAGATCTTTTAAGAAAGAAGCTTCCAGTCAGATCTGAACCAAAACCAGTAATTCTACACTTCAAAGGTAGGTTTCAGAAAAGTATTTAGCTACCTACAGTATGAATATAATATGCAGACAATATGCATGTGATATCCAGAAACAAGCAGTGAAAAAGATCAGTGGAAGTCAGGAACAAGCTGCCTTTAGGATCTGACACTTTAGGGCTTTTGATTCATGTCAGAACTGAAGTTACAGGATTGGCTGGGATCCAAGCACCTGAATTTGATATCCAGCCCCAAATCTGAACATGTTCATTTCTGCCATTCAGGATTTGGTCTGTGTCTGAAATGCATCATCCAAATGAGCACAAGAGACCAAGAACTGCTGGGTAGTTAGCTTGGAAGCCACAAGTCTCACCTCTATCACATGGCGTTTCAGATGCAAATACACACATTGTCCTGTTTTCCGGTAATGCCTCTCAATGTGTTCCCTTCCAAATCCCAGAAATGTGTTCATGCACACATAGAGACCTCCTTCTGAATCCTAAAAGGAATTACACAAACAGTTACAACATAGCAGGAACTGAACAGGACAGAAAGGACTCAGTATGCATTAAAAACCTCCAAAGAATTGCAGACCCTTTCTGTTATCACACAAGCACTTAAAATACGGCTTTTGTAGCACATCATGGTGTTTACATTATCAGTTCTCTAAGACACTTCCACATCATATCACATAGCATATCACATCATTCCACAGCCTACAGAAACTCTTTGAAATGGGTTACAACTACAGATTAGTGATTGTCCGAATTGGAGGTCTAGAAGTCAGTCTTGAAAAATTCCACTTGAGTGTCAAATCCACAGAGATTTGTAGGCACAGAAATTTGTAAAGCAGAGAAATAATGAAGCACAGACTTTTTTTGAAATAGTAGAACTATTTTTTGCCATTTGATTGCAAGAAGATAATTCCAAATCAGAAGATCAGCAGAGGCAATGGTCCAGGGATTCAGCCTGTCTGAGGAAAACAGATCTCAAGTGACCTCACAGCTTTTAAAACTGGCTAACAAAAAATTGGCAAGTGTTTTGTGTACATTCTTCAGTATCTGTCAGGGATTCTCTCTATTCATGCAACTAGAGAGCATGAACACAAAGGCACTACAAAGGAAATATAAAGATATATACTCCTGGTACTGATCACAAATGCTGACAGGTCAGTAACATAATCTGGCAAAAGTCCCACAGCTTTTTGCTCTCCCAAAAGCTGAGTGTTGATGCTGGCTGTTACCAGGGCCTTGCTCAGTTTTAACACCACTCCAAGACCTCTCCTGTATCAGGCTGCCAGGAGAACTTTCAGTCATCTGCTCATTGGTGTTGGATCAATTTTTTCAAGCCCCCTAACATGTATTGTTTTGAATAGGTGGTGCATAACAAAGATTGAGCCTTTCAGAAGCTCTGTGACCTTCCTTCTATTGTGAGCATGTTTGTACTGTTGGATAGTACAGAACATCTCATACTAAATTCCTCAAAGAACAATACAAACTAAACTCATCAATGGGCACCTTAGAAGGAAATTTAAAAAAAAAAAATATATAAGTAAGGATAATTATTTCCAGAAACAAGTCATGTTAGATGCACACAAGTATATAAATATGTATTGAAAATTGTTACAGCAAAAACTACTTTGACAGGATACCATCTGATCATGCCACACAAATTTAAACCAAGCTTGAATGTGACACTCTAAACCCAGTTAATTCTCCCCAGCCTGTTTCAAAGACTGGAACTGAGTATTTCTGTAGGACTTGAAGGAATCCAAACTCCAGCTTACCTACACCACCCATACCTGTATGCTACTCTTTCAAACATGTTCCTTTCTGTCAATACAACTAAAGCCAGAACTGAAGAACTGCCTCAGACTCCAATAAATACTGGTATTTCCAAAGCATCCAGCAAAGCCATGAAGCTGAGGAGCAAAACATGAAGAAAGACCAGAGAATGATGTTTCACCCCAAGACCTTAGAAAATACTCATCTCTTCCACTTTTCTTAATGGGAACCAACACATACAAACTTCAGCTTTTCAGATTTAACTGAGAGGTGAACATGTAATGAACTACAGAGCTGTTGCTTTACCTACTTCTAAAGGTCAAGAATTGCCTTGAACATTCCAGAATTAAAATACACAACCTGAAGCAAGGGTTTAGCCCATCTGCCATTCACTCTTAACATATACCACAAAGTTGTTCTTCTAGCATCTACATATCACAATGATTACATTTGCAGATGAAACTATTCAGCCATCTCATTTCTGATCCACATAACCCCTGACATTCTACATAAAAAAAACCCCACAGTTATTTTTAATGTGAAATATTCACAGTCAAATATTCACAGCCTTGAGAACAGGGCTGATAGCTACAATTGCGCTCAAAAGTAATGAAGTTGTTAAAAGCAAACTCCAAATCTGGTATTCAAAATATTCCCCAAATACAATCGTATTTAAAATGTACTACCTTTATTTTAATTTCCGCTACTCTTTCACAGATTTATCTACCTTAAGGCCCATTATACTTTTGCTGTCTGCTCTTCTATCCTGTATTCCAAATCCTTTTGCATTACCTCCTCTGACAAAGCCACGGATGCGTCCTCTACAAGAGGATCCTATAGGTACCCAATCTAAATAAAAATATATAGTGTTGTCGCTCTAGGGTCTCAGGAACTTTGTTTAAAGTTTTGTTTTCTTGGAGACCAGTCCCTCTTTTTCTGGAGGGAATCCAAGAGACCACTGAACCACTTCTGAGAAGCAGCCTGTGACAATCTGACACTTTGAATATATGAGCTAAATGTAGAGTCTGAGTAAGTTGGTTGTGGTTACTAACAAAACAGTGATTTCTACTGGAGAACACAGGCAGTGTTCTCTCACACAACGTGGAAAGAAGTGGACAGACTGTCCAAAAGCCTAAAAGGTCACAGTAAAACAGGGGCCCGTGTGAAAAAGGCACCTTTGTAGATGGCTGTACAAAGGATTAGGTCACCGTTTGCTGCTCCAAAAAAACTCGACTCAGATCTATGACAAACTTTGTGCTGGTTAATTTAACCCTACTGAACACACAACCAGTTCTGGAAGAAATGATATCTTACACAGGCTGTGGCACATAAATCTTTGTATTTGACATTCATTTAAAATATGCATGAAATTTTATGCTGGAGGAAGGCGGTATATCTAAAGTACTGAAGACACTATTTTAAACCAGAAAAATATAAATTGTCCTGACAGACAAACCCAGGAACTTCAGCTGGATATTCTTCCCCCCTCACTCTTGCTTGAGCATGAAGTGGACACGTAGTGTGAAGTTTAGGATAAAGTACAAACATTGCCTTTCTTTATTACTCCAATCTAAAGACATTGTTGGGGTTGAAGCTTGTACGTGCTCAGGCCTTCATCACCACCCAGAAGGGCACTCATGAGCAGGTCAGTCTTCTCCCCTTCTAAGCAGAAGAAAAAGTGATTGCTCTTCACTTTATTTCTTCCTGTTCTTTGCTGCTAAGATGGCCACAGTATTTTATTGAGAGAGAGGGAGACACACAGTCCACACCAGAGAGAAAAGTATTAAAAAAAAAAAAAAAAAAAAGCTGCTCTTACTTATTTAGATAACAATTTATGTTTTGAGGAGGGACAGAGATAGAGAATCCACAGGGAAAGAGAGCAAAAATGCACCAGTTTCTCCCTCCCAAGGCTCAAAAACAGAGCAAGGAAGCTGATGGGTGAGAGGTCTGGAAACACAAATGCCAGTCCATGAGGACACAGAGATCACCCCGTCACTTCACACTGCTCATGGCACCAGACATTAACAGCTTTCAAATGCTACTAAAGTGATCAGGATTTGAACTAATGACTTCTTATTCCATTACCAACGCCCCCAAATCATTTAGACCCCTCAGGGAAATCTAGCATTTAGCAATTTCAACTCCTGAGGTGGCTCAGCCAACAATGAATTTGTAAAAACACAAAGGCTGTGGTGATCTACTAACACAGCAAACAGTTACAGACTTGGGCACAGTGTCTGCTACACAGTGTTTGCTTTAGATCCTCTAGAACAATGGCAAAACTTGCTAAGATATGTATCAGAGTAATGGTGACAAAAGGAAAGAAGAAAAGGAATAATAAGAAAAACTGGGCATCTGGTAAAGAGGTGGAGAGGGAGAAGCAACAGAATCAAAACCAGGAATGGAACAACACAGATGTACAGAAACACTGATGCGAAAATATATACAAGCAGTGAAGAGGAGCCATGTACTACTGGAACTGGTGGAAGATGAGAGATATGGGAAAAGAAGAGCTGGGCAGGGCAGAGAAAGAAAGGACAAATGATCTAGGAGTAGGAAATATATTACAGAGCTTCTAATAATGGACTGTTAGCTTCAAGTGCAAGAGAGATCATTTCCCTGCCCTTCCTTTACAAAAGCACTGAACAGCACTGAATATTCTCCTATGAGCAGATTATTTCACAGCTGCTTAACAAAGATATCTGGTATCTCTGTTGTAGAGTCTAGACGGGCACACGATCAAGGCCAATCCAATACAGCACTTAAAACGTTCCTGGGAAGAAAAAGGCTGCGTGGGCCAGTCAGTCACTAAAGTGAAACCAAACCACCATTCCAAGAGGTGGATTGACTACTCATTCACATGTGTAAGTCACAGGAGAACTCCAGAGCAGGACATACATAATTCTGGAACAGTATCCTGGACAAGTCACAGTCACCTCACAATAAGTGAGCAAATACAATGGTAAAAAGTAATGCTAGGTCAGGAGCACTTCTAAACTGCAACCAGGAATACAGAAGTTCCACCCATCAATCATCACTGTTTGGATGATCACAGATTATCCAGGAGCAGATTGTGAGGGCCACTGACAGAGGTGTCTCAGACCCACCACGGCTGCCTGCTGAGCTCAAGCCCAGTACTGCAGCTCAAGGAGCACCACCTGTACCGCTTCCATTGCAGCTTAGATTTAGGGAGCTTGATGGTTTTGGTTTTTGCAGAGCTCTGGCTGCATAGTTCTGTTGGTCACAAAGACAGTGCTGTGCTTCCAGAACAGAAAATCTGGGAAGAAGCACTGAGAGGAAAACTTATGGTTCCATAGCAGAGCTCCAGCATTGTCCATTCATCTGCATCTCTGCATTTATCATCTGACACTCCAGGTACCTTACAATCAAAGTCTCTCTGCTACCCAAAATAATCCAGTCCATCATCACTCCAGATAACAGCATGGTCAGTCACATTTACAGAGGGAAAAGCTAGTAAGATCCAAATTTAAATCAATCCCAAGGAAAAGCACAATGCAAATACACATTGTTTGTCCTCCAAAGCAGCACAGTTATTTCTCGTGTCAGCCACTGCAGGCACAACCCTTACTGATCTTACACCCACCACCAAGGAATTCATTGCCTCAGTACCTTGGAGGTCCTTTTGCAGTTAGGCCAAAATTCTTTGTCTGGAGTATTCCATTTGTCTTGGTGTGTTCAGTCCTCCTGTCTCATCACTCCTACTCCCATTCCATCAAGGGAAACAAGATACCAGCCTACCCCTCACAGACACTGGCCACAGTGACCTTCTGATTTTCTTCAAGGAATATTGGCCAAAGGAACAGCCAGATAGGTGCTGCTTATTTCTAGAAAGTTTTACACGTTGTGGTCACCGATGTCCATTACACACTCCAGACTCTCAAGGATTTCAGTCTCAACTGTACTGTATAACAAAAAGCAGAGCATCAGCACAGTTTAGCCTTTGGGAATTGTCCCAACATAACCATTACAGAGTTCCTGAGCCACAAAAATGAAGTCAGTAAGATTCACAAAGGAAGCTGTTGTCAGCAGCAAGGTTTTCCAGCGGAGCAAAGCCAAGCTTTCAGCTGCTCAAACAAACACAGTCCTGCTCTCTACAGAACCAGAGAACCAGACTGCTTGGTGTCCCCGTGTCAGACTCATGAGCTGTGCTGGGGTTGTAACCAATGCCCTTCATGGGGAAGGTTTCAGAGCACATCCATGTACAACTTTCACAGCTATACACGTAAGCCTTTCTTATACTCCCATTTGTATCCCTTTTCCAGCTGTTGCCTCTCCCTCAGATGGGTCTGATCTAACATGACCAGAGGTCTTTGAAACCAGGATCCCATTAAAAGGTGGGATTTCCACAGATGAGTACTATACTTCTACAGAAATAATAGTAATTTACCTCCTGCATTCTACTGAACACAAAGTCAGGCTCATCCATCAAAAGAGGAAGAGAAGTCACAAGCGGACACAATAGGAGAGAAGAAACTACATCACAGTGGCAGAGATAGGGAAAAAGTCACCAGGAGGGAGGACTGCACCTCAGACCTGAAAAATTAGAGGTACAGGACTTCATCAGCTGAATTGCAGGGAAGCAGTTGGCTCCCAGAGCTGCTGGGCCACTCACTGGAGGAAGCAACAACCAACACTAGGCCAGGCTTGTGTTTCACCAGCAGTCTGCCTTCCTTCCTCAGTTCCTGTATAAAAGAACAGCTAACTGGAGTAAGAGCCCCCATCACAGAAACACAGTTTTCCTAGAAGACACCAAAAAACCTACAGAAATATAATTAAAATTTAAGTCATAAAAAGGCATATTTTTTCATCTTATGAGACAAGCAAACTAAAAAGTGTCACTAGGGCTCTTGAGTGCACAGAAATTTGCCTCCTGTTTCTGCCAACTTTCCTGGGAACCAACCCTAGTATGATCTGTTGAAAGGAGGCCAAATCTAAGGACATGAATTCCTCATCTGTTTAGTGGTATTTCTAACAATACCACCTTTCTGAGAAGAGCACCATACTACAGTTAATCCATGTGGAAAAAGTACACTGAATATCTACTTGTACCTCTCCTAGCTCACACTTCTGAACTCTCCCAACTAATGACTCTCATTGTAGTACAAAGGTGCCACTGTTCTCAGATCTTCACCCAAGGAATTAAGATTTTAAACTCATGGAAAGGGAACATCGACCAATTCTGAGAACAGAGAAGCTGCCAGGTCTTGCTTTGCCCAGTTGGAAGTAGAAGATGGAGCTACTCATACCCAGCACCTCATTTTCCTTGGCACCCCTTGACAGGAACAGCTCTGATTTTCATCTTTCCACTTTGCTTGGTCCTTTCAAAATTGCTGCTGAATCTTTCATCATCATCATCATCATCATACTTTGTACCCTAATACTCACAGGTCTGATGGTTTTCAGTGTATTTTAAAGATCACAGCACATCCTTACATGAAAAGTAATAATATACAATTAGTATGGCTAAAGAAACTTGAGTATAGAATTGTTACATTACCAGGTATGTCACTGTAACACATACAAACACTCCGAAAATTCTCTTCTTTGGAGAAGAAGAAAGGGGGATAAGGGAAAAAAACCCCCACAACTACTGAAATTAGATCTTGTATTGGAAAAAAAGTGACAGAACAAAACATTTTGCATTGAGCTAACTCCAAACAGAGACATGGTAAAGTTAAACTGTAACAAGGAGCATATTTTAAATGGCAAAATGAGAAGATGTGAGGAAATACTGAGAAATATCGCCACAGGAGAAAACACCTCCTCCATCAAAAATGCAATCTGGGATTTTAGCATGGCCAACAAAATCAAGAGCATGTTTTTTAACACTGATCATCTGCTTCAACATTATAACAAAGCTAACAAACAAACAGTGTATCTTCTTTCAAAAAGAGGCAGTAACCTCAACAGGAAGAGGCTCACTCAGGTGATAACCTAAGAAAATAAGTCACAAAACCAACCTAACACAAACCATAAACATCTCCCTTTAGCCAAGCACCAGCCTGTCTGTATCCCTTCACTTTCCTTCTGAATGGAAAACTGTAAAAACACAGCTTTGCTATTTTCCATTTGTAAATGACAGCGTTTTCCCCTTGAAAGCACACATTACACTTGCCCCTTAGAAACAATATCCAGGTATCTCTTAGATTATAGGGAATTAAAAATAAAATCTGCGACAAGCCTTTTGCTCAGCTAAGGTGAGCAGTGGTATGGGCTGAAAAGCCGTGGGAAACAATAAAAACTGGCACTACTTTTATTTTTATTTTTACTGGTACTGCATAGGTTCAGCCAAGCCTTTTGCCCAGTGAATGCCCATAACACAATTTAAACAAAAAGTTTTTACATTGGAGGGTAGCATTTTCCAAAATTTGAAATCTCTTTCCAACAAAGTCAAAAGGATGAAATATTACTGAGTATTGGGAAAAAAACAAAACAAAACAAAACAAAGAAATCACACATGCTGATTTCAACTCCTGCTTTTATCCACAGTTTCTGTTAAGTTTTGCTCAAATGTTTTATGCTTTGTTCAAATATATAAAGTGCTTTTGCTGTGTTTATTTGAGGTTTGTTGGAGGGGTGGTGATTGATTGGTTTTTAATCTGTGACAGTATTTAATATCCCTTCCTACTTGTTAACAGAAATTTTTTATAAACCATAACTTCGAAGAAGTCTGAAAGTGTTACTAAAAACATCAACCATGTGCTCGCCCAAGCAAAAATTTGAAGGAAAGATTGTGGTATATTGATTTCCCCCCGCCAAAACCTTCTTAAGTATATAATGCAATTATCGCCTCTGCGGTAGGGTCTGATTTGGCAGTTCTAATCAGCCGCCTCCAGTACAGTCAGGGCTGCTGGGTGACACTTGAGATCTGAAGAGTGTGGGTAAAAATAACCTCTGTTCAACAAGACATGATGAACACCAGACAGCTGAGTCACCTTTAAAACCAAGTTTGATTTTCTGTATTAGAAGGATTTATCAAAGAGAGAGGGAATTATTGAAAAGAAGCAGATACAGGATTCCAAAAATCCATCCGAAACGTGTGTTCCATTTAATATTCTGTAATGTAAACCCTGAGTTTCCTTTTGATTGCTGCCATTGACATTTACATCAATATGTAGTGCTCAATCACCTTTGGGAAAACAGCTTCATGTGGAGAAGCAACTTTTAAAAAACTTCAGCTCTGTTTAAAAAAGTGTAATTTCTAAGCACCTGTTCCTCACAAAGCATTGCCTATTTACAAAGACTTCCAGTATTACCAGTGAAGTTAAAAACGAGTCAGGCCCCAAACCTGCCACTGAACACATGCAATTTGCAGAGCTGGTGGATGATTTGCAAGACATCATAAAAACACTACCACAGAAAGTTTGCCGCACACGAAGCATTCATCTAACAGCAAACTAACCAAGCTAGTGGGGAAATACTACAAGTTCATTGAAGTTCAGTGACGTAACTGAAACCGTGGGGGAGAAAGTGTTTCAGGGGAACTTTCACATCGATTTTCAGGATGAGCCTTTATGTTGGAAGCTTTCTCTGAAGATTTTGAACAGAACGAGCACCGAGGCAGTAGGAAAGCAAAACTGTTGGCATCTGCTCGCCAAAATAAACCAAGGAGAAGGCCAGCTACTGCCCCCGTTTTATCTGCCTCGGTGTGAAAGCAAAAGCAGGGCTCCGCGGGGATGGGCAAACCCGGACAGGCAGATCAGACAGGGAAGTTTCCCCAAAAACCACAAAATCCCCGTGTCCAAGCAACCACTTGAGACTGCCTTGAAGAGGAAGATAAACAAACAAACGCAGGAAGGAGCCGCGCTACTGCGAAGGAGCCGGGGATGTGCGGGGAGCGCTCCCGCCGCTCCAGCGCAGTGCAGGACACGGGCCGCGACCCCCGAGCGTGGGGGGGAGGCACCTGGAGGGCGAGGGGGGCCACGGCAGGTGGAGGAAGGGATCGGGGGGATTTTGAAGCCACAGGGAGAGGCAGCGGCCCGGGGATGGGGCTGCCCCGGGAGCGGGGGTGCGGCGGGAAGCGGGAAGGGGCCGCTCGGGGCGGGCGCAGCGGGGAGGGGGCGCGGAGGCAGCCGGGGGTGGTTCGCTGCACTCACGGGCGAGTCGTAGGAGAAGGCACACTCCGTCTTGTAGACCCGGTCCCCTGACTTGGGCACCCGGATCGTGGGCATGTAGGGGACGAGCAGCTCGCCCAGGTCCCCGGCGGCCATCTGCGCATCGCCGCCGCGGAAGAGCGCGGCCCGCTGCATCCTCCTTCCCTCCTTCCCTCCCTCCTTCCCTCCCTGCCGCCCGCCCGCCCGCCCTGCGGAGCCGCTCTGCGCGGGCGATGCAGGCGCAGGGCAGCCGGGCCCGGGGCAGGGCGGCGGCGGGAGCCGGGCCCGAGGGAGGGCAGGGGGAGGGAAGATGCTATTTTTAATCCAATGGCAGCGGGAGCGGCACCAGCTGCGGCGGCGGCACTCGGGGGTCCCGGCGGGGGCGGGCGACGGGCAGGGCGGCGGGGGCGGGATTCCCAGCCCGGTTCCCCGCCGAAGCCCCGCGTTTCACCCGAAAACCCTCGTTCCCATGAGGGAAGGACGGAGACTTCGCCTCCTGGTCTCCCTGTATAGCGCGGAGCAGTTTTCCCTTTGGCCGGTAATACTCTATTACAGTCTCTTTTATTTTTTTTTAGCAATTAAATACTACATATATTGTATTTTTATTTTTGTATGAAATAGGTACAGTAAAAAATGCATTGCGTATATTTTAACGCTCAGTCCCTCGCCCACGATTGCCCAGTGCCGCGATGCAGGTGTCCCGTGTGTCCGGTGACTGTCGCGGTCCCACCACGGCCACGCCGACGGCTCGGACGTCGCAGGGCAAGCGGGGCAGGTCGGTGTGGAGGAACGAGGTGGTGGGATGCAGGGCGGGAATGCCCAGCCTGGGATGCCCTGGGATGCCACTCCTGCGGCAGTGCCAGCAACTAAACCCAGACCTCACGTCTTGAGGGGGACAGTACCTTCAGCTTGAAGTGACCTTTTTCGGGTCATTTGCTGTTTCTCTCTGCTTTTCACTTCAAAAGAATAGTGAGGGGAAGGAGGAATAGAATGAAGTAACTTTGTAGGAAAAAATATTGAAATAACTTTTTTTTCAAGCAATAACTATTGCATGTGCCTGGCAGCAGCACCACTGAGGATATGACAGGCCCATTTAAAATGAAGATGAGTAATGTAGGTAAATAACCTTCCACACATCCACATTATATCCAAGGATTCATCGATCACTTCTAAGCAGGTGATGTGACCTTCACTAGAACCACCTTTTACCTCAAAATTTGAAGTTTCAAAAGGTGGTTCTCGGAAAATCTCAATTAAAAACAGAATGGAAAAATAAGTTGGTTGTCCAGCTATGAGCAGGCTGTGAGGCTGAGCAGAGCAGTGCACTCTGATCTCAGGAAGTTTTCTAGAAGTGTTGGGAACAATGTGAAACACCGAGGGCAGAATGTGATGTTCATGGAATGATTTTAGATTTACCCAAGAACAGACATTACATCAGACTTGTGAGCGCTTTGGATGCTGGATAAAAAACAGTAATACAGGGCCAGACAGATTTATTTTACCTGAGGAGACTTTGTGCTTTTTTAATGGCTTCCCTTATGAATAACTCAGCATTTATAAACAATGAGAGCCACAATAAGACATATGAGCCATCTAACCTGAAAGATTGATTCAAACAAAAAGGACAAGCAAAGCACTGATACAAAATCAATGTCTTTCTAATGTTTGGCCCTGCCAGGAAACAGCAAACAAGGCAGTTTTTGCTTAAAATAGTCCATGCAGTGTCACTTAATGTAAAGAAATTTATCTTTTAAGTTTCAAACCACAAGATGATCAGGGGTTAGTAAAGGGCTTGGGCTTATCTCCTTTAAAAAGTGGGGCTTTTGAATACAGACAGATAATTTAAGGTCACAAACTGTAAGAGGCACTTTCCATCACTCCTGAGATTTAAAACCAGAGGAGTACCATGGCCTGTAGAACCTGAGGAAACACATCCCTCTAGTGGCAAAAGCCTGCCAGGTAAAGGGAAAACCCTCCATATTCCCTATGGAATTGTTAAAAGTGGTGTAGAAAATCAGCTGTACAGTTCTGAAAATGCATGGCAGGTAAGTGTGGGGCTGTCCCAAGTGCAACTTGCCTTATTCACCTTATGTCTTTCTTAATTTTTTCTTGGTTAATGAAGGTTGCATGGCACATTTCCACATGAGTTAACTCATGTCAGCCCATACCATTCTCCCTGGCTTGATCCTTGCTCTTTAGCCATCCAGCAATCCTTCCACAACAACCTTCAACAAGCAGTTTCCTTTTTTCCCCTTCTTCATCATACTAAGCCTGCTACAGAAAGTAGCAACCTCTCTAACAACAGTATCAATAACTTTATATATTGCTAAAAATGTTAGATATGCAGCAGTTAATAGGAAAATACTTATTTTAGTATTTGTCCACCAAGACTCTTCTTTCTCCTAAGAAGTTCTGCATAGAATATTATGAGTTAGATGAAAGATTTAGACTTATAAAATCCCCTGAAAATCACTAAAACATGAATTTACACACACCACTTGCTTTTTAATGTTCAAGAATCTTTCCTTTGCTTTCTACTCTGACATCTCACAGTGTAGATAGATAGTCATAGGTCTGGGCAAGCACTTATGTTTTAATTCTGCCTTCTGAAAACACAGGAGCTATCTGAGGTAATAAAACCTCAGTAATGAAAAAGTATTTGCCTAAAGTGGTAGATATAATCCTAATAATGCATAGATATGAAGGTATTTTTCTTACTTAGTTCATCTTCCACCAATTATCTGACACAAGGCACTGAGAAAGAAAAAAACTTACCGTTTCCTCTCCCTTTCACTTGAAACTTTAAATGCTAGAAATCACAAAATGAAAACTAGTATTACTAACTTGTTTCACACATATTAGGTCACAGAACATCACTGACTTTAGCAGCTGTATGAGCTTAACTGCCACACACTTTCTTTCAAGTGACTGGAATCAACACAACCATTGTTTATTTTTATTCATTTCCATCAGCAAACAGCAGGATGTCTATTCCATAGCTCAGTCACAATTTGTCAGTATGCATTTAAGACCATGCACACTGTCCTAAAATTGTTTAATTGTCAGGTGTGGATTTCATAGAATTATCAACAAGGTTCTTATCAGGTGTTTCATAATGATACCAAGGTCCATCTCCCCGGTGTCTCATCAGTCTGCGTGCCTCCAACTCCATCAGCCTGAAAAAAAAAGAACAATAGACACACTCAACATGGAGTTTATTGATGTATTGATTGTTTAACATCAGGGCATTACTGACATTAGCAATGACTTTAGCATCTGTGTTTTATAAATACTGCTTAAACACAGGTAATACCAAAATGTGAAGGGTTCAACTAAAACACGAGCTATGACATCCTTCCATTTTATTTTTTTTTCAGCAAGTTGTTTCGCAAAGGAGTAATAAAAATACTTGCAGGAGTTTTGTCATAAGTTCTTGTCTAGCTGAAAGCATTAGCAGGAGCAAGAAGAGCTGTCCACTTGCTGACTCAGGAAGACTGAGCTATACCTGTATAAATACCAAGTGTTTTGAAGAGCCTCTGTTATTTTACAAGACTGCCCTTGGATTGTTCTGGTAATCTTAATACTGAAAAGGCAGGGACAACATATACAGTAACTTCTACCCTGGCAGCAGCACTCAGGGTCAGGTGACACAGGACAGCGCTTTATGTCAGCATCCAGCTCAGTATGTTAAGCAAAATCAAAGAGTCAACTACAGTGTGCAGCAGTATTTTAAAACCATCAACTATAGAATGTACCTAATTTCAGTTTTCTTCGCTTCCATGTCAAGCACAGCCATCTGTTTCTCATAGTCCTTTTCAGGGGGGTCAAGGACATAACGAGCAATCCAGCGAGTGATGGGGTGCTGGAAAATAGAAAAGCAGAGGTTATTCATTTTCCAAGTAGAAATGTCATCATGGCTGAATAATTTTGTATATTCACAGTCCTGAAAAGATGTCGTAGACGTTATGAGTGCTGCCATTCAAACCATAATAGTAAAGTTAAAAACATGTACAACTATTTGTGAGGTCAGAACTCTAAAAAGCCATATTTCTTTTGACATTTTTAATGCCAAGATAACCTGCAGATGGCTATTCTGTAGCAAGATTAAAAGTTAATGGAAGACACATGATTTATTTTCTTTTTGTTGAAGTAAAGTTCCTTAAACTGCCACTGTAATCACTGAAATGGACCCCAAACCTTACTGTAAATAGTAACATTTCAAACTTTTGCTTCCACATAGAGGGCATTTCACTAGAAACAAAAGTCTAAATGAGTTGAAATAGTCACAATCATATTGCTGAATTCAATTACTTCCTACCAGAAACAAAACAGTGCTTGCAGCAAGAAGCCAGGGACTAATTTTAAGAAAACATAATGAAATTAAACACATACAACCTTGAATTTCTGACTATAAATATCTTCAATTCTAGATAAAAAAGCATGTGTGATATTGGACTTTAAATATTGTAAAAGTAAGTTTACTCCCAAAAGTATCATCAAGAGAAAGGCTGTCTGTAACATGCCACTCTCTTACATGTTACACTCACTTTGTAGTATTCCCAGTACTCTGGAACATAACCTTCGGGAATCTCTGCAAGTTCAGCTTCACCTGACAGGGAAAGGAAGAGAGGAATATTTAATCCTATGATTGTTTTTGAAAAGTACCTTATATTCTGCCTTTCACATTAGGAAAAGATCATTAGATCATTATTTCTCACGGACAGTACTTAATCCCTCAATGTGAGCTCTAACTGGACTTGCCATTTTTTCCAGACACATCACACTGCATGTACAGATCATGCTGTAGCTCACAGACTTTAGGTGACCCAACAAATGCCACTTGTGTACACAAACCACACACCAAAAGGGTGAAATTAGCAGCTATACAGAAGAAACAACTTGTATCAAGTCCACCAAAATGCCCTGTAAAGTACAGGAAATGAAAGCATGGATTTTTCCTAATTTCTCTATTAAATTAATCACAAATTATTACAGCAGTAGATTTAACACACATATTGCCAAGCAGAATTTTGGCATCTTTGCTGGATTAAAGGTGACAGTTGCTGTCTTGTTAAAGTAGTACATAAAGCAAGGTAATACAGACTCCTCATGTGAACACAGAAGTGTTCACTAAACTTCACTGATATTTGAAAGACTGTCAAAAGATGGATTTTATTTTTTTTTAAAGCAACAACTAAAGAAAATATACTGGTAACATCTTCTATGCACTTATACAATATTATTGTAACTGTGAAGCCTATTTCATAGTCTTCCAAAGAGAGAGCCTTAAAATATCTCTTTTTTTTCTATCCAGCATGATGAGTTCCCATTTAATAATTCTGACATTGTACTTTGCTTAGCCATGACAGAGCACTCACCAATGAAGATGTTGACATACATTATGAACAGTGCTGCTGGTATTCCCGTCAGGAATATGTAGAATCTCTGTAGAGGGGATAAAAAGAAACAGTATGGGAAACTCAGAACCTGGGCAAAATTTAGATTAGGTTTGTCTGAAAATGGTGCAGCAGCCAGTAATTCTTAGATTTGCATTTTTAGGTTAGAAAGGGGTGTTGTGTGTAAAGATTGCTGTTTGAAATGAGTTAATTAATAAACCAGAGCACACGAAGAGCGATGCTGTGTCAGTCCAGGAGCCTGTTCAGTGCAGCTTTCCCCTCTCCCAGCAAGGTCTGTCCCTGCAGGAGGGACAGCAACACTTCCCTGAACGCTGCCTCAGCATCTTGGGATGCCTGAAATGAGGCAGTGACACCAGTGCAATAATCCAACACCAGCTCTGGTGGCTGTGCAAGGCAGATAAAGGAAGCCTGATGCCGTGAAAGGGGTTGTATCAAATTGGCTGTCACCTGTCATAATAGGCTTTACCCAAAACCTGGCTTTGAGGGGTCAAATTCAGGTCAGTCTTCCTAAATCTCACCTCTGGTGTTAGTGGTTTAGGTAACTGAAGGCAAATCCTGCAGGAGAGTAACTAATACGTTTTAAAAAGGAGGATGGAGTGGAAAGCATTATGGCTTATGCATATATGAACACCGATATGTAATTCAAGAATGCTATTACAGCAGTAATTTAAGTACCTATCCCAACCCTTGCTATTTAGCCAGTCTTTTAAATTCATCTGTCCCTGATTTTACAGCATGTGACAAAAAATTCTTAAAGAGGACCTGCAATTCTTGTTTATCTGAATAGTGCCAACCATATTTTAGATGCTGTCACATCAACAGCACAGAAAGTTGTATTTTAGACACTCTTACACCATTTTCAAGGAACGTTTTACACCAAATGCAATAACTTTGTTTTTAACTCACCAACAAGTTCAGAAATCGAGTATCATAAAACTTTGTTGCCTTGATAATAAACATTCTCTTCCCATGGCCGCTGCTGTGTCGCACAGGAACTGAAAATTGAACCGAAGTGTTATGTTTGTGTATCCCATCGGTGATTATGCCAGGACAAGGTCAAACACACACGTGAGGAAAGAAAAAAACCAACTGTACAGCAGTGGCTGAGTTGTTCCGAGCTGGTTTTCTGGAGCTTATCATTGTTCATCTGGACTAATTTCCTATTTTACCAGCACGAACCTATTTTTTTTTCTAACTTTAGACATGGATCTACTTCCACTTGTAAGTCCCAACAAGTAAACCACTGAATGTCTCCGTACAGGGCCAAGTAAATTGACAATTAGCATGGCAAGAAGGTCAGCCTCCCGCACATTTCAATCAATGTTTCACCCCAAAAAAGGCAGTTTTTCATAGGAACAGGGACACGCTGCAACTGTTTAGCCCCCGGCTCTCCCCGCGGCCTCTAGCCCGCTCCCCAAGGTCACCTCCCCCCGGCACACCCGCCCCGCCGCTCCCCCACCGAGGCTGTACCGAGGATGCCGGGGAGGCAGGGGGCGATCCCGGAGATCCCGGTGTTCCCGGTGATCCCGGTGCCGGCCGCCCGCCGCGCCGCCCAGGCCGCGGCCGCCCTCAGCAGCCGGCTCATGGCCGCCATGGCTGGGACTGGCAGGGGGCGGGGCCGGCGGCGCCACTTCCCGCCGCGGGGTGAAGCCAGGTCGCCGCCATCTTGGAAAAGGGCAAGTCCCTCCCAGTGCTCCCTGTGCTACGTGAGGGCGGGGTTGAAGCTGGGCAGGCGCCATCTTGGCAAAGGGCAGCTCGTTCCCGGCGCTCCCGGCGCTGAGGGAGGCGTGGGGCGATGGCGGCGGCCGCGGTGGTGGGATCGCTGGGCCGGCGCCTCACGGCCGTGCTGCGACTGCCCCGGGCTCGGCCGGGCCCTCCCGGGTACGCACCGCGCCGGGGGGGCTCTGCTCGAGCACTGGGGGAGGCGGGCGCGGTTCCCGGGAGGATGGAGAGCCATTGGCGGGAGGAGGCTGTCCGTGTGTCCTCGTGTCCGTCTGTCCTGGCTCCTCAAACCTGAGGGCTGCAGGGTGGTGTGTGGCCTCAGGCATCGTGTGAGGGCAGTGTGAAGGATTCCCTGTGCCTGTCACAGTTCTGCAGTCCTTGTCCCCGTGCTCCCAGGGCGGGGTTTTTGTGCTTTACCGCGTGTTCGCGGCTTTTGCCATTAAGGCACAAGGGAGGTGGTGGAGTCTCCCTCTCTGGAGACATTCCAACCCCGCCTGGGTGTGTTCCTGTGTCACCTGCTCCAGGTGACCCTGCCTGGGCAGGGGGCTTGGAGTGGATGGGTCTCCAGAGGTCCCTTCCAACCCTGGCGATTCAGCGGTGTATTCTTGTACAGCATAGCTCATTTGTCTCTGAGTATAGAAAGTTGATAATTAGATGAGATGACGGAAAGGAGAAAACACAGAGATGACATTTTTGTGAATAACCAAACCCATGCCTTTTCCCCCCAGCCCATGGTCTGTCTGTAGGTCCTGTGCCTTTGTGAATGAAAGAAACATTCTCCTTCACCTGAATGTTATTTTTTTTACCATACGTGGCTTTCCTTCTTATTTTTATGCAGGTTGGTGCTGAACCTGTTTCACAAAAACCTGCCAAAAGCTGAACCCCTCCATCAGGTGAAGTTCCTGCACACAACTGTGTCTCGGAGGGGGCTGGAGGAGTTTTTTGATGATCCAGGAAACTGGGGAGAAAAAAGCGTCAAGTCTGGTGAGTTATATTTAGCATTTCTGGTAATGATCTTCAAGGCACTTGTGCTCAGCTGAAATCTGACCTGGTTTTTTGCATCAGAGAGTATTCATAGCTACATAAAACTTATTTTTCTATATGTATATATACATACATGTGTTTGTGCATTTTTATGCCTGTGTGTATTCAGTGTTTGTGAAAGCAAATAGCTCTTGGGCAGCAAAATGTTTTGCTGTAAACCCTCTGCCTTGTTCTGAAGTGAGGTCCTATGGAACAAAAGTAATTCAATGTAGATTCATCTTACAGCTTTCCCTGTCACCAGGCTTTTGGAAACACCAATAAACACTACATGTAATTGCCTTTTTTGTGTATTTTTTGTATTTAAAGCAAAGCTGAATATCCCCAAGGATAGCTTTCCAAGTAGTAGTATTTTCTTTAAAATGATCCTTGTTGTGTTGATTCAGCTAAGCCTAATAGAAACACTTCTTTTTTTCTTTCCAAATAAGAGAACTTTGTTCTACTAAATCATTGGGGTTTGTTTCTGTTTATTTTTATTTTTTACAGGGGATGCATGGAATATAAAACAGCTGAGGGGCAAGAGTAGTGAAGACTTGCACAAACTTTGGTAAGTTTTAGTGAAGAAGGTTCCCTTCTTTCAGAGAAGCTCTGCACTTTTTATTGAAATGTGGCTGGTGAACTTATGAGCCAGTGACTTCAGTCTGCCACCCAGCTCTGCAGGCTCCAGCCTGCTTTAGGCTTGGAACAGCCCCAGTTCTGGCCCTGCTTGGAACACAGAAGCTCTGCTGCAGCTGGCTGTGGGATAGTTGTGTCTGGGACAAAGGTTTGGTATGAAGATGCTGAATCTGAACCCTCTGGGTTGTTTGAATTGGACAGAGTTGGTTTTAAGTGCCTTGGTGGGGCCAAGACACTGTGTTAGATCAGGGTGCTCAGGTCTGTGTTTATTCTGATCCTGACAGTTCTCTGAGGCTGGAGGTTGTATCACCACTCCAGGCAGTGCCAGGGCTAAAATAGCACTTAATCATTACTGTGAAGAGTTTGTTCCATGTTGTCCTTTTGCTGTGCACCTGTAAGAAGAATCTGGCTCTGTCCAGGTAGGGGAAGACAACTTAGTGTTGTCTTCCCTCCCAAGCCTTCTTTATTCCAAGCTAAGTAAACCTGTCTCCCTCATCCTCTCCTTGTGTGTCTGCCCTCCCCTCCCTACCTCTACTGGGCTTTCTCCAATTGCTCAGTACCTTTTTTCTTCTTCATATGAAGCCAGCAGGTAGGAGATGGGATTTTACTGTGCTCTATCTAACAGGATAGTAAGTGAATAACTGCTAAGGTGTCCAGAAGTTGGTTTTGAGTTACTGTGTTCTCTGACCTAGGTATGTCCTGCTGAAAGAAAGAAACATGCTTTTAACTATACAGCAAGAAGCAAAACGACAACTCAAGCCTATGCCAAGTCCAGAACGGTTAGAAAAGGTGATTTGTTCATGCTACATAAAAACACAACTCTTAAGTAAAATCGCTCAGTGAAAGATGAAGTGTTTGTAAACTTGTTAAAGACCTTTTCTTTACATTATTCCTGATTTTAGGGTATGCACAAACACTGCTCAAGTCATATTTTGGTCACAGCAGCTTTCTCATCAACCAGTGGGTGTTACTGGGGCTGGGACCAGACTCCACAGTGAAAACTAAAATAACAAACAGCCAGTACAAATGACCTGACAGAAATACACACAGCAAACCTTCTGCTTGCTTCCCTTGCCTCCTCCCCACCCCTGCCTCAGAGCTTTCTGCATTAGCCAGCTGGTCTTCAAACAAACATCAGACCATCAGTTATTTCCTATCTGTCCTGCTCTCAAGTGAGGTTTTTAAAGCACTAGTGTGTTTTACCTTTGTTTTTCTTTTAAATTTTGTCTTAGGTCTTTATTTGAGATCTTTTAAATTGTTGGCGTTGTTTTTTGTTGGGCCATCCTGAAACTATTTACCATTTCCAGGTAGAAAAGTCTATGAAAAATATAGACTTGGTTGTGAAAGAAAGAGAAGTTGCTCTGAGGCTTTTACAAACTGGCCACGAAAAGCCAGTTCCTGGAGAGTGGAGACACGACTTCTTGGGACGCACCTTCTGGTACGGAAAACTTCCTTTTTTTTTTTTCTGTGTGTGAATTTTTCTTGTGGTGAGTCTCTACCAGAAAATCCTTAACTAATCAGGGAAGGATTCATATATGCTGTAGAACCAAATGTATTTTCTGGTCACCATTCCGGTGCTTCTTGAGTTTTGGCTTTTTTTTTGTTTTTTAATGTGATTATAATTGTTGCTAAACAATTCAATGGCAAACTTTACCAGTAATTATAACAAAATTAGTTCCATGTAACTAATTTGATTTCTGTGCTCAGAGGATGTTTGTTACTACACCTTTTCTGTTACACATGAATGAACCAGGGAGTACTGTTCAAGTTGAACCATCTGGACTTTCCTGGTTACAATGCAAAGTCCACATATTCAGGGACAACAGAGTACAAACAGCTGTTTGGAATTCTCTACTACTCTTGATATTTAAGTTAGGTAGAAGCTTCTAACTTTTGAATTATTTGTTGTCCAGACACTTTCAGTAATCTGTAATTTCAGGTGATGATGCTGAAGGCTCTGGCAGGATCTATTATTTCATTACCAGAATTTCACCCTCATCATATTGGCATTGGAAGCACTTAATTACAGTGTTCAGCTCTTCAGTAACAGTGTAGATAACACAAGATCAAATGTTACAATAATGGTGACTTTTCAGTTGTTATCCACTTGTTTCCCCCTTAAATGTAAATGAGCAGAGTACTGAATGCACTGACCACTAGATTTATGTCTCTGGGGATAAGGCTTCTGTGAATCTCCTTCTGCCTGGAAACATTGTCAAAAAAGAAAGCACTGCCCATGTATTTTAAGTCCAGTCCCCAGTTAAAGCAGGGAGGGGGCAGAGAACATGGAATGTTCGTTAAGCACATGCAGAAACTCTGGAATACACACAGTAGTAGGTCTGACACTCTGGATGTACTGGAGTCTGTAGGTAAGTCTGCACAAACCATCTGTGCAGCCCATGTGCAAGAGGAACCCTGAACAGAAATAAGAGTCTGTATTTAGGGGAAAGGCTTATGTTCTGGAAGACTTGCACTTGACAGGACACTCCAACACCAGCACTTAAAAGAAAATGGTAGTAGAAACAAAACTCTTTGGACACTGTTTGTTCACATCAGCTTTGGGAAGTTTTCTTATGAAGGAGTAACTTTAAACTAAAATTGCAAATAATGACTGGGCCCAGCATTCAAACATCTACAGTTTTTAAAGCAAGACTACTCTGTACAGAAAGAGGCTGAGCTACACAGGAGATGCAGTTACAAACCAAGCCAGCAAGGGCTGGAAATAAATAGCCCCCCACAAATTCTGCACTCTACCAGACCACTTTATCACTGTACTGAAAGCAAGAGAAACTGGTAGAATCCCAGAATGAAGACAGTGTATACATTCTGTAACCCCTTTTATCTGTCCCCAACAGGTACAGTTACAAGGAATGGCCGATACCATGGCACTTGAATGAAAGACACAAAAAGAAGAGATTCTATTACTTACCTTTTGTGAATAAGTTCATCAGGTAAAAAGATTTTTTTTGACATTGAAGGTTATTTTCTGATCTGTTCTTCAGTCCTCCTTATTCCACTTTACAAGGAAAAATAGTAGTAATCTTTTGTTGTTTTTGTAGCTCCTAGACTGAAAATGAGGCTTTTTAAAATTACAGCTTGTTCCGTTTCTTTTTTCTGTTTCCATCTTAGTTACTAAGAGAGGTGGTTATGCAGTTGCACTGTAAAAGTAACTTCACATGCAGACTACCAAACGTCTGCCAGAGGTGTAAATTCTGTAGAATTCAGAAGCAGAAGGGAAAAAGAATTGCTTTGTAAGCTTTTTTACTTATCAAAAGCAAATGAATTCCAAGGCTGTTAATGCCAAGAGCCTCTGTCTGATTAGGGGGGTGAGCACATTAAGGTGGTCACAAGCTGTGTGGAAATTAATTAACAACACCCACTTCTCTGTTTTAGACTCAGACTTGAAAAATTCTTACGGAAAAGGGCAAGAAGGCAAAACCTGGAGAGGACGAAGCGGAAGGTCTTGGAAAGGAAGTTCCCTCACCTCGCCCTGAAGTCTCAGAGCCAGTAACCTGCTGGAAGAGCCCAGTGGTCAGGTGTCTGTGACTGAACACAAAACATGTTCTGAAACCGCAAACAGCTCCATGAGCATTCCAGAGCCCCCTTCTTTTTTTAATCCCACATTTGACTTAAATAAACGTGTGATCTGGAATTAAAAAGCAGCTTTGGTGCCTAAATGAAATCATAACGTTTGTTTCTAGAAACATCTGATAAATGTGTTAGCCAGCAGCTGTAAGAGTGAGACATCCACCAGTGAAGAGCAGCAGTGGAGTGCCAGGTGACAGTATGAAGTGTAGGGATGGTGTTTACCTGGCTTAGTTTAACAAAGATGCAAAACCAGACAGAAACGTGAAAGCATCTGAACCTCACGTAAACTTTTGCCCTGTTCATATTTTTCCTGATATATTTTTCTGAACATTTTCCCTGAGTTACAGGTAAGTTACCCGAGGTGCATTTGCTGTCTGCATAAATGCATGGGAGAGCAGGCTCTTCCTCAGGGCAGACTGAACTTTTCCCCTCCTTATGTGTGGCTTCTGAAAGAGTATAAAATATTCAGCATGGGAACTTTTAGCAATGCGGTCCTCACACCTAGATTTCTATGACAAATTCAAACACTTGTACAGTGGTTTTTTGCAGAGTGCAAAACGTCTGAAGGAAGACTGCAAGTTTTCTGTGAAACTGAAGTAGAAAGGTACCACAGCTGCTCTCAGTGGATGGAAATACCTACTTCATGAAAGCTTTTACACCTCCTCGTGAGGTTGTTTAGAAATTTAGACTAAAATCACAAATACCAGTCTTTTAGGAAGCAAGTGTGCCCGGCAATATCCTCTGGTAAAACACTGCAAGGGAACCCATAGTCTCCCATCAGTATCTACCTCCATCATTCTGACCCTCAGTTACTCCTCTGCATCACATGAAATACCCACTGCCTAAACACAAAATCTTTACAGTAGTGAGAAAACCCCCAAAATGTTTTGCTCTCCCTCTGCTGCTGGAATATTCACAGACATTACCATCCTACAGCAATTCTTTTAGGATACACAGAAGATAAAAGTTGGTTTGACATGATGAAATCTAAGCACAGGTCACAGAAGGAAAGCTTAAAATGCATCACTCACTGCAGGGTGCCAAGGTACAAATTCAGCTGACATTCCATGTTCCACTTAGATATGAACTAGACTGAGTCTTTCTCTTCCAGAATGACAAGAGCTGGTGACTTAGATCACTTAGGGCTGCTGTCTGCAGTTTGTCTCATTTTGAGAGAGAAATGTGGTTTATCAATAGCTTTGAAAATCTGGGTGAAGCAACTTCATCTCAAGAGCAGCTCCTGGTTATGATAAAGACACAAGCAAGCTGGTTTGATAAATTACTTTATTGTTTGGAGGTAAGGTGAAACGTTTCAAATAGAGGCCACATATTTACCCACAAGGTCTTTTAGGATATAAAAATGTAGCAGTACTGTTTACTTTATGTTTATTCTTTTTAGATCAGTTAAATGCTATTTGGTTTTCCACAGCTTTTGAGATAAGGAGCAAAACTTCACTGTGTCCCAGAACAGACCACCACACAGTTGTAAATGAAAGTTAGCTTAACAGCAATGTTGAGCTGCATCTTCACAGCCAGTTCCTACTGAACAAAAAATAATCATCCCCATTGCTGTGACCCTGAGAGCACCTTCCCCATGCAAACACAGGCACTTACTGACCCTGCTGCGAGTCCCCAAGGGATCCAGACCTTGGGCTGCCCCTCGGAGTTACAGCTCCCTGCAGCAATGTCAAGCCACACCCTGATGGCTTCTATTCCTGTTCTCCCAAGTACTGGAGAGGCAATTTTTTTATCTCAATTTCCCTGGCTCGAACAAGTTTTGCTTCTCACCTACATCACAAAGGCATTAAATACATTCTTAGAAAGCAGGTGGAAAGCAGTGATTGCTGACTGAAATGAAACTGCTCCTTAACAAAAAAATAGCAAACCAGTGCTTAATATAACATTCACTCAATGGAATGTAACACTTCTGTGAGACAGTAAAAGCTTACAACCAACTACGTCACTGAATACAAACTTTCAACTTTTAAAACAACAGACTAACTTTCTCTGCAAGTACTCACAAAGCTCCTCAAATACAAAAGACCAAATTTTATTTCTTTAAGAGAGCAATAAGAGCAATTTAAGGCCAAAGTACCAGCAAGGAAGACTAATATGTGTAAGTAGACAAGAAATATTTAATAAATAAGCACAGGCATTTGCAAGGTTATGCCTCTATCTATTAGCTAACCTGTAAAGCTGTTCCCAGGAAAAGATACTAGAGAAAATAGACATTTATACAAAATTATAAAATGCTTGTTACGTGAATTATTGCTTTACAAGGGATGTAAACATCCTTTTTCTATTATAGTACCAATTAGGTCTCTCAAAATTTCTAAGGTTTGTTAAAATGGAACTTGAATTATGCAAAAAACCCATTATAAACTTTCTACAAAAAAGAGTCCATCCCATTCCTGAGTATGCTAAAGCTATAAAACAGAAGGAGCACCGAGCAGGCAGCAGTTTTCACAGTAAGAGGTCTTAAGGACATTTTCTTTCTACACACTGTTTCCCTCCTTCTTCATATTCTTGTTTAGAAATCCACATCTGTTGAAAAGTACCCTATTAAAAAAAAAAAAAGGAAACAAACCCAACGCACAATTAAAAAAAATAATAAGAAAACAAATCAAGATTAACTGAAACATGATTAGCTTTTCCTAGGCAGGAAAACAAGCAAGTCCTTACATTGAGGTAGCAGAAAGTCCTTACATTGAGGTAATATGACTTGACCTGCTTAACTGTCTTCTCCTTGATTTTTATTTTGCAGGGATTAAACTCAACACAGGAAGTCTAGTACCAAATACTGATTTCAATCTCCCTTTTCCATGCTGATAAATTAATCCCCACAAACCATTTCAGCACTCAGTAACTGGTAGAATTAAGTTCAAGAATATGATGCAGAAACATGTTTGCTACTTTCATGGCCTACTAGACACATGTAAAGGCTGCATTTCAAGCCTGCACCTTTCCATTAAAAATGGGACAATGTGGCAAGGCATGTTTTCACTGGAGATGCTCCTATCTGTTTTTTAAATAGATCCTCCTCACCTCACCATGAGGATGGCCAAGGAGACTGTGATTGCTGCCTTAGCACAAACCCTGCAACATGCACTCATGGGGAATTAGATTTTTGGGTGACAGTTCTGCTTAGCATGGAAACACAGTAACACAGGTGTACTAACCAAAGAAGCCAAAATGGAGCCACCAATCCACGAGCTGAACCTCCGCTCCACAGTCGTGTTGTTCGCGATCAACTTCAGGCGCATGCTCTGAGCAGGAAAGGGGGCAAAACAGAATCATCACACAAATTGTAGGCTGGCGATCTTCAGGGACAAGAAGCACGAGAACTTGGGGTATATACCAAAATGCAGGTGGAAAAGGTCCATTTTATTACATTTGCAATACTGCTCATCCACCCTCTGTTTAGAATCCAAGAACAGCTGCAGGGGGACAGGACACGTTGTGGCTTTTACCTTGTCTCCCAGCAGGGAGCAGAAGCAAATGCTTAAGGCAAGGAACAGGGCAGGTGGAGAGCAATAACATCACAGTATATACTGTCCTCTCCAACACTGCACTGGGACTAAATGTCTTATGCTGCTGGACTTAATTGGTCTAATTTTTTTTTGAGCCATTTATTCTTTTTGCTTTCAAAATGCCTTGTAGCAGTAAAATCTTTCAAATTCAAGGGGCTCCTCCTCAGCAGTGTCAGTTTTTCCTAACATTCATCATTTCAGAGTTGTTACAAGCAGGACATTTTTCCTTGAATATATAAAAATTCAAGAAATACCATAAGCTATATGTGCTTTCAAGAACACAGGTGTAAGGTGTTAATGCTTTGACATTAAGTTATTAAAAAATATATGTAAGTATGTTAAATCACCAGGTTTTTGTCTGGGAGTAAGTTGAGTTGTCTGTAGAATTGAGGAAAAACAATTCTTACAACAAAGTGACAAGATCTCAGGCAGAATGACTGAATGTGCCTCAAGTTAGTCAGCAACATTTCAGAGCAGTAAAATACTGAATATTGGAATTTATTTTGTATAAAAACCTTTCAAGACTTCTTTCTTTTCTTTAGAGAAGGAGATTTCTTACCCTGCAGAAATCTGTTCAGCTGTTTGGTTCCTAACAAAGTCAAGGCTATCATACATGCTTGTGTATTTATGTGGCAGAAAAGCAAAATGGTAAGTACTCAGTGCAGGAATTGAAAGAGTTGCTTTACCGGTGGAGTTTTCTGAGACAGCTCTCTGTTCAATCTGTCTGTGAAACTCTGTATTAGAGTGTTTCCTCCTGCTACAATGACACTGCCATAGAGGCCCTAAAAAGAGAAAAAACAACATTAACAGCATTAACTCTGAAAACAGCTGCTACTCAGCATAGAAAGGGATGGAACACAAGTACATATAGTCAACAGCAACATCACCTGATGCCAACAGTACTACCTCTCCCAATTCAATTAATTATTTAATCACTTAAAAATATTTCAAATAGCTTAATATTAAACTAATGAAGGGAGAAGCCACATGATTATCTAATGATAATGATCATTCTAATGATAACCATCATAATGAAACACAATATATACATGATAATCATCATAATGATTATCATCATTCTAAATGCTTTCACAGAACAATTTCTACTGTGGAGAACCCTAAACCTACAGATCTCCCCTGTATCTGAAGCGTTGGTTTTCTTACAGCTGAATGCAACCACAAAAAAAAAAAACCCCACAGCCCTGCAGCAGTTTTCTATCTCACTAATGCTGCAGGTGGTGAACACACACCATGGCCCAGCTTATAGAGCCTGCCTGACGTGCTGGTTAAGAGGAAAAATTTTTGGAACAACCCCCATACAGTCTGTATCAAACTTGAATATTTTCAAATTGACACCTGAGAAAGGTAAAGCGTAAGTTTTTAAAAAGAAAGTTTTCCTTTAAAACTTCTTCTCTTCCTCCTACTCTCTATAAATTCCATATACTTTCTAAACATAAACTAATTACATCTGCCATGCCTAAAAATCTGAAGGTAACAGTCAAAGTTATGAACATAAAATGCTCATCTGAAGCCAGTCCAGGGCACATTATGCAGTGCCAGCCACAAAATCTGCACATTAGACATTTAAATATAGATAGAAACACTAAGTAAAAGAAAAAATCCTGATTTAGCATTTTGTAAGAAAAAACAGTAATGGTGCATATGCCAATATAAAAATATGTGATACCTACAGAATTATTCTGATGTATTTATCATTATCCTAGTAAATCCACATTTCTTCATCAACAATGTTCTAGTCCCAAAAATACAAATCAGCACAGAAATATCTATGCCTTAAAATACTGCCAGGCTGACTAACGCTCACCGGCCTGATGTCGATATCACACATTCCAACGCTTGTTGTGACAACGTGGCTCACACCCAACATCGTGTTACCAGACAAACCCTGCAAGGAGAATTAGGAATCCACACATCATCTCTTCAGAAGAGCAAGGCATAGAAAAGCCCTGATGAGCTGGAGTTACAAGTATCACTAGAGAGGGAGCCAAGCATTTTTTTAGGGAAGGAAAAAAAACCACTGCTATTTGCCCATTCAGCTTATCACCACCCCTTGGAACATTTCATCCCTCACTTGCCCAGTCCTAACAAGACAGAGAAATCCCACCCCCAAGAGAACCCCACGGTGCAAATACACACATCCATACCATGAAATTAAGAACACCATACAAAAGGAAGACAAGTGAGAACCTAGCAATGCAAAGCCTTCCAATTACACCTATCACTGTGGTTTTACCTTTACATTGGAAGGGTCAAACAATCCCTCGGGAATTTTCAGACGCTCCGCACCGAAGTCACAGTTGTAGCCATTGGGGAACTCATAATGAACTGTTGGCATCTGTGCTGCCACCCTGGAGCACAGTGAGAAGGCAACACATTAAAGTGCTCTGTGAACAGGCTGTCAGGTTATCTAAGCAGTGTTACAAACTAAATTTCCAATGGGAATATTGTGATTGATAAGACTTACAGTTTCAATAATAATGATCTCATCTTGGAATATTAAATAAAAAGCTATCACCTGGATGTATGTTGTATCCTTACTTTTATAAATAAACAGTTCTTGGATAAATTTTCTTCCACAACAAAACCAGCCAACAGCAATGGCTGAGCACCCCATGCACAAATGGTAACTAAATTCACAAGAAGGAAAAAAGTAACATACTGTTCATCATAGGTTGAATCTGATACTTGGAGGACAGAAGCTTGGAAGTCCTGAATGACACACTATGGAATTAAGAATAATACGGTTATAAGAATTTCAGTATTCAATTTTATGGAATTTACAGAATTGATACTTTTTAAAGATTTTTCTAGTCCTTCAGCAGAAAATCCTGATATACTTGCAAACAAAACTTATTTATGTTTATTTATTTTGTTTATTTATTTAGGGGAGCTGAGAACAGGAGGAATGATCTACTTACATTGCACATGTAGTTGTGCCAAGACCTGGTGACCTGGGGTAACTTCTCTTTTCTCTTCCAATTTGCAGGGGACCCCTCACGAACTGCCTCCTGGGATTGTAGGATAAATGATCATCAGTTAAACATTTAAGTCTCTCCCCAAGAAAACACTTAGTAAATAAAGCTACTTTCCCACCTTTGAAGCAATCATATAGGGAGGAATTATCTCTATGTTCATTTCCTGAAACAATTCCCGGCACTGCATAGTAATAAAGTCTCCTGCAAGTGGTGATTTTACAATACCTAGAGAACAAAAAGGGGATTCAAAATAAATTAAAAAAAAAAAACTAAACAACACAAAACCCCCACTAACCCAGAAAGTACTAAAATCATTAATAAAATCCCACAACTATTTGTCAGTGAACACCAGGGTTTTTTTCCCTGCTTAAGGGGATACACAGATTTTAAAAACAACAAAGCTACAAGCTGAAATCAAGCTAATTCAACCTTGATACTGCAAATGCTGTTACCCATGAAAGTTTTTACCTTGCTGAAGCACATATCCATCATGCACTGGAATAGCAGTGGTGTGTGTTGCTCCACTATCCAAAATGAGACCTGTAGATCTCCCATTAGCAAAGCTAGCCAAAATGATTAAGGAAAACATTGTAATTTTCACTTCAGAAAAAAATGTCGCCATACAGTTAGAACATAACTAGGAATGAGGACCCCAATGTGTTACTCCTTGGCTCTGCAAAAGGATTTGTCATTTTCCAGTGTGTACCATCTTTCTGTGAAGTGCACAACCTTATAGAGAAAGCAGCATTTACCTTCCATCTGTGAATTAACTTAAGCTTCAGATGTACAAAGGTGAGATTTCACATTAACACTATGCAGAAAGCTCTAAGTACATCCAGCTCATTTAGACTCTGAAGCTGAAAATACATTATTAGTTTAAAACAATTACAAATATTCTTCTTAAGGCTATGGGAACTTCAAGCTCTAATTACTGTATTTAGTAGTGTGGACAACACCATTTCAGGTCTGTAATATTCTTATCCATGGTATACAATGGAAAATAAAATAATAATAATAAAAAAAAAAGACTTGGCCTCCAAAGAAAACAGTCAGACTGGGAGAACTTCAAAAATGAGCTCTAATGCTTTAAAGTTCAGAAACGGAATTTGTTTACTTCCTCCCTAGATGTTTATGGAAAAATCAATCTGAAAGAAGTCAGACATGCTGTTATACCCAGAATTGCCTAGAATAGGTTTGCCATAATTTCCTGGGGGGAGGAAAAAAAAACCCATGCAGTGAAACATTTCGAAGGATACGCTGTTAGAACGGCAGTTTTACACAGGAAAAAAGCAGGGATGTTGTAGTGCTCAAACATCAACTCCGTCAGTTTTTCACGCTTTGCTCTAGTATTCCACTAAAAAATAATAAATCCAAACCACAAATAAGTGGCCAAAAAGAAGATGTGTTTGCACAGTAACAGGTTGCTAACACATTAAAAGAACGGCAGACACGGTTTCAAATCAGATCAAAAGATAGATTTCTAGCAGTTTACTTCTTTATAACCTTTTTTATTCCAATTATACTACAAGAAATTAATGCTTATCTATCACACGAAAGTGATACACACCTTTCCTGTTACAACAGAGATTTCTTTATACTTCTACAGCTCTTCCAGTATCAGTCTCTGAAAGAACTCTCTAAAACAAGTACCATGCCCATTCCCAAGGGGAAAGCTACATGAAGTAACTTGCCCAGTGGGAAGAAAAATAAATCCAGATTTTCCAGTTTCCAAGGTATCTTTCTACAGTTCTACTGTCGGTGATTAAGCCAGGATACAGCTCAAATATTCAACACATTACCGAAAACGTTTTTCCCAAGCCAATACAGTAAGATCAGGTCTGTAAGGAGAATGTTAAGGGGAACCTCTACTCAGACACCCACTGAGCCACCAAACATGAAACAGCCATTGCAAATTCATCTACACTCCACAAGCTGCAATTCAACACAAGGGAATAACGAAAAAGAAAATCCTTTTCATAAGATTTTATTAAAGAAAGGTATAACTTGTGTATGGCATTTCTACCTTTTCTACTCTGATTTCAAGATCTGCCCTTTAAATGCTGAGCATTATTAAATGACAGAAACCTTGTCCACTGATTTTCCCAGAAATCTGCATTCACCCACTTCAGTTGCCTTACAAGATCACTTACAGAAACAAAGACAGAAAAATTAAAACTTCTCCATTATAAATGCTATTCTGTGTCATGTAATAGTAGTTTGTAAGGCTGAATGAAGCAGATTTTCAACAGCATTTTATTATGTGTAACTTATATATAACACGTCCAAACATCTTTTTCCTTTTATTCTAGGCAGTAAATTTTTTTTTTAGATTTTTGACTTCTTTTCAATAAGTAAGAAACAATAGCATATTGCAAATACTTTCTAATACAACTCATATAAACCTTTTCAAATTGGTTTGGTTTTTTTCCAGAATCTGGCAAAGTATTTTAAAATTGTCATTTCTATAGCTAGGATTTAAAACTTGTCACCTAAAAGCCAATGTCAGACTTATCCAAGACTAATGTTTGTAGAGTCATCAAAAAAGACTTATCAAAATGCAAAGCTCCTTTTACTCACTGGTGCTTCAGACATAAGGACAGGATGCAAACTTGCTTCAGATTTAATGTGCATCTTGTAAGTGTGATCCAGTATTGCCTGGAAACTATCCCAGTCTTCAACTGTAACAAGATTGAGGCAACCAGATTAGTTACATCCAAGTTTTGGTTTATTTCATAAGTACATAGAGGTTTTCCATTTTTTTTTTTTTTTTGCACAGAGCTCTTTAGTCAAAAGCTATCTCACCAGACATAAACCTCTTTTAACAGCTCTGCATAATCCTCTTCCTTTGCAACTACCAAGACTTCAAGAATTATGGTGAAAGTCCACTAACAGTGAAAACCAACCATATTCCATGCAATTTGTAAATCAGGTATCTGTTCTTACAGCTTGTTGACATGAAAGCTATGACCTTCTGCAGCCTGGCAATGCTATTTTAAAATCAGGTAGAAAAAGACAGAGCACCATACTCATTCCATTTTTTAAAGGTGAAATGGCCTCCATATTCTCCCTCGGGACTCTCAGGGCATTGGTGTCTATGTAGTAAGTTGGGCCCCCTTGTTTGCCTTTGTCACCATCTATCTCCATCAGAGTGCTGCCATTGTCTCTTTCCAGCACTACGCCAATGGCTGTTGGAAAATCAACCTGTAAGGCAAAAGGCAAGCAGTACAAGAGGATTCATAATGTTTTGGATGTTGGTTTTTTTCCTCATAAATTCAGAGGTTTCCTTATACAACCCAGTTATAACAAAACCCAGTGTATTCTGAAAAGCTGGAACTCACAAACAAGACCCAAGGCATAAATTCATATTGTATTTCCATCGAGGCACACAGACTCTCACCTTTGGACAGTCCTCGCCTGCATAGCCTGCTCTGACAGTGTACGAGCCAATGTCAAACACCAGAGCCCCAACTTCATCTGAAAAGATTGTTAATAAATGGTGAATGGTTATTGCACTCTTCTGCAACCCTGACCTTTCCCTGCCCACTGCCTGCTTTGCTTGCAAAAGTAGAAAAGCCAAGGGATCGAGGCAAGGAGAAACTTCTCCGCTCAGAACTCCAGTTACCAGAGAGCTACCGGAGGGCTGCAGACAGGCTTTGACTGCAACCCCTTCCTCTCGTGTGAGTAAAAGGGGAATTTTAACAGACGAGGGCGAACGTGGTTGCATCTAAACAGATCACAAGAAAAAGCTTTCAAAAAGTTCTAACTTAGCGGCCACTCGAAGCCGGGCGAGCCCGGAGCTCCCGGGGGGATCGGGATGAGGAAGGTGGGACTGGAAGCAGCGACCGTCCGAGTGGAGGGGCCACAGCACGAAGCGCCCTCATCCCTGCGGGCCCCGATCCCCGCTGAGCTCTGAGCTTCCTAAGGCAAAAACCTGTCTGAAACCATCCCCCGGACCCCAGAGCCCACGGGGGGACCCGCACCCGGGTCCCGAAGCACCGAGACCCTCCCCGGCCCCCGGTATCGCCGATCCTGCCCCAGGCCGCGGCCCGGGCGGTCCCGGGGGAGGGGCACCTCGGCCCAGGAGGACCCAAACAAGGCCCCCGCTGCCGGCTCCCCCTCACGGGTGGGACGCGGAGGGGCCGCGAGGGCTCCGGGCCGGGCTCAGGGAGGCGGGAAGCGCCCGCGGGAGCCGCACGCGCCGCCTCGCGGGGCGGGGGAGGGGAGGGCGGCGCCGGACTCACCTCCCCCGTACACGCCGCCGCTCATGGCTGCCGCTGGGCTGGGCCCGGCCCCGCCGTTCGCCGCGCCCGCACCGCGCCGCCCGGCCGGCCCCGCTACGCGCCCGCCCCGATGTCCGCGGGCCCCGCGCTCCCCGCCCGCTCCTCTCGCCGCCGACCCGGCAACAAAAGCGCCCCGGCCGCGCTCCCGCCTGCGGCCCGGCCCGACCCGCAGAGCCGCCGACCGCCCGCCAATGGCAGCCCCGCGCGGGCACAGCGGGCCAATCGCCGCCCGATGGAGGCGGGGCTGTTCCCAAGGAGAGCCAATCCGGAGGCGGGATGGGGAGGGCGGGCAGGGGAGCTGGGAGAGGCGGGCGGGGAGGGAGGGGCTGCGGGGAGAGATGGGTGAGGTGGGGACGGTGGAGGGGGATCACGGAGTCTTAGAATAGATGAGGGTGGAAGGGAATACAGTGGGTCACCTGGCCCAAACCTCCATGCTCAGGCACGGTCGTCCCAGAGCACGTGGCACAAGATTGCGTCTAGGCGGTTCTGGGATATCTCCCAGAGTGAGGGAGACTCCACACCCTCGCTGGGTAACCTGCTCCAGCGCGCAGTTACTGCACGGTAACGAAGCTCTTCCTTATGTTCAGGTGGAACTTCCTGTGCATCAGTTTCTGCCCTTTGCGTCTTGTCTTATTGCTGGGCACCACCGAGCAGAGCCTCGGGGATAAGCCACCACCACAGCCGAGACGAGAGGACATAGTCCCAAGCTGCCCCAGGGGACGTTTAAGTTGAACAGTAGAAAGATTTTCATCATAGAAAGAGTGATTAGACATTGGAATGGGCTATCCAGGAAGGTGGTGGAGTCACTGCTTCTGGAGGTGTTTGAGGAAACACGGGATGTGGCTCTTAGTGCCATGGTCTGCTTGTCGTGGTGTTGGGTCGTAGGTTGGACTCGATATCAGAGGACTTTTCCAACCGAATTGATTCTGTGATTTTGTGATTCCCCCGCTGCTGTCACTGATGTGTTGGGCTCTTGCACTGAGAATGAAATGTGTATGAAGTACATCTTGATACCCGCACGTTGTGTTGTTCCTTTCTCGTTTGGGGCACAGCCCTCGATCCCTGAGGCTGCTGTGCCTGCAGGGCTGGGCGGTTCAGATCTGCCAGCTCAGCTGCCAGTTTCTCAGCTGAACTTGTAATTAGGCTTTCACATCGCCTTGTTTGATGTCGGCGTGCTCAGCCAAACCTGGTGTTCAGCCAGAACAGCCAGAGAAGGGAAACCGTAAAGATGCAGGAATTCAAGAAAACGAAAGAGACCTCAGACAAAACCAGCAGTTAGCATTAGAGAAGACTAAAATTCTAGCTGGAGGGGAATTGGCTTAAAGGGAAAGTGTTCCTGGTATGCACCTTCTTCAATTCTTATATGAAATGAGTGGTTTTTTGGAGGGGCTGGGGAGCTGAGTGTTCTTTTAAAGTTCACATAAGATTTCTTATTTCTTATTATTAATATCTTAATAAGGATCTCCAAGTGACTAGATTTAGTCAGCATAATAGAATATTTTATTTATTACCCTTATGTTTGCCTATAAAATGCTACATAGCATAATGGGTGATCTTAATAGCAATTAATTATTGGACTGTAAATAACAAAAAAAGTGTTTCTTAAATTTTCGTCAGAAGACAAAAATTAATGGTGTGAGCTCGCTTTGTCTTATTTTGATAGGGAGTTCAGAACTTCCTACAAAGCTTTGTTTTTTGTCTAAGTTGTGACTTAAATTTCAGTTTTATCTCCTTATTTACACTGAGTTTAATCAGGGAGGTAAGAAGAGAGACAAAATTGACATTTCGTGTACCCAGTAGTTTTATGCAGGAAATTTGTAATGCTGTTGAAAATAGATCTAATTATTGGAAATGTCAGCAAAATTTATGCTGGTGAAGGAGAAAATCAGCCTGGATGTGTGTGTTTGGACTGCAGCTCCCAACATGCTTCAGTTAATGCTGGGCTGGTGACCAGCAGTTCCCTTTTAAGGGGGAGGGTGTGAAAACATTGGAAAAATAGTAAAATCCAAGAGTTTCAAGGGGCAACCAGTTGTGGGGGTTTTCGAGCACAATTATGATGGTTACAAGGAGGTGATTTGATTTACTGACTCTCAAGACTGAGGGATTTAATTTGATACAGTCTGACTCTCTGGTTCTTTATTGAGCAAGCTTCATAGTTTTATCATGCAATTAAGAAATTAATTTTTTTATATAAGTTATAGTACACTACAAGTACACTATACTGATGCTAGCATTTAAATGCTGTGGTTTCATTAACTATGCATCATAAAGTCAGTGCACCTTGGTTTTGTATTATGGAATCTTTTAAAGTTAGTATGCTATCATGATTTCCAGTATGTGGCACTAATACTCAAGGTAGAGCTGTTCGAGGAAAAGGAGGAATTTATTGCAGATGGGAAAAGTGTTTCAGAAAATCTGGAATTATTGTGCCAAAGGATCTTCATTTAGCTCCTGCTTGTACTTAATTTTGTAGTAATGATTCATTGTATTCATGTATTAATTGATTCCGTGTGATAATTGACACTTTAAGCCAGATCCTGCTCACTGCACAAGAGCTGCTTGTGGCTGATCAGCAAGCCAGAAACTAACACAGCATTTGGTTGCTTTATTTTTCTTCATTATTTCTTCAAGACAGAAGAATTCCTGGTGATGCTGTCAGGAAATGTGTGCCATGGTACAGAGGATTGTGGCATGTGAGGCTTGGAGAGAGGACCCACCTTTACCATGCTGATAGGCTGATGGGGACCGATCGTGAGAACTGCAGGTAACGTGCACTGGAAATCCTGCTGGTATCTGAAAGCCTCAGGATCTGACAAGCATAAGGAAATAAAGCCAAATCCGTGAAATCCTCAAGAAGCCTGGAGGATAAGGGGAAGGAAATTTAGACTGACAACTCTCCAGGTCTTACTTTTCTCTGCCTTGCACTTTCATAGGCACCAGTGGAATGTGTGCAGGACATCAGGGCTGTTTGATAACATTTTGCAGCGACTTTGATTTGCAGCAGTGTGAATCACCCCACGAGCTTCAACGCACAAGGGAAGTAGACTCCAGGTGTCTGTTTCCAGCAGAGTCCAGCCCTGCTTAAATTTTGGATTATTTCAGTCATCCTACGCTTGCATAAGAGCAGGTGAAATCTAAAGTTTTGCCGCTGACCATAACGCACCCAGATGTTTGGGGGAGTTTTAGGTATTTCTGCTTAGTTTTCTCACAGGCAAGGATTATAAAATCAAAGTAGACAGAAACAATGAATGTACTTTATCTAAGTTCCCATATTGGTACAAATGGCTGTAATATCTCGGCAGGAGTTGCAGGTGCAGGTATAATGCAAACTGTGTGCTTTTCATGGGAATATCACATACCTCTTTACTGTATGTGATGTATATAATAACTCTAGAGCCAGATATGAACATAAATTGTCCTGAGAAATAAAGAAAAGAATAATTTTAAAAGTGAGGCATGAACCAAGGCACCAAATACTGATGCTTACTCATAAGCAAAAGTTATTTTCATCAGTAATAGTCTGGAGAAGGTAAAGTTTCCTAATTATTGCTTTGAAGTTTTTAAAACTTCACTAAGATGTAATTGTTTCAAGCAAATACTTTCACCTTTTTAGTAACATAAAGCAGTGTAGAAAGTGATGTATATGCCAAGCCAAAACTGAACAGAATGATTTTTTGTTTCTCAACAAGCTGCACTTCCCCATGGGGTGGTTGATGGCCTGTTGCTTTTGAGCAGTGCCATACAAGTGCCAGTCAGTCTCTCAGACTGCAGTGCCAGCAGACTGGCTGTGACAATGGCTTATTCATAACGTCTGTGTTCCTCCTTGATTCTTGATTGCAAAATGCATGTTAAAGGTTTTATTTTTTTTATTTTCAGATGAGGTCTTCGATGTTTATGTGAACTGAGAAAGCATCTGTAGATGAAAGAGCAAAATAATCATTAATACTCATTCAGTCAAAAACTTTGTATGACCTCTCAGCTTTCCACTTTCTTTGCTAAAATACTTGGGTATTTTGTCAATTTAAATACTTCCCTTCCTTACTGGGATGCTGTGAGTATAAATACACTGTCATTCTTCTTCTGCAGAGAAAAAGCAAGAACAGAAACTAAATGCTGAACCTCACTAAGGGGCCTCAACGTTGGCATAATGACCTCTAGGTTCTTACCTCAGGCTGAAATCCAAATGCTCAATTACGTTTCATATAAAATGTACCAAAGACAGACACCTTAAACCTGAATAACCACTGTACAGGCTGGCTGGGCTTAGCAATTGAAAACGTAGAGGAGAAGAGATGTGTCTGAAATTTCTTTGTGCAAGGCAGTTCTGGGGATATGTGTTCTGGAATCTTCTTTTGGAGCTGGTGTGTTTAACTAGTCCTTTTGTAAAGGCCCCGTGATTCAGTCTTATCTGAGGACATGATTGAAGGAAGAGGTCATGGTTCTTGCCATTAATGCACAGTCAACTTTCCACCATCAATGGATGGCCTGACTAGAGTTTGGAGATTATGCTGAGATTCCATCTGACTGGCTGGAATAGTTGTGGCTAGGATACACTGGAGAATGGGGGGAAAATATCACATAATATTAGTGCTGCTTTATAGTTCTGAACCGTAAGTGGTCACTGTGAAACCAAATTAGGGGCATCCAGACCCTTTTCTTGCTTAGATCAGGCAGAGTATGGATACACAGATACAGATTTGGTCAGCAATGCACAGCAATATTTGCCTGGAACTGGTTCTGAGGTAATAGGTCTGCTGGGCTGAGCCAGCCCTGGCCAGAACTGAAGTGTGCTTGTATTGCCCTTCTCAAATGAGTCTCTTGTGTACATATGTCTCACTTGGCTCAGATCTGGCAGAACTTACTGTTTCAGGCTTAGTGCTTGGTCTGTAGTCCCTTTGGATTCTTGCAGGGCTTATTTGCTTGGCAGCTGGGCCACCTCTGACCTGGCTCAGTACCTCTCATCTGCAGAAACAAAGCTCTTTACAGCTGGGAACCAGCTTAGCCTGATAAACAGAAGATCTTTGTGTCAGCTGAGCCCTGCCATTAATGAGGCACGTTGATCCCCTGTCTTTCCCACTGCTACAGTTGGAATCTGGGTGTAATAGCTGAGCAGGTAGCATGGAGTGCAGATCTCCTGTTTCTTGCTCAGATGCTCTGTCTTCAGCCTTGCAAGGTTACCTCAGTAGCATTTTCAAGCTGTGATGCTGTGCAGCCAAGAACCATGGCTCTGTGCAGCCACGGGGAAGGAATCCCAAAGGAAGCTGCTGCCTGACCTCCTCTGAGAAAGGAGAGCCCGAGTCCCTGTTTCTGCATGTGCAGGCTTTGTTGGGTGAAATGAAGCAGTCTGGGGAGTAGAGATCATCAGTGATCTTACAGGTGTTGTGACACATTTTGTGTCACCTTTTTGGAACACTTTTGAAATCTTGGTCTGCTTTACTGTAGAAAAGAGTTTTCACTTGACATCTGGAAATGTTTGTTATGAGGGGAGGTTTTGGTGTAACCGTGTCTGTTCTGTGCTACGTTTGTTCTCCCACCAGGAGAGGGCACAGGCAAAGCAGGGGCAGAGGCACCAGCAATCCACATAATGCAGCAGGTTTTGGAATACAAACTAGAAGAGCATTACTTCCACTGGGCTTCAAAAAACAAGTATTGTCTTGGTTTATGTACTATTGTACAAAAAAAAAAGATCGTTATAAAATTAATTATTGAACAGTAGTGAGGAAAAATAACAGTGCATTTGCTGGATGGGCATGTTTGCAAAGAGATTGTCACTTCTTTCCTGAATTCATTCAGATCATTACTATGACACGTAGGTACTTTGTCATCCCAAATGAGTATGTAGAGCAATGCAATTGCACTGCAGGAAGAAGAGTGATGTGGAAAAGGCTCTGCTTTTATTGAGGAGATATCAATTTATAGAAGAAGCTAAGGATTGCAGTGTTTTATCTGAATATTTATTCACAGAAGATGTGTAATTCTAGGGCAGTCATGCTCCAGCTGTTCAAAAGTATCAGCTGCTGAATTACAGCATCAGCACACATCTGTATTAATATGCTCCATTTTAAAGAACCATTGGGATTGTATATAAGACTTTTGCATTATTTATGTTTATAATTTGATGATTATTTGAAATTTGCTGTAACAGGTAAGTTCATGGCATTTTTCAAAACAAGTGTAAGAATTCTGATTTTTATGTTGAGAGATCTGCAATATCTTTTTCTTCCACTTCTGTAGTTATCTTAGAGTCTGATTCTTCTCTCACACCACACTGGTACAGTGTCTTTTATTTCAGTGCAGCAGAATTGTCTCCAAGAGATGCATCAGGGCTGAGACACCTTCCTTGCAAGTGAAATTGAGGGGAATGAGTGTTCCCAAGGAAAAGTTGTCATATAGTGCAGAACCTGATAAGATCTGCAGATGGCAAGTTTTCCTTGGGTCCTGATCTGTCAGCTCATGAGAGTGGGTAATCTTCATTATTCACTCCTTTATGTGAGAATTAGCTAAGGCATAGGGAATACTGACTAGGAGAGTGGTCAGGGATGTTCTTTCTTACAGGACATAAACAGCATATAACAGCACCGCTCCATGACAGCCTTGGTATTTTGTATTTATTAAGTGCTGGAGCCTTACTTGTTTTGTTTGAACGATAAACAAAAATAGAGATAGAAAACTGTCTAGCACTGTGGGATGCTTGTGGTAGGGAGAGCTAATTTAAGAAAATCTCAGGTATTTTTAAACTAGTGCTTTTAGGAAACTGGGTTTATGCTACCTGCTTGATTGCTTCCACAGATGGTAAGGTTGCAGCATAAGCTGCATTATAATAGCTGACAGCAGAAAATCCATCTAGAACGCAGACTGCGTCAGTATCTTTATCTTAGGAAGAGCTTTGATCAGAAATTTTTGGTTTTTTGAGACACACAAAGGAATCCAAACATGAAACACAACTGGAGGAAACCAGGCCTTTTAAGCTCTGTTTCTCAGAAACTACTTATTTTCAATGGCTTGTTTAGATCTACCTTAAAAAAAAGCCCAAAGCTGTAGACACAGTTTCTCTAAGTGTGCATGAGCCAGGTGCCAGCACAGAGAGAGCCAGTCCCGGGCACTCCAGACCTGTGCTGCTCTGTACAAGTTCTGGTGCCACGTGGATCCTGAGGCTGCAGCACCTGCCAGAACCATGGTTTGTTTGACTTGGTAGCTGATGGTTAATCTGAACCACCAGCTCTGAGGGTAAGTCAGCAGGGGCTGCAGGGGTCAGCAGCACATTTGACCTTGCCCTGTCTTGTCAAATGGTTGGACTTGCCATTGTCCTCTCTGGTCAGAACTATTCCAGTTTTCCTGCCCCAGGGTTCCCCAACTGTAGTGGTCATCACCTATTGGAGTATTTTGGCACATAGGGGTCAGCAGAGGCTGATCTGAGTCATCAAGGTACTAGATGACAAATGCAGGAACTGGAAAAAAGATGGAGTGAGAGTAACGAATTGCTGGGTTTGGATGCATCTGTGTTAATATGCAGACTGTGTCTATGAATTTGATTAAAATGGAGTACTAAAGCAGTGTGTTGATAGCCAGATGTTTGCATTTTCTGAATGTTAGTACTTTATATTCCTTAGTTTATCTCACTGAATTTCACTGTAATAACGTTCCCAGATAAAGCTAAATCATGGGAAAGCCAGAGAATGCTGAAAGGCTGTCATTTCTGCTCCAAAGGAATGTTGTTATCTTCCAGCATGAACACCCTTGACATCAGCTGGTCAAGCTGCAATATTCCTAATGGAGAAGCACAAGGTCACTAATAATGGGTTTGGCATCATCTGACAAGGCACATGTCTGTCCTCTAGAAGGACAGAGAAAGGAAAAAAAAAATTCATTGTGCTTGCTCAACAGTGTAATGTTCAGAATCGTATCCATAGCCTAGGAAACAAAAAACATCATTCACCCCATTGATGTTTACATGATGTGACAGTGTAAGAGCCTTTAGAGAAATAATATGTTCTGATAGGTTTAGGGGGTTTTTCTGTAACTCTGTGGCATAAAGGGCACTGGGCCTGCTAAAGCTCATTTTCTCCAGCTGAAAACCAGATTGGAGTAGATGCACCTAAAAGGAAAGACAGAATTTGAAAGGATGGAGAAGGTGTGATTGTCCTTTATGCCAGGTGACTACAAGCATGTTTAAGTGGATGAATTCTGCAACAGGATGCATTTCACAAGCATTTAAATGTTAAGCCAGAAAAATGCTGAAGACTTTTGATTCCCACTCACTTGAATGAGCTGATCCTTTTCTGGGACAAATCACTTCAAATAAAATCAGTAATAACTTATTTATTGAGTGATTCCTGTCTCCAGTCTTTTTTAACAAACTGAAGAATTTTTAATTTAATTTGCTAATGTGCTGGCAAGTTATATCAGTGTACAGAAAGGATCCTTTAAGGATTGGCAATCCCGTTTTCCATCGGGCACTGCATATGCTAGACTCAGCAGTATGACACAATGTCACAAAATGAGCATAAGTTTCTGGTTTTGTGCCTCTTCCTAAGACTCCATTAGAAATCTGGTTTCCTGACTGCAGCTCTGTACTGGTGTCTTTCCCTTCTCCCCATTTACAGACTGCATCAGTCCTCGTTGTGCTGCCCAGGACGTTCACAGATCAATCTCCCACTATGAAACACAGGCAAGTTTATAGGCCTGGATATGATATAAAATGATGAAGATTTTAAGACCATCTCTTTGCAAAAACAAGAAAGTTTTTGCATACTTAAATACTTTCTGTTCTTATATCCAACAACATTTCATGCAAAATATGTCCGTGACAGACTGCATTTGTTCTTACAAAAGCACATTTGGGAACACTGATGGTAAAGTTTTTGTTCCGTTGTGATAGTAGGTGGAAAGTTTGTAGTTGGATCTAAATTTCTGCAAAGAGTAATTGTGAAAAAATTAGGAACTTAGATTTGGGTCATCAAAGAGAAGATTTATGGAAACATAGAGCTTGCATTGGCCATACACATATTGATGAACTTTGCCTTCTGTGGTTTCTCAACACAAAATAGTGCTTATCCTCATGTCAGGAAAAAATGTGATATCAGAGGTAATGTTATACTGAGATTTCACTTTGCTCAGATAAAGATATTTGTCAATTATAACCCAGCAGAGCATTTGCTAGTATGATGCTGCCAGAGTTTAAATAATTAAAAATGAGTTGTCTTCAGCAAATGAATAAAGTACACCTAATGGAGCATTATCATTTGAATATATTTTGTGTTCATTACTTGTTTGGTCGTAAATTTCAGTCACTTGCAATGGCTCATTCAGCCTTTTTGGAAAATTGTCATGATACAAATGGAATGCCTTCTTCCTGATTGCAATGGGATGGTAGATTTTGAAAACAACAAAAATTAAACCCTTTCTTCTATAAACCTTTTCAGCAATAGCACTGAAAGCTCTTTCTAAAGGAGTTTGAGTCCTTATTCACTTTGTACAGCTGGGGAAACATTTTGTGAGAGCAAGCTGGTAGTACAGCTGAGGTAAATGACTCGGGTCTCCTGAAATCTCAGCTCACTGTCCTAGATGTGAGGACAGTCAGAGGCTGCTGCTGGTCTAATGACATTTTCTCTCAGGTAGTTGCTGATTCTGTATAGATCTGAGACTTACTGGAAGCAAGTGAAAGAACTGAGTGGAGATACTTGTCTTCCCATTATTTGGTGATGTACAACGTGTGCTGCTCTGTGCAATTACCAGTTCGAACTCTTCCTTCTGTTACCCTTAGAAAGTCATGTTTTTAACAGCATTTCCTCGGTAGAAATGTGTACACTGCACTTAATACACTGATTCTTCCTACCTTTGTACTCTGTTTGCTCTTGGAGGACCTGGATGTAATTTTTTAACTTAGGTATTGGCAAAGTTTCTTGCCTTTATTCTTGTATGAACAAGCTGGGCTTCTCAAGCCTGTCTGTCCTCTTCTTCAAAGATCTTCTTCACCTAAATTTGAATGCATCTGAATTTCAATGAGTGCTAAATTTTACTCCAAAAAATTGTAAGTAATTGAATTTAGACAGCCAGGTATAGAAATATCCTATTTGCAGCTGCAGGTTACTTCTATTTCATTTCAGATTTGAAGTGGGGCAGAGTTCAAATACATCTAATGTGTTTTCATCAATTCAACAGGAAGCTCAGTTGTCATGGTAGAGCCATTCCCATCCAACTTTTACATAATAGCTAAGTGGTTAGAGCAGCCACCTCAGTTCACTTCCTTCTTCAGTTCTTATTTCAGAGAATTGTGCCCTTTCCTTTGGGTTATTAAAATGATCTCAGTGATAATGCTTTCCAGCATGCTCTTTGAAAGCTGTTTTTTTGTGCATTTAGGAATCCAGAAATCCTGAGGTTTAGAGAAGAGCGAGTAAAAGGATGCCTGATCCTGAATTGTAATTGGTAATATGTACAAGCAGGGATGGAAGATGCTTTTTTTGGTTTCATACACAGAATTTCTTCAGTTTTACTTAATTATAGTGGTGCAGATGCTAAAGAATCACAAAGCAGTTTTCCTTTTCATCTTACGTATGATTTTTTCCATCTAATTGTGGAAGAATTAACCCCACCCAAGCTTATCTCTCTACGTGACAGACAGCTCATAGTGTGGTCAAATTCATTGTGATCGTGCTGTACAAAAATAGCAAAATGCTGTTTAATTTGTTCTCTGATGTTTGTCTAGAATCATGTCTCCTTTAGGCATAGTTATCAGTAACACTAAATACAACTGCCAATGTGTTTAATGTCATGAACACAAGAACTCGTGTAAAATTTGTACAAATGCATTGTTAGGGGAAAATGAGGGTACAAGAGATAATTTAAATAACTATAATAGTAAATAACTTTGTGTAGCAACAAAGAAAGTGAAAAGGAAATGAAAAATACATCCACTTGTCTGAATACTACTATGAGCTATTTTAATGGGAAATTTTAACAGAATTGAAAAAAAAAGAGAATAAACCCAGCATCTAAATTATCAAATAATCAAAATAATCAAACCCTAATTTGCTTCAATTAAAGACTTAGAGATGCTCCCAATGCTTTAATTAAGAAAAAAATGAGAAAGTTTCTTATTCACCTCAGCAGGCAGCTCTGCAAAATGGAAGATCCCTGTGCTCCTCTGAAGCCATTTAATGCATATATGAGCATGGATTCCCAGAACTATCTATAATGCATATAGTGCTTTCTGCTCTCAGTGGCTTTTTTTCCCACTCTCTTTACGTCATTTGCCATTTGTGAGGGTTGCCAGGGTAATGACCAATCATCCCTGGAGAGATGCCTGCTAGTAAGGACAACATAGGCTTTCTCTTTTTTGGTATTCTGCAGTATGTGTTTGAGAGCTATTCTAGCATCAGGATTGCAGAACTTTTGTTTAGTTAGTAGGGAGGGAAAGTTTACAGAGTATGAAATAACAGCTTACAACTACTGAGGTAAGTGAGGATTTTTCCTTTCTATTTTATTAACAGTCCTGTCTGGATTTATTCAAAACGTTGAGTATCATTACTTTGTTGTTGTTGTTGTTGTTATTCGCGTAGCTGACCCTGAAATTAGTAATAGCAGAGAGGTTTTACCTAATTTGAACAATGAAATCTTAGTAGTGCTGCATATACAGCAGGTCAGGATTTTATTCTCCTTGTAACTATGAATCCCACAGCCTTTCTCTCTACTGCAATCACCATATACATCCACTGTACCCAAAATATTTTCAGAAGAATTGAAAACAAGAAACCCACAGAGTGGTGTAATGCAGATTTCAGAGCATTAACCGCGGTTGCCTCTCAGGCAAATGGGAAGTTCTGAATAGTCTTCATTGTACTGTATGTATGGAATATGCCACATCAACTGGAAACTGAAAATCCAGAGTGCAGTCCTGTCCCACAGGATGTTGAAGATGTTGAACCCATGTTGTTTTTAAATTTTGACTATTGAATAGGCACTTGCAGGCTCATAGGCTCTTTGCTCACCCATGGACTGTGGGAAAATATAGCTTCCAGACTGCAGGCATTTTTTCTGGAACTGGGATCAGTAATGTAAGCTGGTACTGATAATTGCCTCTCTGAATAGGCCCAAATTTTGTTCTTTTGCATGTGAGGGGACCTAAATAATATGTAAGAGAGGAGGCAAAAAAATATCTCTTCAGAAGTTCCAAATGATCTCTGAAGTTTCTATGATGTATTTACGTGTAATCTGGGTTATGACAGATATGAGTGAAATGTTTGGTTTGTGTTGGTTTCTTTTTTTGTTGTTGTTGTTTTAAATGACTCCCATTAGAACCATTCTGAGTCCCAAGCATCTCTGTTGGTACAGTTCCCTGTTTGTGTGATGGCTTCCTGGGAGAAAGGGACAATTGATGCAGTTGTTGTATTGCTTTTCTATGGAATTGCTAAGGTGTGAAAGTTCAAATTAGTAACCGTCTCATCAAAATTACTATTTGCTGCTTAATATACGTGCACCTACGCATGTGCTTCACATCCTGGCAACCTTACATGTCCTGATGGGCACAACATATATTACCCAGAATAAAGCACATATTTATTTCACTCTATTTCCTGCTTACTGCAAATACACGCAGAGTGTAATTTTGACTCACACTTTTCCCCAGTAGAAAAATACGTTGGGGCATTTAATTTAGCATGGCAAATTCCAGTTGCTAAATTCTAGATGTTACTATATATTTCAGATGTGGTTATGATAGCTTTGCATTATCAAAACTACTGGAGCACAGCAGTGAGTCTGGATGTGTATGTATGAAAGAGAAGAGCATTCAGAGCAACAATTTTAAGAGTCTGAGGTGAAAATGATCTTTTCATCAGGCTGTTGAGAAAATATGTTTGTTCAGAAAGTAGACCTGTTTCCTCTTTCTAAAAATTGTTACTGGTTTTTGACATCTGTGTGCTGGATATCCCTTTTAAGCAGTTTAAGATATGAGTAGTGTTAAATACTTAACACAGTAGGGGAAAAAAATCAGTAAGCAGAAAGAAAATATATCATTATCTAATGTTTATCAACATTCCATATGATTCCACCATTTTTAGTAATCTGGGAAGCAAAACCACGAAATGATGATTTTTTATTTTTCTAGATGGTGTCTTATACCAGAAAAATAACATGATGACAGCTAAATAAGGCATGTTAATTATAAAAGTGGGTTTTCACATGAGAGATTGAGGGGTAAAGCTTTCTGGAAAAGATGGTGGGTAGCAAGCCTCAGTCTTTATCTTTCTGTCCACCTTTTTCCTGTCTATCTTCACCATCTCTCTTTCCAATTTAAAAATGCTCCATGGTTGTATTATGCAGAGAATAGCTTTTACTTTCAGACAGTGGGAACAGAGAGAGAAAAGCTGAAATGGGGAGAGGGGAATGAGCCTGCATTGTGAATTATTCACAGCACAACTGACAACAATTAGGGCCAAGGTATTTGTGGCTCTGAGGAGTGATGCAGAGGCCAAGAGCAGGGAGCAGAGAAGGCCCCAAGGCTGGGTGGAACCAAGGGGGTTTGGTGATACAGGAAACTACCAGAGAGCTGCAGGGAACAGGCCAGGAAGAGACTGGTTCCTGGAGCATCTCGGTGATTCTGTGTGCAGGGGTTTGGGTGGTAATTTGGGGAGGATGGGTTGGATAGAGACAGACATTAAAGCCTGAGATGCAGTGTTTGCCCAGGACATGGAGTAAGTGCTGTTCAGCAATTTGACCCTTCTAGTGCCGAGTGTGTTGCTGGAAACTTTGGAGTGGTGAATTCCGGTTGTTTTTTTATCTTGCACTTTTGAATAGATAGAAAGGAAGAGGAATAATTAACAGCACAAACTGACAAAAAGTCAGGCTTCAGACCAGGGTGGGAAAACCAAGGAGATACTCGTGAATGGGAAGACATGTCAGGATGGCAAAAAAGAAGCTTATCCAGTGTTTCCAATGCTTATCCTGGAAAGATTAAGACATGTTGGATAAATGCAAGAATGTATAAAAACATTCAGTAGCCCAAACTCCTCATCCCTTGAGAAACAGAAGGCAAAAAATAAATGAAATCGTCGAGTGAACAAGTTTCTAAACATAGTGTATGACAAAGCAAATCACTGTGGATGACAGCATTAGTGCTATCACTGCACTGGGCACCTCAGCCTGAACTGTGGCCTTTGCTGTTAGAGGTCAGTTCTCCCGAGACCTGATAGATTATTTTATCTGAGAGACGTCATCTATCCATGATCTGGCATAGATTACTTTTTTGGTTGGCTGTTTTGTAGTTTTTTTAATGAACAGTATCTCTCTGGATATATATCTCACAGGAATACTGTGAGTTCTAGTTTGTGACTGTAGTGATTCATGAGACCATCAGATGAAAACTTTACTAATTCATTTTTACCAAACCAAAGCCCTATGGTTTTGGTTTGGAAGCTGGGCTGTTATTGCATTACCTGGTCTGACTGTCCAATGCTATGAATAAGCATATCTCTGTTATTCTGGGATCTGGAGATTTAACTCCAAAACTGTGATGTGAAATCATGATATGTGCCTATTCAAGGCATTAGAAAATAGTTGAATTGCATGAACTTAGTTAAAGTGGCACCAGAAGGCACAGGAATAGTTGCAATATAAATGTCTGATTTTAAACTTTTGGTTACTGGCATTTTGGGAAAAAAAGAGTGGTGAAAATGTGCTTTATCATCCAAAGCTGCAATCCAGGAACACAACAAAGGCATACAGAAGGAAAGTTACTGTTGTTTGACCAGCAGTATTTGACATGCATATTTAGGGAAGACAAATTTGGAATGTATTACAGCACTTCCAATGTCTTTATTAAAGTGCATATTAAGGTTCACTTTGAACAAGTAATTAGAGAGAAAATGTCTTGTGATTTAAAACAGAAGTGGTTGGCAGAAGATGGGCATTTTAAAACACTTTACTATAAGCTTCCAATTTATACTTTTAGTCCTATTTTCGAATTATTTAACTGTGGTTTCATTGCACATCCGTAGACTCTAAGTTTCAAAGAGACTTAGGTACTTTCAAACATTACATCACTTATTCCTGAACATATTTGCTGTATGATGTCAGACCATTCCATTAAACACTTCAGGGCTTGTTTTTTCCCTATATAAGCTGGGAATAACCAGTATTTACCTTATCAGACTATGGATGTTTCTGTTATTCTTTATGTAGTGCTTTGAGTAGTCGTGTTGTTCAGGGCTTAGTTACTTAGATATGCAAAGAGCACACAGCCCTCTGAGATCCCCCAGTTCATCTTGTTTTTCTATTGTAGTTACAAGGTCAAGTTGAAATAATCCCCATGATTATAAGAGCTTGTATGAAAAACTTTCCTGGAGAGCAACATCTGTTATCTGGTGGTAATAGTGATTCAAAGGAGCTCTTTGGGAAGAGAATACAGTCTGTCTCACATGAACAGGATGACTCAGTAGTTCACATTGGGAAAGAGAAACATTCTCCAGGCCTCACAAACGTGATTCTGGAGACTCATTACATGCATTATTATGTGCTTTTGTGAAGCTCATGACACAGCGCAATGGGAATGGTTTCTGGCAGCCACAGCTCTGCCTTCCCAGCAGCAGGAGAGACCCTAAACCATCTGCTGAGCCAGTGCTGCAGACAGACCCTCATTCCCCTGCAATTCCTCAGGGGCAGCACGTGTGGCTCTCATTTCTCCTGTGTGGTGATAACAGCAAAGGGCACTGTGAACTATCCTGTAACGTGACAGGGCTCTGCCACACATACACCCATTTATTTACTGGTAATTAACAGCTCTGACTCTAGCTTGGGTTAACTAGAAATTACATTACTCTGGTGGGCTATGGACATACATGTCAAATTTCATAAGGATTTCATTTTATTAACCATTTTAGCTAAAATTTGAGTCAAATCCAGCCCCCCTTTAACATGACTGCCCTTGCTGCTCAAGGCCTACAAATCAAAGCAGCCTTATATGATCACCTGGGTAAGTGAACGGGCATCCTGCCTTAACCTGGTGGGGATTGATGACTGAAGCTACTCCTGGACTATGTGTGACTGTTCCAGCCCTGGCTGCTTTCACAGAGGCTTCTCTCTGTCAAACATTGCCCTATGCAAATAAAACTACTCGTAGATGCTGTGTAGTAACATTATGTAAAATGCTGAGGACCTGAAATACTTACAGCTTAATTGACTGCAATTCCTGTTGACTTCGATGGGTGTTTTATTCAATTAGGGACTGCAGAATTTAGATCATTGCCTCTGGCTTACATCATTGCAAATATTATTGATGCTTATGAAGCTTTCGGGGATTTTTCAGGCTTTTAGTCCACAAATTGAGTGCAATGTGAAACGCTTGCTCGGGGGTAAGAGAAGTACTTATATCCATCTCATCTTTCATTTACTTATTCCTGAGTCTTTCTGTGCTATTCCTTTGGGAGTGCTCATATAAAATATGCAATTTAACAAAGAGAGGGAAAGCAGAGTTATCTCAATACAGCAAGATTCAAGTTTCATTTTGCACATTAGAAGTGTGCCTTTCTCATTTTCTTGCCTAAAATGTAGAAGTGAATCTGATTAATTTTAATCTCATAAAATGTTGAAATTAAGGCACAGTAAATTTAGAATGAATATTGAAGAAAATTTACAGTTTCCCAGGGGCAAGCATGGATACAGTGCTTGAAACTTAAAACTATGCAGATTGGAGCACTAGAAATTTCAACAAAAGGAACTAACTCCTTTTGGTGAGAAGGGTCAAGGTGGCTTAAAACAAATTTTACCTTTCTAATGTGCATGCCTTACAAAGTCAATGCTGGAGTTATTATGTGAATAGCACAAGCAGGGCTTGTGTAACTTAATTCTGACCTCTCAACCTCTGACCACAGCAGGAATATGGACAGGGTAGATATCCGTATGCTGGCTCTGTGTTAGGCCCAGAGAGAAAAGGGGTACAGCTTCTACTGCTTTTCATTCAATGCTTTGGGCATAAATGGTGAGTAAACCATTTCACATATACTGTGTGTAATTGCATTTAATACTTCTTTTTAATCTCCAATCAGCAATGAAACATCTAAAAATATATATATTTGTAAGTAAATGAAGACAAAAAAGGTTGATAGTGATGGGCACAAACACTTTTAGGACATGTACTGTAGAAAACTGGTTGCATTTCAGGCAATGTATTCTTACTGTAGATCTTCACAGAAAAATCTGCAGAAAGAGCTGGAAAAAGTCATACATATACACATGCATATTCTTAGGTATATTCAGTAAAATTAGAGAAATGCCTCTGTGGGAAAATTGGTACACATCCCAGGCAGAACACTGACCTCCTTTATTTAATTCTGTCATGGTAGGTGAAAAGAAATCGGTCATAAATAAAGGTAGCCTCCTTATAGAAGGCATTTTTTTGCAGCAGCGGAGAGCACAATAAATGTTATCTGTCAGGGAAAGAAACAGGCTATTTAAATTCAGGCAGCAGAGCATCTTCAGTCGGAAGGGCTATTTTTAACTTCAGATGTAGCTTAATTTAGAAATCGAGCAGTTGAAGTCCCTTTTTTTTTCCCCCCATTTCTCCGACTGGAGATTTTTTATAATGATTATAGATATCCTTGTGTGAAGGTACTGAATAGAGTAAAAAATACCTTACCCTGAGCTTCAAGGTCATGAAAATGCACGTCGAAACAAAGCAGCTTTGTGGCAATACACGTGTAAACACAGAGGTCAGATGAGATTGATACACTATTTTATAAGCATAAGGGCCACTTTGGCTATTTTCCAGGAGGCTGCATATAATTTTTATATCCATTTATGCAAGATCTTCCTCAGATCTGAATTACTTTGTGTAGGAAGTGCTGTAATTGCGTACAACCCTATACAACATGTGATAAAGAGAGTGTAAATTCCAGTGGTTTCTAAGGCAGAAATGTTTATGAGAAATCTGGCAATGATTTCCTGCATTGATTTTTCTGAGCCAGCTTCTTGTATTTGGCTTTGTTTGTAAGTTAATCACAAGAATTGAGAAGCTCATTTCGTTATAGAAGATATTCAGAACTAAGAATTGCAGATTTGACTCTATTAAGTGATTACAGGCTTTTTAATGTATTCAGATTCAGAACATGAAAAAATCCTCTCATAAATGGAAGTACTTCCAAGATGGCTTGTTGCAAACACTCCTCTTGCATAATTGCATAGTCTATGTCACTCAGCATTCATCTGGTGAATTGCAATAGCATTTCAGCATAAAACTCGATCTAAGCTGAATTTTATAGTTTACCTCTTCAAGCTCAGCCCAAAGTGATTCTGAAAGCTATTCCAGTTGCATAACAATAACAAGGAGCAGAGAGACATGTGCCATTGCGACAGGAATAATTGAGTTATTAATAAGCTGAATGTGACATGGAAAAGTTGCCTCTATTTCTGAGCATAGTGACACCTTCACCATTAACTCTTAAGCACACACAACTTTTTACAGTTTCTGAAATTTTGCTTAAAAGGTTGAGTGTTTTTGCATGTACAGAAAAGATAACTTTTTCTGTAGTCACCTAAAATCCTGCTATTATAAGTGAAAGCTTCTGCTGCCATTTATTCTTTAACTTATGACAGCTAAAATTAGAGGCTTTCATTCCATTGTTTTTATACACTGGGTAGCATGATGTAATCTAGTAAGAACATCATAAAACAAGTTAGAAATTTAGAGTTATAATCTGTAATGTTCAATGGAGGTTAAAAAGAAATGTCATTTAGAGCTTAGTGCTTCTGAATTGCCCACTTTGGATGGGGATTTCTTTCATCTTCCTCTGAAACATCTGTTTTTGAGGAATGCTCCTTTCCCTGGACATGTTCTGTGTGGAGGGAATATGGGAGTTAGCATAGAAGCTGTCAGAGCCATTAGACTCTGCTGGGGAGTTTCCTTAATTCTCTGCTGGCCACACAAACCTGAATTAAAGCTGAATTTAGTCTCTGGGAGGCATTTTAGTAGTGCTGTCAGACTAGGAAATTCAGACTGTGATGCAGAGTTTGGATTGGGAATGTGAATTCAGAGCCCTTTCTTAAACAGACTTTTCTTTACAATAAAGCAGATATATTGCCCCAATATTTGCTGAAGTGTTTCAGCTTTTGATAGAGAATGTGTTTTTCTCATCAAAGACTAGATCTGAAGCTTGTAGCAAAAGAAACACTCGTCATGTATACTTTCTTGTTTTAGGTATGTTGGTATGCTGTCAAGAGGCAGGATTCAGTTTGCCTATTATGGATGTTTAAAAAAAGACTAAAAACCATCCAAAAGAAGCAGGGGAGTTGTCAAGAAAAAGCCAAAACCCTACAGAATTGAGGATAATATTTTTGGTCTTACAGAAACACAGGACATACTTTAAATAATTTTCTGAATGGCTTTATAAAATCTTGAAATTTATAAAAGCTTGAAATTATAACTGTCCATTTGTATTAGCTTTGTTTTTCTTCAGTCTGTAGTAAACCCCAACTGTTTTGACAGCATATAGTAATTCTATTTTCAGACATTCTAAAATAGCAAGTGTCTTTGAAGGAATATGGTGACACAGAGATGATGAGGCTTCAGTAAGACTGGACCTTGAGCTTCAAGGAAAGCTTGGATTTCTTATGGAGCAGCACTAAAGTGCTCAGTGACCTGAAAGGAGGTTGTAGGTGGGTGTTGGTCTCATCTCCCAAATAATAAGTGATAGTACAAGAGGAAATGGCCTCAAGTTGCATCAGGAGAGGCTTAAATTTGATATTAGGAAGAATTTCTTCACTGAAAGGATTGTCAAGCACTGGAACAGGCTGCTCAGGGCAGGGGATGAGTCACCACCCCTGGAGGTATTTAAAAGACATGTAGATGTGGCACTTGACATGGTTTAGTGCTGGACTTGGCAGTGTTAAGTTAAAGGTTGGACTCGATGTCTTAGAGGTCTTTTCCAACCTAAATGGTAATAATTAGTTTTTATTTAGTAGTTTTCATCCACAGATCTCAATGTGTTTTATAATGAAAGTCAATATCATGGCCTTAATTTAAAGAGATGGAAATGGCTGGATAGAATGCTCCCATGGTTTCATGAGCAGCCCTTAAGACCTGGTTTCCCTCTGCCTTCCCTGCTCTGGGTATCTCCCAGTAGTGACTGGGTCACTCATAAAAGACTCCATAGTGGTCCATACTGGAACCTGAAAGCTGGATCCAGATCCAAGGGGCCCAACAGGATCTCTGAGAGACATGGAATGAAGCTGCTGGAGCCTCAAGACTTTTCTCTCTGTCTGATCCCAAAGCAGTGATTACACTCTTTGCTATCTATATAATCCATTTCCAATGGTGGGGAATCACAACGGATAATGTACTGACTTTTCCATTAAAATTTTATTCGAATTTTTCTCTTCAAAAAATTTAAGCCTTCTCTTCTATGTCACTTGTTGTTACAAGAAAATGTATCAGTGTTTTCTATGCCCACAGATCACAGGAGGGAGGACAAGCAGTGGACTGGAGCTTTCATTAATATTTCTTCTCAGAAATGGGAAATGATTTTATCAAAGTTTGAAAAATCACAAGAAGTAAAAAAATTGATATTTAGGTGAAATACAGGAGACTGTAACAGTCATACTGTGTGTCTAATTATAGAAATACAACATGCTACTCCTGTATAAGTGTTCTCAGGCATCAGTATGTAAGCAGTTCACAGCATATGCAGGCATCATCATCCCATGTTCTTTCATCTTGGAGAAGATGGTCATAGATGAGGAACTAAAAATAGTCCAGTTCAAGAGCGCATGCTCCCTGGAGGTGATCAAAGGCTGAGATGCTGTTTAGGTATGCAGACAACCAGAAGTATCAGAGCAGGAAGAGTGTGGTTGAACCAGTTAGTGCACTGATAAAATCTGCTACTTCTGGCTTCAGCAAAGTTTGTGACAGCAGTAGAAATGGAGTGCAGAAACACAGGGAAAGAGAGGTATAAGGCAATTCCCATAACAATTCTCATAGCCTAACCTTACATGCCTAACATAGGTGCCTAAATGAGGAAGGCAACTTTTCCTGAGCTATTGAGGGATTAAATGCAGAGGATGTTATTCCAGAAAATAATTCAGAATCCACAAGTATGGCTTCTGCTCTGAAGCACCTTTAGAGGAGCCTGACACTCCTCTCTGATTATGAAGGAGACTTGATTTAACTGCCTGTCTTAAGCCCCTGGGTTGATATTGAACACAGCCTGTGTAGGCACTGCAAAGGCAACTTTGCACCTAGGCCTACACATCTAATACTGATAATGTTCTTTCCTGCATGCCATCACCTTGGGAAACTTCCACTTCCCCCTCAGGCTTCTCTTTCTGTTCTTTACATGACATACAGAACTTGTGTGTGGAGGCTGAATAGTTTGTCTGAAGGACAAGGACAATGGAAGAGTATCTTAGGTGTGTGCATTGCATCTGTAACTGAATTGTAAGTCAGACAGACTCAAGGACTCTCCTCTTCTATGTTTCATCCTAGATAGGGGAGGTTATTTCTCTAATCAGGATTGGCTTTCTAAAAGTCCCTGGGAAAATCATAAGTTGAGCTGTTTAGTTCGATAAAATCTCTGAAAAACAGGAAGATTCATACCCAAACCAAAAGCAATAGGTTTTGTGCCATATCTGATGTAAGAAGAAAGCAGTATTTACTTAAAAAGGAATTTATGAAAAATCTGAATTTTCATTAAAATAGATAATTTTTTAACTCAAAAAGGATTATTTTTTTATTTTATGGTTAAAAATATTTTTTTGAAATGTCATTACTGAAAATTTTGCATCCAGAGCCTAGCTTCAGAAGTTCTGTTCAATTCCTTTGCAGCTGACTTGCAGCACTATTAACACTTCTCATGTTTCTCTGTTGCACTTGTTTAATACCAGACAAGGAGCCATGTGGGTGACAGTTCTGTACCAACAAATCTTAACAGACAGATGCTACAATTTGATCCTGATACTCACTGTGTGTTTTACTTAGTGCTGCAACCAGGGCTTAAAAATACAAGCACCAGCTTTTTTCCTGTATATATCTCCATTAAAAAGCCTGTTCTGATCTAACATAATAGTAATAGGAGGCTATTTTTAGACCAAATGAAGGAGGGGGACAATAATATGTGTCATGGTCCAAGAAAGCTGACATTGGCTGACATTCATCACCAGATCTTGCATAAGTATTCACCATACCTAAATTAAGTAGTAAGAAGAAACTTCCTCCTCCTATTAAGTGGTCCTTTATACAGAAAAAGATTAAATTCAGCTGATAATGTCACCAGGAAGTTGGTGCAATATTTAAAATCCGGTTAACAGTGAAAATACTCAGTTGTTCAGGCACAGCTGTGGCAGTGCTACATCCTGGGCTGAGCACTAAGCTGAGGTGTGCAGGGGGGAATCCTGGAGCCAGGGAAACCCAAGGAAGAGCCGGGAGCTCTGCTAGCAGCTGGCAGCTCTCATGAGCAACCTTGGGAGACTGAAACTGTCCAGGGGAGCACTAGTGACCAGGAGTGCTGTGGGCAGGGATCAGGAGGGAATCTTCCACAGCAAGGACTGTGCTCACAGTTTCCAGCCTAGGGAGTGCTCTGGGTCTCTGCCATAACAGTGGGAACTCATCTCACAGTTAAAACCAGTGTTTCTGCCTTATGAAGTCTAACAAGGACAAATGTACAGTCATGCACCTGGGAAAACATAATCCAGGAGTGTATCACAGGCTGGGATCTACCTGGCTGGAGAGCAGCTCTGTGGGAAGGGACCTGGGGACCCTGGTGGACCATGAGCTCCAAAGGAGTGACCAGTGCTGCTGCAGTAATGAAAGCCAGCAGGATGCTGGGTCACATCAACAAGGGCATCTCCAGCAGAGATAAAGAAATCATTGTCCCACTCTACTCAGCACTTGTGAGACCACACTTGGAATATTGTGTTCAGGTTTGGACCCTGCCATGGAGAAAAAAAGTGGACAGGCTGGAGAGGGACCAGAGAAGGGGCAGAGAGATGATCAAAGGACCAGGAATCTTCCATGTGAGGAAAGGCTGAGAGAAATGGGTTTTTCCAGCCTTGAGAAAAGAAGGCTCAAGAGAGACCTTATCACCATCTTCCAGAATTTAAAGGGTGGCTATAAAGAAGATGGAGATTCCCTTTTTGCAAGGAGTCACAAAGAGAAGATGAGGGGCAGTGGGTACAAGTGGCTCCTGAGGAGATTCCAATTGGACACAAAAGCAAAATATTCCACAGTGAAAACAATCAGACATTGGAATAATCTCCCCAGTGAAGTGGTAGATTCCCCAACATTGGACATTTTAAGGTTCAGCTGGACAGGGTGCTGGACCCTCTTGTCTAGACTGTGCTTTTTCCAAGAAAGGTCAGACCAGATTCCTTGAGGTCCCCTTCTGACCTAGTGTTCTATGATTTTATGGTTTGATTTGTTTGATTTGATCTTTAGTTCTTGTGTGAAGGGATCCTTTTTCACTGTCAGTTATGGCTGTAAGGTTGATGGACCAACCCTCTGTGGTCCTTCAGTACTCCATTATACAGAGGAGAGGGAAATAATTTCAGTTAAAATAAAAATTAGAAACACTGAGCAGAGATGCCCTCAGCCAGAAAATTAGGAAACTAAATCCCTGATACTTAGCGTGGAGTAACAAAGTCATAGTGGCTATATTTTCCCAGAACTGAAAAATTAGGAATTGAGCAAGGAAACAGATGTTTATGCAGTATGATAATTTAGTCTTGGAGGTGACAAAATAATGAAGCTAATTTTTTGTTTAGGAATCTGAGTATTATTTTCTTGTTTATGTAAATAAGGGTAAATATGTGTAAAAATATTTGACTAAAAATCTCAACAGAAAGAACAAAAGAATAAAACCAAAGAAATGGTTTCAATGTATAAAGAAAGACTTGTTCAGTGAACCCCTCAAATATTTGTAAAAAAATGAGCAAAGTGGTAGCAAAGGCAGCTAAAGGGAAAAGCATTTTAAACATCTAGTAAGTAGACTAATTTCTAAATATAACTACTCTAATAAATTACTTTGGAAACTTATACACAGAGACACAAAATATCCTCAACCCTGTTGTTGAGAAATGACATGAATTCATTGGAAAAGTACACTAACAGCGTTCATGGGTGTGTGTTTTATGGAGGGAAAATTTGTTTCCTCGATGCATATTCATAAACAATGGATTAATCCAAGCACACACCCTATATCTGTGTTGGTGCTAAAAGCTTCCAATGCCACAGAAAATACACACACACATAGATCTGCTCACTGCACTATTGTGAAGTTTTAATGTTCTTTACAGTCTATTTTTTTTTTGTACTTTTTCCTTGTGAGGAGGGAATAAGCAATCATAGCTACAAACATGTTCTTCTGCAGACAGAACTCCTGGTGAGCATGGTGCTTCCACACCCCTGGGCCTGCTCCTGTGCCATCCCATTATTTCTGGTGCCAGCAATTCCTCAGCACTTGTCTGATGTGGGCGCTGCTACACTGTGGCTGATAACAAGCCTTTGAGCTGCTGAGACCGACCCTTTAAATGTCCCTCTGACATAAGCTCAGCCTTGGAGACTTGTTGGTATTTGTCATGTGCCTGATAACAGGAGGTTTCCTGATGCAGCCTTTCAAAGGAATGGACAAAAGCAGCACAGCATGATTCTCTAGGGCACATCATCTTTGCTACTTCAAAGGGAACCCTTTCATCTTGGACTTTGAGAGACTGTGCGTCCAACATGCTAAGGAGATTTAGAACATCCTTGTTTAGATTTTTGCCTCAGGAGGTTTTTGTCTGATGGTTAAGAATGAACAAAATCCAAGCTAAATTCAAAGTGTTTCATTGTTTGTGGGTGAAAAAATGTCTCACATGAATTCGTAAAGGTGAAGATGTCCCTGCTCATTGCAGGAGGGGTTAGACTAGATGGGCCTTAAAGGTTCTTTCCAATCAAATCTATGATTCTATCCCTGCAAGTGTTCCAGGCCAGGTTGGATGGAGTCCTGAGCACCCCAGTCTTCTGGAAGTTGTCCCTGCCCATGGCAGGGGGGTTGGAACTGGGGAATGTTTGAGGTCCTTCCAACCCAAACCATTCTGGGATTTTATGTGATATTTCTGAATGAAAATATCACACAAAATTTCTTCAGTAGTGGGTATTCCTGGTGAAGTCACTGTATTGACACTTGTACTTTGCACAAGTAACTGTTCCAGCTTGTGTGCACACACAAACCATTGCACTGCATTGATATTCAAACAAGAAGGAAGTGGGACACCTCATACAAGGTACAGAATACAGATTAACAGTTTGGTAGCTGTGACCCACATATGAAATGAAAGTTTAGCCTCAGTTATCAGTACAGTTGATGAGAGCAGTGATAATTCTATCATGAGAATTACTAGAAATTACAGCTGCTGCCATGGAAGCACAGCTTACTGGTAAGACAAATTTAGGTGATGCACATAATTTCCAGAATTTTGAAATAACTGCAGTAATGTGGGGTTTGTAGTGAGCCTGTTTTTTTTGTTTTGTTTTGTTGGGGTTCTTTGGGAAGGTTTTGTTCGGTTGGTTGGTTGTTCATTTTTTTCCTATGACTCAAAAATAACCAGTGTGGACCTGTTTTGGGATAAATTACAGAGGTAGCAGAGGTGGAAGCAAACCTGAGTGCACTCGTCAGAGGAAGGATGAATGTGATTAGACATTGGAATATAATTATGTTAGAAAAGATAATGCAGTCCTAGAAGTTGAGAGTTTTTTAACAACTTGAAGGAAATGTTGGTACCATCTTACCAGGGAGTGTTAACTCCTTTTGAGTATTTCTACAGTTGTTTAGCTATTTTTAGATGAATTAGCTTGAACTATGAGAGGTATAAATAAGAGCTACAGGATGAGCAAAGGCATGAATCTTCATCTTTTGAAGGGAAATTAGAAATGTCTCATGTACCCAACCAAATGGAGCTTTCTGGGGTGATGGATCATTAAATACACTGGGAGCAGATATAGGTTCAGTGTCCGTGATCACTGAGTCCTTAGTCTGTCTGCTGGGATCACTAATAAAGCTGCCAGTCACTGGCTGTTCAGTAGTTTTCCTTTCTGATGAGGATAGTGGACTGGTGTTAATTCCAAAAGTCTACAAAACTTTTGCATGTGCCACTGACAAGAGGATTGCCAGTAAGACTGTATTTTTATTAGTACTGCAAAAAGTACTGAGCAGCCTCAAAAAACGAATACCATTTTTCACATCTTGGCTACAGATTACTTACAAAAGAATGAACTGTTCTTTAATTGAGATCTTGCTGAACTTCCTTCTTTTAGGTCTTTTGAGCAGGGCTCTGGTGGTGTCACTGCCTTAGCCCTGCCTAATGAGCCAGCTCCCCACGATGACAGCTGCTGCTGTCTGGGTTTGACTTCGGAGAGCTCCGTAAGTGCGGAGTGTGATGACATCATGCTCCCTGGGGTGTCAGCTATTAGCTGCTAAAAATAGTTACAGGCAAACACAGAACAGAAAAATCAAATGTCTCTTTAAACCACTAGTGAATGGGAAGGTAAAGATCCAGAGCTCAGCTGAGGGGTCTTTTGTTTAAATGCGAGGGCAACAACGTGTGGCTGCCGTCCTGGCTAGTGATGCTGATGATGCTTTAGGACTCGTGAGCTGAGAGAGCCCACAGGGACAAGTTCATCCCTGGTGAAATTCCAGAACTGTCATGGTAAGTGAGCTTTTTGTGTTTATTTCCCACTGGTTAGGTTATCTGATCTGAGTAATCCGTGTTTTGCCGTCCTTAATGTAACTATGGGATTCACAGCACGAGAATGATGTCCATGTTACTGCCAGTATAACCACAGTTCTATTAAAAAATAAAACACAAAGCAATATTAATTTTGCAAAATGAAGTGTTCAAGCTTAAAAAATAATGTACAGTAAAGACTATATGCAGACATAGATGGTGCCTCCAGTCTCCAAGTTCAGGAAAGTATCCTACTCACCCTGTGTTTTGGGGCTATTTGATGCAAGTTTTTTGACACCACTTATGACCTTTAGGCCTTGATTACAGATTTATGAGATAAGACAGGCTTGAAGACAGAGGTCTCATTCTCAGGCTTTAGCTTAATTCCAGTTTTGTAATGCAGACCTCTGTTTAACATTTCTGTGGTACTGGTAAGGTGTTTCAGATATTAAACTGCTCCAAATTAAATTTGATCTAATAAAGAAAACACATATAAATGCAGAAGCAATATAAGATGAAAGTTAAGATAAACACAGGACTGAGTGTCTCACAACCTCTGAAAATCTCATCTTCTGGTTTTTGTACTAATTAGGCCATGGACAGAAATTTTCAACTAGGCTTATCAGTGCTGTTAGAATAATGTCTAACCTCAGTTACTCCTAAGAATATTTTTTGTACTTCTTAACTTACCATCTAAGGGCAGGCAGGGGTAGAAATATGAAGCTCTGACTCTTCCAGAAAAACACCAGAGATTCTCATTTCAAGTTACAAATGGGCCCAAAGCTCCTTTGGCCAAAGTATAATCTTTTTCTCACCCATTCTAACTCACCTGCAACAGCTTCACGGTGATGCAAAACCATCACAAATCACTCATAAGTAGCACTGGTCCCTTTAGCAGGGAGAACAACCTCTTCTCCCTACAGATTTGGCACCCTGGCCCCAAACTACCTGGTCTGCAGCCAGTGCACAGGCTAAAACCACAAGTCTGCAGATCCTACAGAGCCTGACTCACATCCCTGCCAAGCCCTTGCAGGAGCCTTCCCCAGAGGGAATGAGGAGCTTGATGGATGTGGTGCTGCAGGACATCAGAGTGTGTGCTAATGAAGCAACAGATCCATTACAGTATTTAGCCATGTCACAAGATCCAATTACAGGAACTTTGTGAAGTATAAAATAGTCTGATTTTACCCTGTGCTCATCCTGTAAAAGTTGACATCTCTGAAAGATATTCCCATCCTACCGTGATTTCCAAGTGCTGATTCATCTACATTCAAGATAGTTTAGAACTAGGATTTGATTCTGCCTTATTGTTGGTAATGATTTTTGTAAATCTGTTTGATAATTTTCATGGATGAAGCTGAAGAATCCCTGGGTCTTCTGCTTGCGGGGTGTGACATGTAAAGTAGAAGTTTTTCTTGCAGATCAGAAGTCAGGGGCCTGACGTAGGAATTATTGTGTGAAACTACATTGTCTCTGTTATGTAGGAATTCAGACAATGATTGTGATAGTCCCTTTTGTCCTTTAAAAATGAGAATTTATGACTCAAAAGGTGCTCTGCTGTCAGTCACAAAATTTTCCCATTACACTGAACCTTATTTTTAATGCTATAATATCCTGTTCTTTTAGGTGCAAGTGTGGTGTTTTGAATGCAAACTGATTTACAGTCATTTTCTTCAGTCTGCAAAACAGGCACAAAAAAAAAAAGAAAAGAAAAAATAAGATAGAAGAAATTCGATATTCACTGTTAGTGGCCAGAGGGGTAAAATATAATATAATTAAAAAAAAAAAGGAAAATTTTCTCTTTATGTGGGTTTGTGAGGGGTTTTTTTTGTGGTTTTTTTTTTTTTTTTTTTAGGGAGAGGACTATTTTTAGATGACTCCTACCTGAAGGAGCAGCATCTTAAAAAGAATGATAATAAGAAATTGAAATACCGGGAAGCTTTACAACATCAAATGCATATGATTTTTAGCAGGTGGCCAACTTCTTGTTTAAAAAGGTTTCCTGCTGCATTAATTTTTTCCTTGCTGTATCCCCCAAGGCTGAATGTCACTGTCTCCTGCTGACAATGCAGCAACACCCTGATTTTGTACTAGACAATGATTTTTTGATTCACAAGCTGTTTCAGCATTCCAGAGCATTGCACTGTTCTGGCATGGATTTGTCTGAATTTATAGTAATTTATTCAAAAAAAGATTTATTCATAAAAAAGGTTGCTCTCTCTGTTTTGTGGGATGCCATCAGGGATAAAGGCACATGCAGTAGCACAAACAGCTGAGATCTTGTGGCAGACTTTTTGTCTGCTTGATACTTTCACTGATGGCCTTGACACTGATTATAATGACAGTAGAATAAAACAGCCTCTAAAAAATAAGATTTTCTGTTGGAATGCTGGCAAAGTAGTGCAGATGTGGCATAAAGTTATTGTGTCTTCTGTAGGTGGTGGCACTCTCTCATATGTTCTGTTTTCAAGGTTCAACCAAGAACTGTATGAAATACTCCCAGCAAGAGGTAGAACTACCTGAGCCTCATATCCTTTGACTTTAGCTGAGCAATCAAACCCCTGTCCTGTGCTTTTTTGGTGTGCAAATGGACCTACTGTGTATGGAAATGATCTCAGTTGAAATCGAAGCAAAGTAGAAAACAGAACTGTGTAAGTGACTGTGAATGGATCTACCCAAATTTTGTAGGGAATGTAAGAATGGTGGACCTAAATAATCAACAAAATTAGAGTAAAAGTCTTTATAAAGCACCTGTGGAAGCACATATTTATGTTTTACGTGTCCAAACTATATCCCATTGAAATGATGGACAGTTCAACCAAATATATATGCCTGGAATGTACTTAGGTCCAATAGCAGGAAGCTGAGTCCAGATAGAGTCAGACTGGAAATGAGGCAGATGTGTCTGTTAGGGTGGTATATCTAGACAAGAAGCATGATATTTGACATGCACAGTAAACTGAGAGTTTGTCTACATAAGACTATACACGTAATCCAAATTAACATCAATGAGTTAAGAGATCTCAGATAGGAATTTCTTAAGGGATACCATCCACTGTTGCTGTAAAATGTCAGACTGAAAGATCAAATAATCTCTCTGGCTGGATAACACAGAGCGATAGCTCTGTCCTATAGCTGCACAGCAGACAGAGAACAAGAAAATGTTTTCACTCTACTGCATAAGAAAATATTAATGGTCCCGTCTCACCACAAATTTTCACGTAATTAGATAGTTAGATCATGTAAAATCTTGCCTCATCACCAAGTCTACTCACCATAACATTTCAGACATAAGAAGAGGGACACCTGCATTAAAGTGAAATTTGACAATTGTCTTATACGGAAGTTTGTGAGACAGAACCCTTATCCACAGAAATCATGTTGTCAGCAACGCTGTTTGTTTGAATTAACGCTGCAGATTGGATCTAGTCACCGATGCTGATCTCAACTTTTATGTAGGACATAAATTGAATACATTACATTTCCTGCCGCACCAGGCCGGCTCTGACGCAAACACCAAAGCTGGAGTGAACGGGAGCAGGCAGTGCTGTCAGCCTGAGGTACCAGGCCATTAGAAATTCCAGGTTCCTTAAATGTAAGTGTAGTTTAGAAATCTAAACTGAAAGACATCCCAAAAACATATCCAAAGATATATATTATTCTGACAACACGTTGGAATCAGCTATTACTGCTGACACTGAGCCAAACCCAGCGAAGGAGTCTTGATTTATTTCAAGAAACATGTTGAGTTCAGTGTCCTGTAACTGCATCTGTCACCACCAGCCCCTCAGGAAAAAAACTGAGGAGGGCTGTTTTTTGTTTTTCAATCGTTAACTTCTCACTGCTGTGCCTTCCTTCCTCTCTAAGCTTCCTTTTTGTGTAGATGAAACCTAGTGATGCAGTGTTTGCCTATAGGCGTCCTTTTTCCTGTGAACATAGAAAACCCTGAAGAACAAATAAACTGTTTAAGTTGCTGATCCTGCATGTTTGCAAATTCATTGGGAGATTTGGCTCACATGTGAGGACACAAGGATCCGGCTCCTGGGGAATAAACGTCAAAGAACATGAAAAGAAAAGCCTTAGTAGGCGCTAGGACTATAAGAACAAAGAGTGCTTCCAAACTTCAGTAGTAAAAACCACTGGGAAATGTGGCATAGTCTGACAAAAGCAATAAGAATGATGGTTCTGAGTCAGGCACTGAATCAGAAAAAAAAAAAAAGAAAAAAGAAAGAAAAAAAAAAGAGGCTTGATCCAAGTGAATTAAAGCCACTTATATTCCTGGAAATGAATTATTTCCTCTTTATCAAAAAAGGAAAAGAAGACAAAGAGGTTAAAAATGTAATTATATGTTGCAGAAAGAATTATATGGCAATTTCTGTCTCTTAGGCTTGTGCTCAGAGCACAGACCAGAACTCTGAAACACTGACTGACTTTCTGCAGTGTCTCAGCAGTGTTGCCTGTGCTGCCTATTTACTTTTCAGTACTTCCTCTCAGAGACTCTCTCTTAGTCTGTGTCCTCTACAGGCTTTTAGAGGAAGCTCTGGATATTATTTTGTGTCCAGAATAAACAGAAAGCACAGTAATGTCTTCTGTGAATAATCTCTCTCCCTCCCATGTGAATTTACAAATACTGTAGAAAAACAAAATGATCACAGAAATAGAGTTCTGTCAGATGGTCCCTCAGTGCTGAGGACTTGGTTCCTTGCTTTGTCAATGAGTATCCGTTACATCATTTACTATTTATGCTGCAAAGGCCTTCAAGGAAGTGCTGAAGCCTGTGAACATCTCCCCCCTTTCCTATCTTAGGCTGAGAATATTTTCATTCCATTCATCTCTGCCTAGACACAGAGTGCCTGGAGACTGTGGCAGAGTATCTGCTTCCAGTGCACACTGATGTTTTGCCAGTCATGTGTCATGAGGGAGCGTCCTCCCACTGCTGTGAACAATATGACCATGAAGGAAAGCGAACAGTAACTGCATTATGTCCTCCGGAAGATGGATGGAAGTTAGAGGGAAAATGCCTGTGTTTCGAGGCCCTGCTCATCAGTTGCATGACACCATTGCTACAGTTTGTTTCCTAGAGTTTACAAATGAAATGAAATCAAGGTTGCAAACCAGAAAATCGTGTTCATACGCTTTGTAGATTGATGACAGACATGCTGTAAAATGCTAAAAAAGAGATCAACTGCAATTAGTCTATAAAGAACCTGATCACCCTTATGAATTTAACAACCAAGATTTCAAATAGTTAACTTCGTTCTGTCCTACACACTCACTAAGAGTGTATCTTTGTGCTGGGTTTTGTTTTTCTGAGGGTTTTTTTTGATGGATGGAAGCTGGTTGGAAATAAATATATTAAGATTCACTTACTCCTAAAACTTTGTCATTTAATAACAAAAATCCGTTTGGTTATGAATGCATTAAGGTTTCTGCACTGAGCATACCCAGACTCTGCCAGTCATCAGAGAGGGTCTCAGTCATTCTTAATTGGCTGAAGAGCAGAAAAGGAGTGGGACAACTTCCTACAGACTTTTTCCTGGCTTTCCTGGTATGGTGCCTTGAAGTAGATGATGCTGCCATATGACAGACCACCTGATTAACCTAACCGGGATATAATTACCATTGCACAAGCAACCCCACAAGTTTTATGGGGTTGCAAACAGCATTATCTCTCATTATCCCAAAGAAAGTTTATTTCTTGCTACTTCCCTTGAGAGAAGAGTTAAAAATTGCCCTTTTATGGGAAGAGGACTGACCAACAGATAGCCAGAGAGAGCAATCTGGGCACTAGCATGGCCAGCTGGAGCCCAGCCAGAGTGACTGGGACTGATGATCCCCTGAAACAAAACTGTGCAGCAGAAGTTTCTGCAGAGACCTTCCCTGCCAGGTGTCACCTGGAGAAGCCAGTGACAGCCTGGCCTGTGGGAGTCCCAGATGAGGCAAGATGAATGGGAATGAAAGAAAAGGAAGGGGAGCAGTGGGGAAAGGAATAAATCTTTGTGTGCTGGAAAGATCCAACCACATTGCGCTGTTGCAGTGTTTTGAAATATGTTTTGTCTTAGGACCTGACTCTCCTGAAGCCAATTTAAGTCATCAGTTTGCTACACAGTGATGCAAATAAGCACCAACCCGGTGCTTCCACAGTCACGCAGACACACATTTCTGTCGGGTGCTTGCTTTTTAGCACAGTAGTGAACCAACAATGCTAAAACATCATCTGTTTTGCTGTGTCAAGGGTACCAGCTATCACTGCAGCCACATCCCTAAATCACATTACAACCCTCAGCCTAATGACATTTGTATAGATCTCCAGCTCTCTACTATTTGTCACTAATCAGAGTAGTCTGAAGATAATCATGCAGGGACATTATCCCATTTGATGTTCTTTCCCTCTGCCTTAGCTACTCATTTCTACAGTGCACACACAAGCCAGCATAGCCTGACTTCTCCAACTTCTTTTGTTATCTTTATTTGTGTTTTAGCAGAAATAATTGAGAGGTCAGTGAGGTTATTGTGCCATGTCTGTTGCTCAACACCCCAGTTCCCTGTTGTGGTGGGATCTAGCAGGAAACTTGAAGAAATCCAAAAAAACAGCCAAGCCTCTTCTCACACTACCCTGCCTGTTCAACAGGGGCTGTTGAACATGATTTAGCATTAAGAGATTAAGTATCTTTTTATTACAGTGTGCCTCATCCCACTGGAGACAATGTTAGGGTTCGTATCAGCACTGCTGAGTGCTCTTGTTTGCTCTACTGGTTTTAGCATTGCAAAAAGATTAGGCAAATTTTCTTCCCTATTACAGGTACTTGAAACTGCAATGAATTTCACTAAGTGAATTGTTTAGGATTTCGATCAGTTCAGCTGCAGAATTTGACCAGCCATCTTAAAACCATTGCATTTATTTCTAAGGTTCAAAATGTTATATTAATAATTTAAACAATTGTAGGGAATATCCTGTTACATTGACCTTGAAAATGTTGTTAGACATGGTAAATACAACATTTGCTTGCTAAAATGGAAAGATGAAATGCTCACTCACTTAGAGCTTCATATGGAAATCATCAGGAAAACAGCTCCTGTTCTAAATGTAGCTGTCAAACTGACAGGTTGCAGAAGAAACAGATTCCCAGCTATTCAGTAGTTACAAAAGATCAAGATGATCCAGTTTCGTCAGACCATCAAAGAGGGTGACTTGAATTTGTTGAATTCAAATCAGTTTTCTCTGTTTGCTCACTTAGGCTGGTCCTAACTGCAGGTTTGTAAGAAACTCATAATAAACTTCTGAGCTGTTACTCATTCAAAGAACATCAAAGAGCTGTCAATTATAAGGTGTCAGAGACTTGAGTAAAAATGCAACTGCCTTTTTTGAGAAATACCTTGGGCTGATCACAACCACTTTGACGTAAGATGCAATTTCTCTGCACGTGCAATTAGCAACTGGTTCTGGCAATTTCCCTATGGAATTTTTCCAGGGGTATTTGATGTAAGCAAATGTCTCTGGAAATAAGCTGTGGATGCACTAGGAAGGTCATTTTGAAGTTTTTTTTTCTGAGAAAGACACCTCTGTGTCTGCTATAGTTTAAACAAGAATTTATAACTTTAGCAATTCCTGACCCTTTGTCCCTGTCCATTGCTCAGCTCCACCACTCTAATCCAGCCTTTTATTCTTTGGAGTAGTGGAAACCTTGGGTTTTTTCACATGCTTGTTAATGGATTTACCAAGATACTTGGGACTTCTTTGCAAAGGTGCTACTGCTCTGCTGATTGACATTCAGCATGGACAGGCAGAGCAGGCCAAGTAAAGAAGCAACAAGCCAGAAAGGAACAAAACCCATCAAATCTTGAGTTTTCATTCCAAATGTCTTTGAATCAGCAGCTCTGGGCCCTTCCCAGCTCTTGAAGGAATGCCAGTTTAGTGCAGTGAGTGAGTAAGGTGTGTGAGGGGGCGACTGCTTCTCTGTCAGTTGTGAGAAGCTTTATTTTAAAAAGTGCTTCTTTTTTTGCTGGTGTTCCGGAGGTTTGAATGGCTCAGAGGAGCTGGTAATGGCTCACAGAGGCTTTCTCGTTCATGGCCTGCTGCCCAGCCCAATCCAGCCCAGGCCATTAGTGACTGGGAGCTGTTACCGTGTTAGCACAGCCTGATGGATGTGACCTGTGCCTTCATCCAGTTTTCAGCAGGAAAAGCATCACAGAAACCAGCACTGCTGTTGTCCCTGAGTGACTCTCACAAGACAAGAGTGTTTCGGGGCAGAGCCGATGGTGTGGCAGCTTCTCCTGCCTCGTGCCCTTCCCTCCACTGCCAAGAGGGAACACCAGCCTGCAAAGCTGTCAGGCTGATGCTTTCCCCATCATTGAAATGACACAGAGTGAAACAGGAACAGAAATCAGAAGCACCTTGGGTTAAGAGCATGGGTATCTTCTCGTAAAAGATACACAGAAGAGCATGAATGGTTTCATTCAGAGTTTTGGACCAAAGCCCACTGTATATGAGGAAAATCATTAACACACTATCAGCAATTGTGCACTGAAATGGAAATTACTTCTTTATTGTAATTTCTGACTTTATTTTATAATGTTTTTATTATTTGTTTTACACATTTTGCTCATTTAGACTCTCATACTGGTCATTTTCACTCTGTTTATATTTAATTTCACTCCCTTGTTTGCTCGCTTGTTCTTCCATCTGAAAAGCTCTCATGTTGGATAACTTGCTCAGCAGCAAGGATAGAAGGAAGGCAGGTGGGCAGGCAATCTGAATTCTGATTTTGGCTCTGCCACTGGTTGCTTGGCAAGCTGCTGACACCACTCCGTGCCTTACTTTCCCACAGAAAGAGACTCATAGTTGAAGAACAGCTTAAAATTTTTGACAAGAAAAAAAAGAACTGTGCATCTACTAGTGCTATGGATTAAAGGAAAACACACCTGAAACCAAGTATTATATTCCATGTGCTCCTTGAAGTGTATATTAGTTCAACCCAGTAAGCCTCTGTTCCTCATTTTCCTTTCCTGAATTAGTTCTAAGTGTTGAGTCATCATCATCTATACACACATCCAAACTGCCATAGGCATCTTAGTCTTCAAACTGCAAAAAATCCAAAACATTCTAGATTCTTCTGGATTCTTCAGCCCATTTAACAGGTATGATATTCAAGCAGCAATTCCTAGTAACCACTGAGACACAGTTACAGTACAGATCTGAATGGCACTGCAGAGGGTATGTATTGCTCTGTCCTTAAACCTTAATGTTCTCTCTATTCCCTCCCTCCCCGATTTAATTTGGATAAAGTGTCCACCAGCAGGGCACAGCAGTTTGTTAAGGGCATAGTTGTTATATAACTTTATATTACTTACAGTCTTATAACACTGTTGCAGATAACACCAGAAATAGTGTCTCTCCTCTGCCTAGGCCACAGTGCTATTTCCACTATCATTAATTCCCTGCAACTGAAACCCTTTTCCCTCAGGAATGGCTGGGGGTCGTAGCAACACTGCTGATGCAGATGCAGGTTAAGAGCCAGCAGCAGCAATATGCTGAAAAGCTTCCTAAGAATGGTCTCTCTCTCCTTGCTGACCTGGAAACCAGCCTCTTGTATCAAATTTCTTTATTCAGTACCGTAAAACTCTTCAGGTACCAGAAGTTTTGTAAGTTAAATGGCAAAACTGAAAAATTATAAGCTTGAATCATACTTCTGACAACTCAGGGGTAAGCTCAGACCCAAAGTCCAGAGGAAGGTGAAATATATCTGTAATTAATCTAATATGCAGCACTTGACTGTAGTGAGTATTTCCTGCTACCCTACACTCGAGGGTTAGCTTAGATTCCAGAAGAATTTGCCATCTTTACTATAATGCAACTGCAACTCACAGAGTTAAGTTCTTAGTTCATTTACTGATCTCCACCAAAGCATTTTCCAGTGTGGCACCTGAGAGCTTGGTGTTCTGCAGTGTGCAGTGAGCAGCGATGGGCTGTGCTCAAGGAGACAGTGTCATGTGCAGCAGGGTTTGGTGTGTAAATGTGTTCCATTTGTTGGTGGTCCTATGAAAATATGTATACTAAAAAATATTACACCTCCGATTTTCTAAGATACTGGGTATCAGTGGAATGCAAGAGTCTTTCATTAAAAATGTGTAAATCAGTTTGATTTTGTTCTGATTAGAAAGTTGCTTATATTTGTAAGAATTTCTAAAGCTAATTAATGGAGCTGATCATGATTCTTTGGTTGTCTTCCTGTTTTGTTTCATAAAAAAGACAGGCTTTATGAACAGGCTGAACAAAATAGTACTTCTTTAATACTCCCTTCTTCCTAGTTCCACACTCTTTTACTACCCTTGTCAGTTCCTGAACACTTGGTTAAGCTCCTTTCACCACTATTCACATTTTCTCTTTTGTCTCCACTCACTTTATTCCTGGAGAACAACTTTAATATATGTTATGCTTTTCATTTGTTGAAAAAGTATCTGAAAACTCACAAAAAATTATCACTTTCTGTTGTCTGTGCAGCAAACTAGTCCTTCTTTGCTCCTTATGGCACACACTGTAAAATTCTGGGAGTTTAGGATTAGGTTTGGTATACAGTAAATAAGAGTAATTTCCAAAGTGAGCTCTAGAAGATGCCATCTTCACAATAGGTAGAAGAGCTATTTGGCTGAAAAGGGCTGGGAGATGTTTCAAACTGAGAGTTAAAAAGGGATCTTCGTTGTTTCTGCCCCTCCCATGTGCTGTTCTCTGCAGCTCAAAATGGGGCAGAAAGCCAATGTCATGACATTTGGGCAGACAGCAGTTTATGGAAGTGTCTATTACAATTCCACTCCCACACCCGTGGTAGAAAGGAGCCTTCTCCCTGGCCAGTGCAAGCAAAGGTGCTGCCAGAGAGTTACAGCTGATGTGAGGCTTCTTTCCCTGGGTCTGGGGTTTGTAGGCAGACTTGTACATTTTTCTACATAGGTTTTAAATACAGATTCCCCTTCCTCTGCTTGCTTACTCCTCTGCCCCTCCAGAAGGAATCAGAGGATTTCTAAAACATGCTGTGGAGTTTTCTCAGCCCTCACGTGCCATCAACACCAGTGGGCTGGGCTGCAGCCTCAGAGAACGTGCAGAAGCACCGTGATCGAGATGAGGTTTGCCTTCTGCCTCACACAGTCATCTCAGACACTGGTGAAATACCCTGCAAACTACAGTGAGCTCGTGAAACCTGCTACTGATCTCAGTGTTTCAACTGATCTTAGAAGGGAACAACGTAGATCAAATGGCTTTTTCAGCCTGTTTGATTTTTTTTACTGTTCTTTTACGATGAGCACTTCTAGCAGTCCCGCGAATCTGCTTCATCATTTTATCTGAAAGAAATATTAATGTATTCATAAATACATGCATATATATAGGCTGTACGTAAAGCATCTATGCAAATATGCCCACTCCCTTTTCTTCTATTGAAATAGTGTTCAGTGATTGTTCAGTTCTCTTTAAAGGATGAGTCACCTGGCTCTCTCTGGAGTCAGGAATCTAAACTCAAACCAGTAGCTGCACAATGATCAGCTGTGTAGCTTGATCAGTTATTTTACTGGACCTCAGAAAGTAAATCCACAATTTTTCAGTTTCCTAAATAACAAGAAAAATATTATTATCGTTTCTGCTTACATTATTTTTCCTTAATTCTTTATTTGAATTTAATATTAGAGAATTAGCTTGTGGATAAAAAAGGAACTGCTGGATTGGCAGCCCTAGAAACTGAAGTTCCCTGTTTCTTGGTAGCACAAGGACAATAGTAAAACACAGCAAGGACGATAGTAAAACACAGCAAGGACACTCCCCTCCACCTGCCCCATTAAAGAGCGATCCCTGGACCAGAGCTGGTGGTGAGCAGCCAGTGCAGGTGCCATATGCATTCCCTCTTGGAATTCCAGAGAGCCATGGACACAATGTGAGCTAAACTGCCACCTCGGATGCTTTTCATGTGAAGCATCAGCCGGTGAGCGGGGAGATCACCACTCCTTGGGGCTGTGGAAGGTCACCCCTACCTGAGGAAACACTGACAGAATGACAGAAGAGGATCTGTCACACCTGTGCTGAGCAAAAGAAGGGGTCTGAATGAATGAATGTTAGACTTCAGTGAGAATAAAAGCAGCAGATGGAAGGTAAAGCAGTAAACCTTTGCTGTCATATTTAGGAATTAAATGAGAAAGGGATATCTGAAGGATGTGTGTTTCCCTATCCTGTATATAGAATATAAAGATAATATGTGTAATCCTGCTTAACAGAGTAATTAAAATAAATCAGTAAATTAAGTGAACTTTTAAGTGTCTAGCTCTCCATAGGGCTTGAACAAAGAATGATGTGAGATTGCTCACTTATAACTAAGGGGTTAATTGCCATTTTAATTCCCAGATGTGAAAAGAAAGATGGAAATGTGAGGGAGAAAAGATGTAGATTAGCATCTCTCACCTGAAGAGCTGCGTGGATTGCAGAGGCAGAAGTGCTGTCAGACATAAACAAAGAACGAGGACAAAGCACAAGGCAAATGTGCAACTGTGGAGCAGCCTGATTTAACCAGTGACACAAACAACCACGAATAAACCCAGCCTTGCCACTGTAGAGGTGTCAAGAAAGTGGATTGCTCCATCAATAATTTAATTCTAAAGTCTGGATGAGCAATTTATTTTTTCTTTCATTTTCTTAAAGTCAGTCAAAGGCATTGTGTGATTCAGTCCACCACTGCAGGGGATTCCCTCTGGATCTATCTCTTAGTTATGGCTTGGGGTTTGTTGTTTTTGTTTTTTTTTTCTTCAACTTGTCTCCTGAAAAAAAACCAAACCAACACATGACTTCTTTGTATGTATCCTGAAGTGTTTTGGGAAGGAATTAGATAACGGGCTAATGAAATGTAGGGGCTTTCTGGTACACAGCAAGTACCAGGCTGACAATGAATCCTGCATTTCTCTAGAACCAAGAAAAGACATGCAGAGGGTTTGGTGGTATTTTTAGCCATTTAGATTATACGTGTGCCTGTCCATCTCTGTGCCTTTTGGTCTTAGCCCTGCCAAGACTGGGGAGTTTTTTAGAAAACCTCTCATTGCTTCCTCGTACCCATTCAGTGCTCTAACACACAGTGTTTCACTGATTTCCATCAGAAGGATGTTTAAGATGCTACTGGACCTGTCTTGGCTGAGGTTTTCAGGTACAGCTGAGTCAGCACAATCTCCAAACAGGTTCCCTTCCTCTACCTTCCCTTTGGAGGTGTTTCAGGCTCGTTGGGCAGGAATCCAAGCACTGGGGGCCTCTGGTAACATTTAATTTATCAGGAACCAAAGTTGCTGCATTGGCTGTAGTAACTCATAATTCAAAGAAACCGTGTTGGAGAAACTGATCTGGATATTGATTTTAAAAACTAATCTGGCACTGTCTCTCAACCTTTCTTTTTCACTGCAGAAAAAATGGATTCCTTATATAAATTCTATAATAATACAAAGCATATTGCGGAACTGGCATAAGAATGGCTCCATTAGGGGTAGCTCTGATTTTGCAGAGTGGTGTTTGGCATGTGAAACCAGTGATCAGAAGCAGAACTGGATAAAAGCTGGTTGTAAAACACTGCCAGCAGGAGAACTGGGGATTTCTATTTCATTAGGAATTTGTAACTTCATCTAATAAATGACTAAACTGACTACACAGTGGGTGAGACGAGTTTTATGAGGAGGGGCAATTTCTTTTATTTGTATGGGTTGGTCCAAGACAGGATATTCCTCCTCGCAAACTCTGCTTTGCTGTTGGCCTTGGACCACCACAGCTGCAGCAATGCCACTCCTGAGAGAGGAGTTTCCCTGCTGAGAACCCCGTCCTGAGTGCTTCATTTTCACAGCCTGCAACTGAAGAATTTTCCCTGTTTCCCAAATGAGTCATGAGAATAAATTATGTGATTTTAAAGGTTTTAATTTGCACTGGAAGGACAAAACTTGATAATTTTATTATATGTAACTACCTAAATACCATCTGAACTTTTCTGGGACTTTGCTCGCTGCCTGTTATTTTCCAGAGCTGTTTCAAAACAGAAGATGAGAAATGGTGTGCTCATTCTGGGACCATATCTTGTCAGTAATCACTACTCAGGGTTCGGAAGATTGAATTAGAAAAAATGTAATGGAACAAGCACAGTTCAAGGGAGAACCATCCTTGTGCCAATTTCTCCCTTTTATAAAAATATAAGTGATATATATATGGTGATATAGTGACCCTGAGACAAGTTTATTTTCCTCTTCGGGTATAGTCCAACAAAATCAAACCCATTCCTTGTTGGTTTTTGCTGTGTGATCACTCATAAAATGCAAAGCAAACATATTGCTGGATGACATCTGTCCTTTGGATAAATGGAAGACAGGTGTATTGCAGTGCAGGAAAGCACAGCATAGACTTTGCAACCAGGACAAAGCTATTAAAATAGTAGGTTTGAGCCAGTTAGGGGACTTGCATGTTTTTTTAAGACTGATTTAAGGCAAGCAATGAGTTGCTTCATTACAGTACACACTGTATGTTGCAGCATTTACTGCCATTAACACCAAGCCATTCATCTGTGACACACTAATAGCTCAAAGATTGGTTTACTCGCAGTAGTTATGATACTCTTGTAAAATATTTTACAAGAATTTGACACTTTGCGTTGGTGGTGGTGTGTCAGACCCGTGCTGAGATGATGCAGGTGTCCCATCTCTAGTGTTGGAGGGCTGACCAGGGCTGTGCCGGGGCACTGACCTCTCCAGAGGGGTCCCTGCAGCATCAAGGTCAGTGGAGCAAGAGACCCAGAGATGCAGCCAGAGCATCCACAAATCAGCTATTCCCTGTATTCTCAGGTCTCACACTGGCTGTGACTATAGTTTGGCAGTTTTTTGATCTTAATATGAGCAGCAGATGTGGAATGGCCAGCCAGACCCACAGCCAGACCCACGAACGCCAGGCAGTCGGTCTCTGATGGTCCTTCTGCTCTCCACACGCTGGTGTGAGAGGGGTGCACTACTGAGGGATGTAGGGTGGCAGCTTTGTGAGGAATGCACAAGATTTGAGTATCCATTTAACACATCACTTTTTTATTTTCACATTACTGACCTGGAAAGCTCAGTGCAGTCGGTCCTTGTTACAGATTCACGTCCCCACCCTCACTCCCACCCCTCGGTCCCCACAGCTCCCCATCACCCGTGTCCCGCTCCCTGGATCCCCATGCCCATGCCACCGATGTCCCACAGTGTCCCCACACTCCTTGGTCCCCATCCCCGACGGCTGCCACCCGCAGGGGTCCTACACTCGGGTGACACCTCTGGCTCTCCACCCCAGGCTTCCCAAGTCCCCATCCCCTGGTGATCCCGTCCCCTGCACCTCCACGCCCTGGGATCACACCCCCACCCCCGGTGATCTCCCTTCCGCAGGGTCTCCCTTCCCCGGCGACCCCATCCCCGGAGCCGCCACCCCCCGCGTCCCTTCGCCCCGCGTCCCCCTCAGGGCGGCGGCAGCGCCGCCCCGCCGCGGGGCGCGGCCCCTTTAAGCGCTCTGACGTCACGCGGCGCTGCCATGGCAACGGCCCGTCCCGTCGCGCGGCCCGTGCGGGCGGGGCGGGGCCGCTCCCGCCCCAGCAGCGCCCCGGCCATGGCGGCGGCTCGGTGACACCGCGCTCCCCGCGCCCGCCGCGCCCGCAGGTACCGCGCCCGGGGGTGCCCCCGCGCCGGGCTGTGCCCGCGGACGGCTCTGCCCGGCCCACGGGGCTCGACGCGGCCGCCCCAGGGCGGTGCCCGCTCCCCCCGGCGGCTCCGCTCGCCGCGCCGGGGCCGGGCAGCCTCGGCCGGGCGGGGTCCGCGGGCCGCGCTTCCCGGCGCGGTGGCAGCGCCGGCCGCCCCCGCGGGGCTGCGGCGGGAGGGAGGGAGGCTCAGGCACGCTTCCCGCCCGGGCCGTGCAGCGCCGGGGCGGGCGCGGCCCCGGCGGGGCGGGCTGGGGGTGCCGGGCTCGGGGAGGTCCCGGCGCGGGGCCGGGGCCGCCCGGCAGTGCCGCGCCCGCCCCGCCCCGCGGGCGGCTCCATCCCGGCCGGGGGGGGCTGGGGCGGCACCACTGCAGCGCGGGGGGGCGGGGGGAGGCAGCGCTCGGGCGGCGCCGCCGGCAGCGCCCGGAGACCCCCGGCAGGTGAAGCCCCGCGGGCGGTGCCGGGTCCGCCGGGAGCGGCGGGGGGGCCGGGCAGCATCACACGGTACCGGAGCGAGGGCTCGACGCGGGGCCGCGCCCGGGGCTCGGCGGGGAAGGGCCGGGGCAGGGCCTGGGGAGGGTCCCCGGGGTGGTGCCGGGGGAGCGGAAGGGAGGGGAAGGCTCATTGTCCCGGGCGGGGCGGGAGCAGCGACCCTCGGGAGCGGCGGGTCACTCCGGAGCTTCGGGGCTTCTCCCCGCCCGGGGAGCGGTGCTCGGTGCCCGGGGGTCGGCAGAGGCAGCCCTGGCGCTGGAAGTCCCGGGTGGGCACTGCTGACCCGTGCAGGACGCGCCTGCCATCCCAGCGGGTTCGGCTGGACTCGAGATTCAGGTTTGGAAGTCTGGCAGCAACAGGCAGTTCCCAGGCTTATGGAATATGTAGGGAAACTCTCCTCTCTCTTTTTCATTTCTCTGCCTGCCTAGAGCTTGTCTTTATGTCAGCATTCCGTGAATTGGTTTGACAAGGGTGAATGCGAAGGTACTCCCCGTCTTTAGGAAAAGTGCAAAGTCATTAGATGCTTTTTGTGTCATACTTTATAGGTATTCCTGGTTTCCACATCCAGATTTTTTTTTTCCAAAATGTGATTTTTTTATAATTGTACTTATTGCTGAGATTATCAGCTTCTTTAGTTTTTACAAAAGCCTCCAAACTGCTTTTCCAAATTGCTACCAGATATAAATGTGGTAGACAACAAGTTTAGTTTATGCTGTAATATTACCTGAACTAATGCAAGATATGCCTCTTATCCATTCCCTCCTGTTGATTATACAATTTGAGAATAGACATATTGTCTTTTATTGGACTGATTATTGTAGCTTGGAAAAGACAATTTTCCAGGAGGGTTTTCAGTTCTGAAGTAGGAGCAGGGTAAGTCTCAAAGCTAAGTATGAGTTGAGGGGAAAAGTGCTTTCATTATTAGTATTTGATTATATATAATCAGTTTCTGAAGTAACAGGAGTAGTTGTTCTCTGCTCAGTAGAGAGTATTGGGAAAAGGAGGGAAAAGAATGGCAAAATGGAGCAGAGAGAGAGGAGGCAGGTACCAACCTCTAAAACCTGCTGTAAAAGTGTTGGGAGAGACAAGAACTGTAGTTTTCTGAGTCTGGTGGGATTTATGTGTTCAGTGGAGTTTTGTGTTCCAGTTTGGTCTCTGCTTTGAAAAATGTTTTGTCTGTTTCCTACTGGGAATGCGAAGGGAGGGATCAGAGGGATTGCTCTGAGAAGGAAGGGGTTCCCAGTGGTAGTTGGGTGCTTTTCCTGCTCTGCTAGTTGTCAGCACAAGCTTGTTCTGGTTTGTAGGGGTTGCCTCATGCAACATCCACGGAGTTACCACAAGAGCATTTGATGTGCTTTCTAGAATTCCATATACTTCCCTAAGTATCAATATAGGATCCAGGAATTTTGGCAGTTCTTATGGGAAATAGTGGGAATATCGGGAAACATGAGTCTGCAAAATCATCAGTGTTCAGAGGAAAACCTGAATCTGCTCGCTGACTTCCACTAGAAGTACGGGAAGTGATGTAAAAGGTGGCCACTAATGTGACAATGAAGTGACAGCTACAGTGGCTCCAATTACTCGTTAGAGTTGAGGAAGTCTGAAGTCATGTTAGCAGGAATAATAACTATATCAACAAATTAAAATGAAACAAACCACATGACAAGCTCTCATAGTCCTGAAAGCTTTTTAATGGGATGAGAATCTTCAGTGGGTTTTTGCAATGTTTGTTTGTGATTCTTAAGCACCATAGTTGTGGTGAAGTTAATTTGTGCTTCCAAAGAACAGACTGATGGTATCTTGGAAGAAGGGGGCCAGGAAAATGAGGGAGATCATAAATATATGGACATGTCTCACTGTGAGTCTACTAAGGCAAACTGTAGACAGTATTAAATTATTATTTCTTTAAAATGAGCAGTTTTTACAGTGGATAATACAGATGGCTTATAGAGATTCAATAGGTTGAGAACCAAGGCTGCTATAATAATAACTTTCATCTGTTAATCATGAAAATAATGAGTTTCAGGTTATAGAGATGTCTTTTTCTGTATTCTGTGTCGTAAAAGTGCTACAGCAAATAACTGCTGTTCTTTCTCTAGTTTAGCTCTTTCCTGAGGGCTTGGTCTTGATGGACTACTCAGGTCATTTAGATCTTAAGTAAGAAATTGTTTGCCACAAATGTCATATTTATGTTGGATAGTGAAAGTTTCAACTGTATCTTCATGTTGCTTAGTTGAGTACTCCTATATTTAATGTGTATTTTGTCCAAGTATTTTAATTTTCCACACAGTTTCTAAAGAAAAATGTGGGACTGGAAAACCTTGCAAAAATATTTTTAATTACAGAACCACATAGTTCTCTCTCAACCCATTATGGAATTTTTAAAAATACCACAAAATTTATGAATATAAGATTTTGAAGAAATAAAAATACAAAAAAACCCCACAATATGTAGAGAAGTGGTGATCTTCGCCAGTTACTGTCTTCTCTGCCAGAGTCTTAATTTATGACTATTGTGTCACTGAAGATGGTAATTTATTTTTTTTTTTTTTATCTGAGGTGTCCCTTTAAAATGTGTTATCAAACTAGTAAGAAATTCAGAATCTCTGAACTTGACATGCAGTGCATGCTCCTGGAATGTAAATACTTAGGGACAGTGATAATGCAGTGATTGTGTTTTGTACTTAATACTGTCTGGGAATATCAATGCTCAGATTAATGCAGCTCCCAAGAGCCCAGAATTGGCTGTTTAGAAAGTATGCAGAGTATTGCCAATCAAGAAAATATTTTTTAAATTCCACCAAAATTTTTCTCTCCTCTAACTAGATGCAGACCTGTCACTTACTTCATCTTCCGAAGTGTGTAATTAAATTTAGTTGTTATTGTTTTGTCCTTGTATGAAACTTCTGTGTTTTGCAACTTAGAGTTTTGTAATAGAATTTATGTGAAAGATTCGAAACAGAGCTAAAGCAAATGATCACCAAAAACGTTGACTGTGTGCTGTTCTCTCAAGGCTGTGGTTTGGTACCTGATACCGGTGCAGGGAGCTCATGGAGCTTTCTAGATAACACGAGGCAGTGCTGCACAAAGCTGCAGCTTTAATTAAAAAGATAGTGCTGTTTAGGCTTAGGCTTGGGTTCAAGTGTTCAGCAGTGTTCGAACAACCAAACTGTCTTTGCAGAGAACCTGAAACAAAAAACCAAGAGGGGAACTTCTTAATGCTTTGAAAGAACGTCGGCTCGGGTGCCATCAATGACACTCGGTGTGCTGCTGATTGTCGTGAATCGCTGTAGTTAGGGGAAATACCATAGTGAGAACTGGGCTGGAGGTTGGTGAAAGAGAGAATTAATACAAATATAGATGGACATTTGCTAGCAAATGGTTGTGCAGTTCACTGGCTTTTCCCTTACGATGTCTCAGCTTCCAAAAGTAAGTGAAATGCTGACATACAGTAATCCAAATTTTTATTCGGTTACTGTAACTCTTGCAATCTGTTGCCTTCTGAAAGGACTTCAGCTGGAAAGAAGGGGAAAGATAGAAATGCCTGATTGTATTGAAGAGCAAAAGGCACTTTTAACTTTCCACCTATTACATAAAATTAGTTGTTTAGGGGCAGAATAGGTTTGCCAGTTTGCAGAAACTGTAGTTTCCCCCTCCTTCTTATGTTGGATCTCAAAAAAATATTAATCATATGGATTTTCATTGTAAGCCAAGTGTTTGAGTCATTGTGAATCCCACTGTTTTGAAACATTAAAAGAGCTGAGTAATGTTAAATTTAAAATTACAAGATTTTAATTTTCAAATGGGGAGGGAGGGGAACAAAATGAAATCATCAGATCAATCCCATGATTGAATGTGCTTCTTAAATGAGATTGAAGGTCTTGGAGCTGCTCTCGGTGACAGGCTTGGCAGCTTTACAAGAACAAATCACCTCCTCACAGTCAGGAGTGGGAAGTTTTGGACCTGCCTAGTTCGTTTCCATCGTGCACTTATTGGTTCAGGTGGTCAGCACAGAGCACCCAAGCAGTTTCAGGATAACTTGATGATTTAATTCTTGTTGGATTAATTTTTGTATATGCTTTTGCTGCCCTATATGTGTTTATTTGGTTATTTATTTATTTTTAATATGGTAATTAGCATAAATTGCACCTGTGTAATTTTCTATTTATATATTAAAATGCAGTTTGTGTGGTATCTATACACATCTAAAGTCTTGCATTAAAATTAAAGATGCTTATTTATGATCTATTGTTGAAACACGCATGGTATTTAAAATTGGTTTGTTTAAAAGAACTATTTGATCTGAGTATTTTTCTGGTGACCCTTTGCAATCATGATTGATTGCTTTAAGTGATTGTTCATGCAAACCAATTTTATTCCTAGTTTGGAAGAGGAAGACATTTTTCTTCCTACAGATTCTTGATTTAAGTTGGGCTTAGTTGTTATTGAGCTGAAAAAAGTATTCAAATTCCATATACAGAAGCTATGTTTGTCAAAATCTGATTTCACACACTAATTTTAGAGCCTCTGTGTGTATCTAATGATTTTGATAACTTTTGGTGATCTGATGTACAGCTTTGACAGTGCAATGTACTGTCAGAGGACTAAAAAATTAGTAATTTGGGGTATGCCAGCTTTTAGGTAGTTTTATTGTATAAAAGCTTCCCCCCCCAATTATAAATTAGATTTAGGTACATGTATTTATGTTGTGCTGCTCTTAAGAATGCAAAGTGGAGCCCTTTCCTTTGCATGTGCATGGTGCTGATGGGAAGGGGAGGTGGTAGAAGATCTGATTGAGTTTTGTTGCAATCTCAACGTTAGGCAGAGTTCAGAAATAGCACAGCAAAGTTTCCATGACAGCATTAAGTCCAGATGCCCTAGAATGTCAAGAAACTAATAATGATGTTAGTACCATTTTCCCTCCATTGGAATGGTAGGAAGGACACAGCAGGAGTGAGGGTGCTCCTGACAATCTCAGGGGAGAAGAGTGATGGTCCACAGGGAAGTGTTTCAGCATTTTATGGGATATTAAATGCTCCTTTTTAATCTTCCTGACGCTTGTGGGGCAAGAAACTTCTCCAGTGCTCTTTCGAGTAGTTTGGATACAAGCTGTCTGAATACAAAACCACTCCAAAGTGTGGAGAATGAGGTGGCCAGGAAGTAAAACTACGATTTCAGGTGCTACAAGCACAACCTTAATTTCTAAGATATGGAACGGAAAAGGGAAAACTCCTCTCTTGTCTTGGAAGCAGCCCAAAAGAGGGAGCCAGGTTGTTTCTTTGTTTTTGTACAGCAGAATAAAAATAAAATTCAAGACCAAACTAAATGGACTGTAAAGGAGTATTTAATGATGTGAGTGCTTAGCTGCTGTTCCCCACACTTTAGGAAAAAGCAGCTAGTTGGGAAGGTTGGGTAGCCGGAGACGGGAAGTCATTAAGGGGTTTTTTCCTGCTCATCTATTAGACTTCATTACAGATGCAGACTGATGGGCATCAAAAGCCAAATACATGCGTTGAAAAGGGACGGAGTGAAGAAAGTTGGCTTTTGCTTGTGATGCTGCTTCAGAAGCTTGAGCAATTTTCTGTTCTCAATCTCTACAGAAACCTGGTCATAGCCCTTCCTGGTTACTTGGACAGGGTGACAGCTGAAAGGCCAACAGCCTCAGCAAACACTTCAATTGCCAGTGGGTTTCAGAGCTGTGGCTAATGTTTGCCTTCTCACTGAGTCAGGTACCACTGTGCTCTGCTCATAGCTTCTGGAAGCAGGAGGTCAAGATTGCTTAGCCATTTTTACTAATCTTTTAGTCACCACCGCTGAGAAAAACTCCAAAAATGGTAGTATGCATATCTCAAACACCAAAACCAAAAGTCTTCCAAGAACAGTGTCTGGTCTGTGGTGAAGGCTGAGATGATGCACTCAGCTGAGCTGCTCTTGACCCCTCTCACTGTGACGGACGTACTGGGAAGCACTTACAAGAACAGCAGTTCCAGTGGACTGGAAAGATATCCTGCAGCAAAGCAGGTTTCTGGAGCCATGGGCTCTCTTGAGGCCATGGTACCTGACTGATTATTCCTGTCTATAACCTTAGGCTTTGTCTCCACAGGGGAATACTGCTATTTATAGGCTAGTGAGCATCATGCTTTCATAAAAAAGTTTTCATTAAAAAATAAAGAAGTGATCCTTTGTGGAAGACTGCTATAGATGGGAATATTGTACTTAGCAGCAGCATTTTGTTTCTCTTTTACCCTGTTCTGTTGGAAACTTCATCTAGGGTTACTTTCTTTCCAGTAGGCAGGTGGCTAATTTCTCAATTATGGCCAGTTAAAAATTACTCCCACTACAAAGACAGCCTTTATTGAGAACCCTACAAGTGTGGAGATAGTTAGGAACCTAGTGCTCCTTATTTCCTTAACATATTTCCTAAATATTGGATGTAGTATCTTCTTTAAAAAGCAGCTGTTTGAAAACAGGCGTTACTGCTTACTGCTTGAGATACATCAAAAACAATTCAGAAGAGTATAGGTTAGATACATCCATCTCATCACAAGTTGTACCTGAAGTAGTTAAATAGCTCATGTACTCTTAATCTCATTCTTGCATTAGTAGGGGTGAAAAAACCAGTATATAGGGTTTTTACTTTGTAGCATGGGATTTCTAATCGTTCTATAAAGTCAGGTTTGTGATAGTTGTTTTTCTTTAAAGGCCTATGACAATATGTATCTCAAAAAAAAATATTTAGAAAACCCTACTAAAGTAGCTTGAACTCTAATCTGGAAGAGAACTTAATTTTTGTGGCTTCAAATCACAAGTAATTGACCAGAAATATATTGGGAACCAAAAGCAAAATTAAAATTGGACCTGAGGGAAATAGTTTTATCTGATCTTTGGATAGTCTGTATTTAAAAAAAAAAAAAAAAAAAAAAGGCAAGTGCTTCTATTCCCTTGTTTCCGTATGAAAGAGTCCAGCTGAGTGTTCCAGCTGCGTGGTGCTGTGAACACATAATGCCTCGCTGTAACTTCGGTACCAAGGGAGTGTGTGTGGTGCTGAATGGGGAGGAGGAGGGAAGGGTGCTGAGCACTATGTATAGATCAGATCCGTGGTTTTTCCCGAGCTGGTGATGAGTTTGAAAGGATGCAATCTGTGTGTAACTGGTACTGCTGGGCTTTCTGCTCCTCAAGTGTGTGAGAATGCTCCCCTTGCAAAGACTGTCAGCCAGAGATTGTTGCAGTCGAGTGAATAGTCATCCGAGTTGAATTAAGGCACTTTTCCTGGAGACAGTACTAGTTTCTCTTAATGTGTATTTTCTCCATTGACTTTAAACCTAAAATTATCTGTGTGCTTGGTGCCTTTTATGCACACTGTGCAGTCTGCTCTCTCTCAGATAACAGGAGGCTGCCTCAGTAATCTTTTGTGCCTGTAGGTGCCAGACCAGATTTTATATGCATTGCACTGCTTGGCCCTCCATGATGCCACTTCAGTAAATACCAATGTGCTGGCCCCTAAAAAAATCCAAAATCAAACTTGTTTGGAGATGGATTTTAATGTAAATGAGGGTCTTTCAAAATGACTTTGAATTGTCACTCTGCAGTACATTTTTCCTAGTAAAACGTTAGAATAGCCTCTGGATGTGGCTGGGTATTGGAAGAGACAAAAAACCTCAGCACGCTCCCTGTGTGTGTCCACCTGTCTGTGCCTAAAGAAGAAATTGGACTGGAACCATCACTGTCTTCTTACTTAGGGTTATATCTTTCTGCTTCATTAAGATCTTTCTTGCCACTTCTTAGATGCTTTGAATTGCAAAACCATTAATAATTTGTTCAGTGATGTGTCCTGAGGTCAGTGAACCAAGTTTTTACTGGCGAATCATTATAGTCGCTGAAGACAGTTTGAATTTCACATGAAGTTCTGTTTGCAGGGAGTGTGATAAAAATAAATCTGTGCTTATGTACCAAAACATTTTGACCTGGAAACAAACATAATGAGCATAAGATGCAAAAATGTTAATTTTGGAAAAATCACTCTTTTGGACTGTGAAATATTCATGACTTTTAAAAATTCCTTCCTTCCTGTGCTTTTTTCAGCCTTGTGCTCAACACTGAATTTCTTGGGTTTTTTTTCTAGAATCTAGTGTGTGTGGGCAAAGAAGAGTAGGGGCTTTCTATATGTTTTATGAATGTACTTGGCTTAGACTTTCAGTTGGGTTTTAGAAATAAACTCTCAAATCTCTGAGCTTCAGACACTAGTCTCATGAAATGTCATCCTACTGCATAAAGAAGGGTAAAAGTTACTGATGGTTTTTTGCTAGCAAACTTAAGAATTATTTCACTCAAACTTCTCAACTGTGATTTCCTTTGTCTGTTTTGTGACTGCTGTTAACAAGGTCAGTATTTGCCGGTCTGTTTGTCTTCCATGGCAACCGTAATAAAACCAGTCATCAAACCCAGCTCTGTGACTGAAACACACCAGAGGTTGATCCTTACAGCACTGAAGTCTGAAGGTGAACACAGATGTTTGTATTTGTCTCATTGAAATGACTTCTGTTCACAGCACCAAGGAGTTATTGTGGTAAATGGAAGTGTTTTGATGTGGCAGGCTTTGTTTCAAAGTCTTACTAAAATCACCAGCTGAGTAGCTACGTGTGTGTCAAATGGCACATATTTATGTTTGTGATGTGTAGGTATGAGGTGTTTTGACCAAGGAAGGAAGGAGCAATATTGTTGTCTTGAAACTGCTTCTGCCACCCAGTTGGTGGGTGGGGTTGTGTTCCTGATGTAACTGCATGGGGCATGTGGACACACGAAGAGGGAACACTCTCAAATCCCACTGATTCATTGTTTGCTTGTGAGTCTGTCTTGTGGCCTCTCCAGCTGTACATTCAATTTTGAGCACACACTCACATCAGTTCCTTAAAACTGGGGACGGTGTCTGTTGGAGAAATGGGTGTTTAAGTAAGTTCTGCTCATACCCTTCCTCTCGAGAGGCGTTGGTTGATTATTTCCTGTTTTTGTACCAAAGCTATAATGGAGACATATCACTTTAAAACACTTCCAAAATGTGCAGAAGTGCAACAATAGCGCTGACCTCAGCGAGCGAGGTCACACCCAGGCTGCTTCCTGTTTTCTTCTTGGGGAGACCAGAGGCCCTGAATATGGGAGAACTCTCCTGTGCATGTGCCCAAGGCTCAGAAATCACTGTGACAATTAATTCCATTTTGCAAAATTAAAATAACTTAGGGAAAATATTCTGTTAGGATTTCCAGAGTTATTTTATAAATGGTAACCATTTAAAAATTAATAATCATTATTCTCTACTGAAATGTGTAAGATGTTCTGTAACTAGTGCACCCCTCAAAAGTATACATTAAAGATAAAGGAAGGAGATGAACTGAAGAGGTTTGAGAGGAGAGAAGAGCAAGGTACCCAGTGGCACAATTACAGCCCCTACATACTGGTGTTTCAACTTATCCCAGCCTCTCTCTGCTGTTATTCAAGTATTAGTTGACCAATATAAAAGCTCCTTGCTTTGTTGTCTTTATTTATTGATGCAGTACAGCTACAAGTCAGAACAAAGGATGCTTGGGAAAATGGATAGCTGGAAAGGTCTCTTTGAGAAACAGGAGAGACAACATAGGGCCAAGGTATAAGTAAAAAACCCATTACATGTTTCATTTTCCTCAGTGGAGAGCTGAGAGTGTGTGTGGTCCTCAAACAGCTCTACTGCAGAAAGTATATTATGTAAAATTCCAGCTGAAAGACTTTCTGTATGAAGGTCTGTAACTGCATCCCAGCATTAATGCATTTACTTTAAGTGACTGTTGTGCAGGCAGAGATTTCACTTTATATAAGGCCATGTCCAAGTCTGTACATTTTGAACCGTTCTCCAATATGTCAAACCCATTGCCTTCAGGCTGCAAGAAATAAAACCTCTCTGTGTTTTAATTCTCTATTCCTGGGTTTGGGGAGACATAAATGAGTGGGCAAAGCTGCCAAAGTCTTGTTTAGTACTAAATGAAGAAGTGTTTTATGAAAATCTTCTTTGGCACATCCTGAATACATGAAGTATTGGTCTGTGTGTGCTGGCAGGGCTCAGCTTCAGAGGCAGAACCCCACTGTCCACCCCTGCAAACACTGTCAGCACTCACAGGAGGCAAACAGGTAAATTTACACAAGCAACTTCAGCATATAAAGGTTTTGTGGCCCAAAGCCTGAATGTATGTGAGTTACCACTGTATATCTCCTTTGAGAGAAAGCTGGGGTGTGCCTTGGTGTCTTTTTCCTATAATTAGTAAGGTGCTGTAGTTAGCATTCCTTAAGTTTAGCCACCTGTGTGATCTTTAGTAGGGAGGATCACATGAAAGTTATGTGAAACCTCTCTTTTTGCTGCTATCTGTTGATCACTTGTGAGATCTTACTGTGTATAAGTTGAAAAACTAAAGTTGATATGTATAGGTAAGCACTAATTTCAATTCTAAAGGACTGATTTTTTTGGTACAGAATGAAATTCTTACCCAAATAACTCTTGAGTTGATAGCTCTTAAGAATCTAGTTACACTTTCTGCAGTCCCTTTAATCTCTAGATATTTGACATGAAAATAGTAATCCTTTGCTGTGACAAGGGGCATATTTACACTTCTCTAGTAATTTTTTTTCCATCCTATGTATATGGTGATTTTACAGGGGAATAGGCTAAGCTTGCCAAGGCAAGTGAAAGTACCTGTTATTTTAAATACTTTTTTTATTTTTAAGAATATAAATTACTTAGTTTGTAAACGGTAATCTTCTCTGAGACAGAAATACTTGAAATAGAACTAAGGGTTCCTATCACGACATGCTTGGCTATTCTGCTTCGAATAACCTGCAAATACCAGCCTATTTCCTGGCTTTCCAGAGCTCCATCAGCTCTTGGTCCCTGTGCCAGCCCTCTGCTCAGTGCCATGGGGTCAGCAGGTCCTGTCTGATGAACTCCCTGCATCCCAGCTTGTGTAGGCACTGTGTCCTGCCCTGCTGCCTGCTGGGATGTCACAGGGGTCTGGGCTCAGTGAATCTCCTCAAAGCGTGAGCTCAAGTGCATTTGGAGTGAGTTTTTACAGAGAAAAGGGTGTTTTTCCAACCACAGTGTTCTGAGTCCACAGTTTGTAAAGAAAGTACTTTGGAGACAAGAAACTGTGGTAATTTGTCACCGCCTGCCTGTATAATGAAGAATTAAACTCTTAGCAAATGGTGTTGCTACTGAATCAGGAATAGTGCAAGGGGTAATTTATCTGTGGAGCACTCAAGTCTGCCAGTGGCTTTCTTGACGCTAGATATGCAGTGGAATCTGACTTAGTTAATTATTTTGCCTCGGGAGGCGCTTTGTTTTGGTATCAGTAAATTCACTTGTACAAGTCCACTGAGGAGAAATCGCACTGAGGGACAGTTCAGCCTGCAAATGGCTGAGGGCAGGGATGTGCTGCCTTGGCTACACAGTGGTTAGTGCTCCCTGTATTGCAGAGATTTACTGCCTTGGCTGCACAGTGGTTAGTGCTCCCTGTATTGTTGCTTCTGATGGAATCATCTCGTGTCCTTGACCCCCTTTCCTGATGCCTTGGGTGTCCTGCTGTGGTACACCCCCGGCTACCAAAGGTATTAAAAAGGTTTTCCCCTTCCTGTTGCTCGTCCCCTCAAGGCCTCCCTGCCACAGCAGGTGATGCTGTTCATAGTCCATCGTGCACATCATGAATTGCATTTGGAGAGAAGCATCTGGCTTCTTTATCAGAGGTGCTACCTCTGAATGCTGAAAAGCAGATAGCACTAGGGATCTGCATCTAAGGGAAGTCAGAGTATTTTTTCTCTGACTCAACATTTATTAAAAATATGAATAAGTCAGGGAGGTAGGCATTACATTACCCCAGTGTCCTGAGGTGGCAGGAGGAAGCCTCACTCCTGCCCATACAGGTAGAAGCACTGGTGGCTTTGCTGTGTACATGATTGAGGGCTCCTGGGGAAATTCATGTTTGGAATAAAGATTTTTTTCCAGGCTGTGAGGCTGTGCTCCTTCCTGGCTGTAGTATTTTGATCTTCCTGGAGGGGAGAACGAACAGGCATGTGTCTTTTGTAACCTAGTACAACACTTGTCGAATCCACTGAGGTTTTCAGTAATTTGTATGAGGAAAAAATTGCAATATAGAGATGACCTCCGTTCTTGGCAATCCCTGTAAGCCCTGCAAAAGCAGTCCCAGCACTTAATCTGATAAAAACGAAGTTGTTTATCTGATGCCTCATAGCACTGGAAAATAGCACACTTCGAGGTTGTGGTGATGACCTGCTTCTCTGCACTGAGGACAGGTTTATAGGATGTAGCCTCTGCTTGGCCAGTGCTGCCAGGCATCTCAGGTCTGAGTTCTTGCTGTGCTTCACTGATACACTTAAAAACATACAGCAAGTAAATCTAGTCTAAACAATGGTCTATGGACATAACTACATCTTCAACCATATCACTGTAGCATCAGAAGTATTAAAACAGACACAGATGTATCCACAAGTTCCAGGCATCCAAGCAGGTGTTTCATCTTCCTGTGTTGCTGTTGTGATTCTGCTGACATCAGTCGGGAGTTTGACAGGAATTCGGAGACACTGCTTGCAGGGTTAGTGTGAATCTCAAAGGCATCTGTGAGAGCTTCCTCCCTACCCACTCAATTTCTGTACTTTCCTGTGGGCACATCAAAGTAGTACTAAAAAAAAGAAGAAATTAAAAATCCCAAGTGGAAGCATCTTAGTCCCAGTTCTGCTAAATACTTCATGGTGGGGGATGATCTGAACACAGAGGCCATCGGGAGCTGCCGCCAGCCGGTGCAACAGTGTTGGATGCGCTTCAATTTAATAGTTAAACTGTGCACTTAGTTTGTTTACTGTAGTATCCTGGTGTTTATACATAGCTTAAGAATATCTCAGAGCTTGCTGTTCAGCTGCTGCATACTGGAAAGGAACTTTAATGCTTAAAGCTGGAGTAATCCAGTTCTAAAAGAAACCTGGATTTTGCGGGAATGTGTGCTGGCTTGAAGGCCGTTCTGTTCACTGAGGTATGGCTTGACCTTGAACCACTGACATGTTTCTGCTGAGCAGTAATGCTAAGGCCTTGCAGATTTAAAACATAGTGGTGCTACTAGGGCTTTTCCACTACCGAAAAAATATATCTTTCAAAAAATATGGAAGATCATTGTCCTTTTATTTGCTTCAGAATTATAGCTAAATGTGGGTGGGTGGGTGAGAAGGCTTCTGGAGCTGGATTTTCTCCATGTAGAAACTTGGAGAAGTGTAACACAATTTAAAGCTGTGTAGCTGCTGGTGCAGGAATGGCATTAATGGTGAACAGAGCTGATACAAGTGACATTAAAGTCCCTAACAGCAACTTTGTAGTTGAAGTGCAGGGTGGTCATTGATGGACTTCGAGTGCCAGTGCAGTGCTACAGCTCATTTCCTAATATGCTCATGGTTTTACCTATGAATAAAAAACCCCCTGACTTTAGGTGGCTGTGACTGGCCATGCATACTTCCAGGTGTGAATAGTGTCACTGTCTTTATGATCAATAATTCTCTATGTTGAAGTGACTGTTTACAGAGCACTCAAGTGTGTGGCACATTACAGGGCAGAGGCTGACTTCCCTTCTCAGAAAAATAGAGACACATCAACTTCTCTGTTAGGAATCTTTATCTTCTGTTAAAAATAGCACACAAGACTACTAAACATTGGCAGGCAGCACGGCTGGCCAGCTTAAGACCTTTGAGACCATTGTTTTGTCTGTGTTACCTTTGAATAGATTCTAGATAAAAAAAGGAAAATCACAATGAGAAGATTAATTTGACACAGTCAGAACTGAAAGTGGGGCTATATTTCATAGAGGTATACCCATTAAATGCATTAAGATTGTAATTAAACTGATAGATTTTAAAAGTATGTGATTAAATGTGCATCCTAAAGGGATGTCTTTAATGCTTAGTTTTTAAAATCAGACATGAGTGCTAATGACTTCTGTGTTATACCTACTGTGCATTATGTCCTGTTAAGTAGTTTAGGCGTCTGAAATAGGAACATGATAGTAAATGAAGTAGTCTGATACTCACATGTGAATTACAATGTCTTTGTAGTTGAACAGAGCACAGGTTTAAGGAAGGAAAACCTCATAGTTTGTTTACATACAGCTGGAAGTATTAGTTAGACCTAAGTCACCACTTCTGTTACTGGTTTGGATTTATTTTGATCTGGAGATGATCCAACTTTTGTATGTTTGTGAGTTTGTTCTGAAATGGACTTTGCAGTGAAGCACGAGGTTCAGATTGATAAAAGGAGTAGATGGATAATTAATGAAGATACTTTTCTTCTTGAGTAGCCAGAAATTTTTTAGCTCTCAAACACTTGTTTAAGGTGTTAATCCAGGGGTGTTTATCTTATTAGTAAATTGCTTTGAACCAAAACTTCTCACTCTTTTCAATCTATGAAGTGTTGTGTTTTATAGATGGAGAAAAGCTTTGAGTCAGTCTTTTAGAGCACATCACTATTGGACTACAAAGAACCAGGATCTAGACCTAATAAAGGGTTTCCCTACAACTTCCCAGACACTCTGTGACCCTTCTTCCTCTGTTTTTTGGCCATTTTTCAGTGGACTAAATAAGAAGCATAAAATAATGTTTTGAATGGGTTTTTCTTCCCGCTTCTTTTCCTTCCTTCCTCAATTTTCATTTTGTGAGCAATACTCACAAACTTTTGTCTTTCTTCTTCTATAAGCTAGAAGTGGTTTGGCTTTTTAGATAATGTCATGGGAGCACCACCATCACCTTTCTGGTGTGCTTTTCCAGTCATGAAAAAATTACAAATAGGTGCCTGGCTTGTTTGTGAGCAAGTTACTTTCTGATGTTCCTTTCACTGCAAGGATATTGAAGTCCCCGTGTGTGTGAACAGACTTCAGAGGTCTCTGTAGTGGTTGCACTGCTGTGCTGGGAATAAAGAGGAAAATTGATCTGAGGAAACTTTGTTCAACATGCTGAAAAAAATCTGATGCAAAATCTGATTTGAAAAAAAAAATCACTAACCTGAAAGTGTGCCTGCACGAAGTCTTACTGTTAATTGATCTTCTTATTGAGGTTGCTTTGAGTCCTCAGTCAGATGAGAACTGCTTTAGGCAGCTGAGGGCTGTATCAGCATGAGGATGCTTTTAGGGATGGTTCAGGCATTGCTATCCCTTCTCACTGCATGGGGGCCTTTGAAATGAAAACATCATTGTGCCTTGCCCACGGAAAATATGGGAAAAATTGGAGAAAACCTGCTATTTCAGCTGTAGTCAACGATTCAGAAATTTCGTCTGTAATTAAAACCAAGCCTGCCCTGGCTGTGCTGTGCAAGGTGCCTGTATCACACCCCCGTTGAGGTGAATGTTGAGGGGACCTGCAGCCTTTGCTCTCTGTTGCCATCTTGGGGCACAGAATTTGTGACGGAGTTTGCGGGCGGGTGAGCAGAGCCCTGCTACAAAACAGGTTCTTAAAGTACAGTGGGTGGTTCTGTTGACAGTTGCTTCTATATTCAAAATAGACTTCACTTAATTCTACTTTTCATGGTAATTCAGGGATTGAAATCATTTAAGTCTTGCCAAATTCATTAAAGACAGCGTACTAACGGGAATATCTATTTGGAAGCCTTTCCAAAGGCAGGATAAATATATATATATAGGTTTGTGGGGGATTTAGTTTTGTTTTTTTAAAGAGGAGAAAGTGATACTGAAACTTATTTTTCTTCCCTCTTATTGGCAGGTTTTCTTCACCAGTGGAGTGTGAGAAATAAAGGCTGAAGAAGATGAGTGAGCTGGAACAGTTACGGCAGGAGGCAGAGCAGCTGCGAAACCAAATCAGAGTGAGAACTGCTAATTGCTTATTTTTCATTATAGAATTCCTCCTTTAAGGGAATAAATTGTAAAGATCACATCTATTACTACACTTGTGTAAGCTGTGCAGAGCCTAAAATGTTTTTGGAATATTTGTTTAAAAATCAGAAGAGCCAATGGTATAATGAAGCATATTCTTAGTATTTCTTGAACAATATGTTTTATTTCCTGTTGAAGTTCTCTGAGTTTTGGTATTAGGGGTGTATTTGTCTCTGCAATTTTTTTTTTTTATTTTGGGTTTTTAAAACAAGAGGGGAGCAGCAAACTTATAGAACTTTGGCATTACAAACTGGGCTTAGGGGTATTAGAAAAGCTTGTTCTGGGCTAAAAGTGATGACTGTGCTGCCACTCTTGAATAGCCTGCAGGTCACAGCATGGACTGTGAGAGAGAACCTTCCAGGGTTGTCATTTCTACAAGCCCTATTTCTTTGCTTCCTGTTGAATTTATTTTTTTTAAATGCTGATTCCCCCCATATGTTCTAACTTTTTGTTGTATTTACTCACTGAAGATAAACCAAATATGAGCTGTCATCCCCAAAGTCAGTTTTCCAGGAATCTGTTGCGACATGCCTGTACATTTCAGTGATGCAGTTTTCAGGAAAGTACAAAGCATAATAAGGATATTCAAAGTCTGTTTATTTTTAATCAAGATTTTCTAAACATGAAGCATCCATAAACCTGATTTATATGGGAATGCCTTATTTGCAAGCATTCCTATCGGCGGGGAGTACAGGTTTCTTGGAATATGTTGCACACTGACTTTTTTTAGCACGGCATCTGCTGGCAGCAGTTGTTGTGTGGTGTCTCCTGCTTCGTGTGAGGCTGCTTGTTGGTGTCAGCCATGTGGAGAACACACTTCATGTTTCACGAGTTGTGGTGGGGGCAAGTGTTAATTTCCTGCTGCTTGTTCAGTATCCCATCATTTCCACTTAAAACACTCTAGAAATAAAAGGGTGGGATCAGTCAGTGCTGTGGCACTGGGTGCCCCTTCCAGTAGGACATGCAAATAAATTTTAGTTTAAAATACTTTTTTCTACTGAAGCTTTGTTACAGCATTGCACAAATAAAAGTTGTACATAATTTTTCCTCTACCTGACTGTCGTTACATGACATCAGGGTGAGCCAGTTAAGTCTTTGCTCAGTCTTGGTAATCAATCAGACTGATTTTATGTTTTATTCAAAATTGTGTGAAGGAAGAGCTGCCAGGAAAGCTCCACTGTGCTGCAGGAAACTTTGCTTCTTTTTTAAATTTTGGAGCATAAAAATCTGATTGGCCCTTTGTATAATTTGCCCTCCATTTTGTGGCTTTATGTCAATTTAACATTTCCTTTGTAACTCTGTCACCCAGCCGTGTAACTGGATCTATCAGGTGTAGCTGAGTAAGCAGGGCTGTATTGCCTTTGGAGTCTTTTGGCTCAGCAGTGGCAATTAGGGATTCCTCTTTGGATCTGAGTGCAGGGTTGGATACCTTGTGCTTAATTCTGACTTCAGATATATATGCAACTTACAAATGCTCCTGGTGACTTAATACCCAAGAAACTTTCTGACTAAATAACTCAGTTTCATATTTGTATAGGTCACTGTTTATCTTGCTTATTAAATCATTGCACAGTTTTCTTTCTAAATAGGTGTTTGTTTGGGATGGATAAGAGGATAGGTACAGGAGCTAAAAAAAAAGTTCCTTTTAAGTGTCTAGATTCATTGGGCTGGTAATTTTCAGGAGTTATTTTTGATGCACTCCTAAAATAGGTGAGGTCACTACCAGCATTTGATGTTTTATATATAGCTAGAATTTTGCTGTCTTACTTGTTTTCGGCTCTTGGGTTTTGTCTGATATTTCCTCTAACAGTATAATCACAAAAATCAGCTTTGTGCTTAGAAGTGAGGTCCAGATTAGATTGTACCTACCAGCTTCAAGTGTACAAACTGCAGTGCATAGCTGTCCATTCCCCCTTTTTTAGCCTGTGGTATTTTGGAAGTGTTTAATGATTCTTAATTTTTTTTTCCTGTGTGGTAGTGATGTGGGTACCTGTCTCCCCATGCAGTAACTGCAGCTGTAGCTCAGTTGTGTACACAGACAATGTTGGAGGAATAACCTAAGATTGCCAGAATTTTTAGTGCAGGAGGTTTGAACACTGAACTGTCAGATCTGTCAGATGAGTTTATGGTTAAAGTTAATTCCCAGTTTTCTCTGTAATAAAAGTTCCCTTGTGATATGTGTGTCCTCACTTTGAGAACTGAAATTGAGGATAATGATTTTTGGAAGTGCTGCTTACTTGGCACAGTGTCACTTGAACCAGACATTTTGAACAAATAGGCACTATATGTAAAAAAATCCATGAATTTTAGGGAAAAAACTGCAGTCTGAGTTGCATGTGCTCAGAAATCGTGGGGGCTGCACACTGATCAAGCAGGTAGATTTTTCTCACCAATTTTGCATTGTCTGCTGCATGAACTGAGAAAATCTACAAGTACATAGAGGAGCTTTTTTATCTTTTGACACTAATGATTCTGTTACAACGATGCTCACGTAGAAATGACAGTGTCAGTGTAAGAATTAAAATAGTCTCTTGAAACTCTCCTGTTCCTGCAGCTTTGCCAATTGTATGGCAAGTGTTAGGCAGCCTCAAGTACAGGTGTTGCTAATAGCTGTTTCTTAAAGAGAAAAAATGCTTTGTCTCATTTGGACTGCATTGAGAAATCATTTTATGTTGAACATCTTTAAGTATTTCAGCTAAACCAAACAAGTAAAGTTGTTTAATATCCAATGTGTTTCTTCCTGTGGATGAAATAAGTCCTGAGTGCTAAGGGATTTGCTGCTCTGGTATTTTAAACCCCTCCTGATTCCAGACGTCAACATTTTATAAATATTTCTACAGTTCAGACATTATAAAAATAAGTTGAGATGACTTAATCCACTCTCAGGCTTGCTTCTTGGGAGGAGAGCTATAAAGGGTGGTCAAAATAAACATGCACTTAAGAAATGTTGAAGTTGCAATGTCAAGTAACTCTCAAGCAAGAGCTTGAAAAAAAAATAAGATCGTGGTCTGAAAGTGTTGATGCAGTTCCAAAATGTGTGAGTAAATGTTTCCGTTCCTCCTCTCAGAGAGGACTTTGCCATTTGTGCACAGATTGAACTGTGGTGGGGTGGGGGGACACACAAATGTGTGGTGAAAACCACTGTTTTTGGGAAACTGGAAAAATCACAGGAGTTCAAGAGGGTTCTGTGGCTTGATCCTTCAGTTGAGCTGTCAATGATTTTAACTTAACTTGTGCTACACAGTTCCTGTCTAATTTTAAGCCAGTTTTAAACCAGATTTCTCAGAAGGAGTTGCTGACCATGTGCCTGTTTCAGTTTTTCAAGTGCAGGGCCGCAGTTGCAGGAGGGCAGTGCAGTCTCAGCTGTAACTAAAACCAGGTTTTGCAAAATCGGTGTTGTGGACCAGGCTCAGTGGTGCTCACCCATGTCAGGTGTTCAGTCTGTGACTGATTATGTGAATGAAGGGAAAGTCTGGTGTTTAGGTCGGGTTGAATCATGTGCAGAAAATAAGTCCTATGTCCATGCAGGCTGAAATAAGGAAAAACAAAGGAATGTCTGTATGGAGAGCTGAGCACCACCTGTTCCATGAAATCAGTGAGGGCATTAGTAGAATCTTTTTTTTCCTCTTCATTTTGCATCAAGTGCATCATCAGGTGAAGCTTTGGTAATCCTGCTGTCTGTCCTGCTCAGATCCTGCCTGTTGATTTCCATCCTGCCTCTCCCAGCTGGCACTGTCACCCCTGTGATGCCAAGGGGGTTGATAATTAATGTACAGCCTCATGTGGCACAGAGCTTGCTAATCATGTGTAATATATGGTTGCTTTTCCAGGTGGATCAGTTCTTCCCTTGTGCTCAGCACACCCTGAGCAAGCACATCCACCCCAGGGAAGGAATACAGGGAAAAGGGTAGGCACTGGGACTTCAGGATGGCTGCAAGTGCCTTTGAATCCCATAGTCTGTAGAAAGGGAGATTCAAAGGCTGCTGGGGCACAGCCCTTCCTAAGTCCCTTTTCCTCCACTACCCCTAGCTGTGTGCCAGTGCTTTAGATCCCCTGAACAATCCGACCAGTTAGGGTGACAGAAGGTGTATGGGATGTCAGTCGGTGGTGGTGTGTGACTTTTTGAGTGTGTTGAAGCCTAACTTGAGTTATTTTTCCTTTAGACACTCTCTCAGTTGATGCTCAGTGTTGCCTTTCCAATTCAACTTGTTCCATTCTTCTGTTTCAGGATGCCAGGAAAGCGTGCAGTGACACAACTCTTGCTCAGGTATGTTCCTGATTCTTTGTATAGCCTCTTACTTGGTAGAAAAAAAATTAAAAATACCAGTTTATGACTGTTGCATGTTCCTGTTCAGTAACTGAAAGAATGAAGTGAAAGAAGCCTTTGGAAATGTACTGTGTATTTAAAACAGAACAAAACAATACCACCAAAAAAACCCAAATAAACAAAACAGGAAAAAAATCCAATCAGTCAAAAACCCCCCACCATCTTAATGGATCCTGCTTCCAGTTCACCTTTTAAATAGAGCATGTTTATTGTGTTTAATGTATTTAGAAAGACTTCAATGAATGTCTTTTAGCTGTATTTTGGGAACAAAAGGATTTTGCATTTAAAGTTCTGCCGTGCTTTAAAAAAGTAACAGTGCAGTAAACATTGGAGGATTTTCTTTCCTTGGTTTTAATTGAAAACTTTCAGATTTGATAATCTGAAATAGCCTTAAATAGCTTTTAAAAAGCTTTCCTGAAGTTTCAGGTGTAGCCACCATGAAGAGTGTTACAGTCTGTCAGCAGTAAAGTCTGTTTTTGTCAATGTTGCAAGGACCTAATCCTGCGTGTGCAACAGTAGCCCTTTTTTGTTTGATTTTGTTGTGAGCCAAGGCAGATTATGTTCTATCAAAGTTCATATGTATTTTTGTTATCTCGTGCATTAAAAATAGTTCTCAGTATCTCGGGGGTTTGTTTTATTTATTTTTAGATCACAACAAGTCTGGACTCCGTGGGTCGGATCCAAATGCGGACCCGGCGCACGCTTAGAGGTCACTTAGCCAAAATCTATGCCATGCACTGGGGATCTGACTCAAGGTTGGTACAGGGGAGGCTTAAACCTGCAGTTTAAGGGTTGGAAATCAGATCATCAGCTTCAGGTTTAATGTCAGGTTTTGGGAGTCTCATGGAGTGATGTTGGGGCCCTTGAAGAGACATCACAGGTTTTTTGGGTTTAGTTATACTTTGCCTTCTTAAAACTGCAGAAGGGTGATAGAGAAACCTTGGTTGAGAGGAGAGGTACTTGGCTTGTATTTTCCCTTGTATTTTCCCTTTTCCTTCTTTCATTTTTAACCAAGTTTTTGACCCTGTTTAAGCAGAGGAGAGTATGTGGTGAGGCATATTTTTGGAATGCTGGGCATTGTATTTTCCAAGATGTTGAATAATCATGTAACTGCTGTGATAACAAAGATTTCAAAACTTTATGGACCAATTTTATTTCATTGAAAAAAAAAGATCCTTTTGTACATAGTGGGAAAAGTTGGAATTTTGTTATGCTGCCTTTAGAGCAACTGATGGTCAGGTGGTAACACTGCCTCGTGTCTCTGTCATGTTGTCCAGAGAGGAATACATCTGGACTCTGCTCTCCAGGTTTATTTTCACCTAAATTCCTTATTTGCTTTCTTATAACTGTGTAGTTAGAATATTATTGTGTGAATAATGAAAGCAGCTGTGGAGAGAGTTCATAAAATGCATTTTCACCAAGTTGTGTGGTTGTGTTCAGTGCTAATCATGAGTCCCTGTGCACATGTGACTCTTCAGTCAGGTCATGTGTAGATCTAGATCTTTGCAGACTTTTCCCAACAAATGCACCCCTCCAGTGAAAAAGAAAAAGCAGAGGGTAATTGAGAAATTATGAAACTTCTGAATCACTTGGTAATCATGAATGATATATGTATATTTTGAGATATTTGTGGTTTGTTTTACATTAACATGTTTTATTTTGTGTTTATATTTAGGCTACTAGTCAGTGCTTCTCAAGATGGAAAATTAATTATTTGGGATAGTTATACAACAAATAAGGTACTTATTTATAATCTTTATCAACAGTTAATGTATGATTTGTGTGTTTGAGAAGGCTTGTGTCTGTTTTTTCTATGGTTGCAAGTCAATTAAAAGCAGCAGTGTTTCTAATTCAGACATAATTTTTTGTTCCTCTTTGACTAGCTGATTACTAGTGATGTGTTGCAGGGTGTGTTTCTGAAGCAACAGTTAATTACATAGGTAATATGTAACATTTTCACCCTTAAATTGCTAATGCAGTAGCTGGTAGCTGTTGCTCTCTGCCTGTCTGGTATTGTGTCTGAAACTAATTTGGTTTTGAATTGTAGAAATACACAACCTCAGAATTTACAGGAAGATTTTGGGTTTGAGGGCAGAGAAAGGAGAAGGAATTAAAAAGCTGTGCTTACATAAACTGTCCAGTCTCCATGGGCACAGCCATCCTGTCTTACTACCTATAGCTCAAAAATGTAAAAGAGTTGGACAAAGAAATTAAGTAGAATAAACAAATGTTGTAAGTGTTTAAGTTTAGGATGGTTTGCTGTGGAATAGTGTCGTGCTGAAGTTCTGTATGTCTGCCCTGCAGATACCGCTGGTATCTGTCATCCCAGTGTGTGTGGATGTGTAAATATGGAATGAGCTGTAATATGTTGTAAAATCCAGATACCAAAACTTATAGTGCACAGTGCCCGTGGTGTGTTTGAGCTGCTGAACGAGTGACTGGGTGAGAGGGAGCTGCTGTCCGTGCCCTCACGAGCTGTGTCTCTCCCAAGATGCACGCCATTCCCTTGAGATCCTCCTGGGTGATGACCTGTGCCTACGCTCCCTCTGGCAACTACGTGGCCTGTGGTGGCCTGGACAACATCTGCTCCATATACAACCTGAAAACCAGGGAGGGGAACGTGCGGGTGAGCCGGGAGCTGCCGGGACACACAGGTCAGCCATGGTCTTCGTCCACTTTGGTTTGTTACTGCACCACAGCAAACCATCTCACTCTGAGGTGTGCTCTGAGCTGTGCAACACTACTGCTGGTCACACACTGGCTGTGGGAGAACTTTGATGCTGTTCTTGGATTTTAAACTTGCAGTTATTACTCCTGGGTTGGAAACTAACATAACTGTTTTGTTTTTAGGATACTTATCCTGTTGTCGCTTCCTAGATGACAACCAAATTGTCACTAGCTCAGGAGACACCACTTGGTGAGTTTTTGAGCTCTGTTGGCCTTCCCTCACCCCCTCTTTATTTTTTTTCCTCTCTCCAGTGCCTTTATTTTTATTTGAAACTTGAACTCTGAAATAATCTCAGACACGGTGTTAACGTTGTAACCTTTTATCTGCAGCGCTTTGTGGGACATTGAAACTGGTCAGCAGACCACCACGTTCACTGGGCACACTGGAGATGTGATGAGCCTCTCCCTAAGTCCAGACATGAGGACTTTTGTTTCGGGTGCCTGCGATGCCTCCTCGAAGCTTTGGGATATCCGGGATGGAATGTGCAGGCAGTCGTTCACAGGGCACGTGTCAGATATTAATGCAGTTTGTGTAAGTGATCCTTTGTATTTCCACGTGGGAAGAAAGGGGGAGGATAAAGGCTATATTTACATGAATTCAGCTACTGAGTTACCTTGATTTAAAATCAGTTAGTTAGGGTAGGGACTGCTAAATTGGAGAAGGTTGTCTAATAAATTATGATCTAGTTTGTAACTGAATTATTATTGCCATTATCTGTGATGCATTAAGCTGTTCTTGGGATAGTTTCAGCAGTGTTTTTCTTCAGTAACTGAGACATCACTTTTTTTAAGAAGTGAAGAATGGACTAGGGAGATTTTTTGCAGTGTAGCAATGTGTTAAAAACTGAAAATTGCAGATAAATGCAATATACTGGTGCAAAACAGCCAAGTGTCCTCATCTTAAAGGTTTTGGTTGAACAGAAGTGTATTTAATATTTTCTTTGAAAAGAGCTTTCAGAGAAATATTCTGGAAGGCAAAGTTAAAAATCGGCCCTGATGTTGAATATTCCCTGGAATAATTTGGTAATATTTATAAACTGGATTGTATTTCCTCTCTGTCATAGTAACACTATGTTCTGATCTGCAAGATACAAGCCCTGGTAAATAGGGAATGAAATCTAAGTCTAAGCTGCATCTGTTTTTGATAAACATGAAAAATTATTAAGGCTGAGAAAATACCGAACGCATGACCAGTACAAAAATGCAGATCCTATACTTAGACCTGGACCCTGAGATGTGCTGAGCTCTCTCCATTCCCCTTTCAATCAATACGGATGTTGAGAGGATGACTCGGATTTGGAGTAGATTTTTTCTGAAATTGAATTGCTTACAATCTTCTATCTTGGCTGAGCCAACCTGGCTGACCAGCTCAGGATGGAACATCATGTTCCACTTCTCCCTGTCTTCCTGGCCCACAGGCAGGATGTACAGAACTGGGGTTTGCTCTGTTCTGGAGGAGTCAGCTGCATCCCCTGTGACTCCTGTTACCCTGCACGTGGGAACTGGCTGGGTACAATTCCAGTCCTCAGGTGTCACCAGCACTGTTCCAGAGGGGTTTCCTTGCATAGTTGTTTATATGCATTTTTCAACATGCATATATTTCTTTAAAATAAACCACTCTGGTCACCCTGGCAAAATAATCCTGTCATGTTCTTAAACTCCTGCATGAACGGTGTATTTTTCTGGTGTCAAACTCTTGTCTCTTAATTAAAACTTCCAGTTTTTCCCTAATGGACATGCATTTGCCACTGGATCTGATGATGCCACTTGCCGGCTCTTTGACCTCCGTGCAGATCAGGAATTGATGATGTATTCCCATGACAACATCATCTGTGGGATCACCTCTGTCGCCTTCTCCAAGAGCGGGCGCCTCTTGCTCGCGGGTTACGATGACTTCAACTGCAACGTGTGGGACACCCTGAAAGGGGAGAGGGCAGGTGAGGACACACAACTGCTGGGAGCTGTCCCAGGGGATGTTCACACTCTGTGCAGAATGCAGAGCCAGTTCACTGCCAGTGCTGTTGCTGGTGTTATGGAATCTGCCTGCTTCCTTTTAACACAGTTCTTTTGGAATGGCACCCTTTTACTGCATTTGGTTCTGTGTTCCAGTAGTTACACTGCATTTCAGTTCCATCTCTGGTGTTTGCAGTAAATGCTGCAGTCAGTGGAACAGGCCTGTTTTTGGGAATGAGCCATTACAGATCTCTGTGCTGGGAGATCCCAGCTCTTGGGGCTGAGGAACAGCCTCCAAAATGACGTTACATCTGCAGAAAATACATTTCACTGAAGTATGTGAATTTAAGTAATACAAAATTACACATTTGCATTGACTTCTGCACCCATTCAGAGGCAGTAATTCTGATTGTAGGCTTGTTGCTTTGGGGACCATCATTTCCTCCTGTTGGGAGAGAGGTGAAGTGGACACTTCTGGTCCTTGAATTAGTCACTTCTGTCAGGACACAGCATGTTTATGGTGCAGCTATTTCTTTGTGCTACTTACAGGAACTTAAATGCTGGGGCCTGGTTCAGTTCTGAACATCAGTTCTGCTTTTCAGACTGAAAATAGATCCTTTTCCTTAAGGGACACGTGGGTAGCTGAGTTCTGATAGACCTGGGTGTGGAACCTTGGCAGAGCAGACAAGGGCAAGAACAGGCAGAGGGAAAGCAAAAGCAAAGTGGGAAGAGGCAGGATAGTGCTCCTCTTCTGATAGTCTGACATGATATGTGGGGGATTTGTGATCCCAAGGGTTTGAAAAACTAGGGAAACTCAAGGTGGTTCCTGTTACCAAGACACTGTCAGGAGACATCACATTTGATTTTGGAAGTAACTTGATGGCTGAAATTGGGGACAGCATTGCCGAAAACAGGGGACAGACAACCTTATTAGGGATGAGGACATCTTTGGGGCAGGAAGGAGACATTACATTGTGAGGGCAGAAAGAAAAACGGAGGCAATACCATGTGTATATGTTTTTAAAAACCTTATTGTTGAGTTTCTTGTATGGTTCTTCAGGGTAAAGGCAGAAAGGATAATTAAAATCCTGCATTACAACTTCTTTTAGTAAATTTAAGACTTGCCTGGGAGAGCAGAGTAACAGCTGAAGTCCTTGACATCCTGCAGTCAGTAACTTCCATTGCTTCTTCTTTTCCAGGTGTCCTGGCTGGCCATGACAACCGTGTCAGCTGTTTAGGTGTCACTGATGACGGCATGGCTGTAGCTACAGGGTCTTGGGACAGTTTTCTCAGAATCTGGAATTAACTGGGAGCCAAACATGTACATTCTCCATTTGAGATCTGGAGAGATCAATGCTGCAGCCTATAGCTGTGAAATAACATTTCTACCTTGTATTTGCAGGTGAAGTTTTTCTATTCACTGATTATTACACAAAAAGGCTTTCTGTAAACTAGAAAAAAAAATCAAGTGAAGAAATAGGGGAGGGGGGAAGAAATCACTGACTTTTTAAAAGGGGCCAGCACACATAATCATGGTGACCGACAAACTAAGAGCCAGTCTTTTTGTTTTTGGTGGTTTGGTTAGATTGTCCTTGAAGGGTTTTTGCTTGTGCTCAGTCTGCTAATCCTGTACTTTTTTTTTTTGTACATAACAGAATATACACATTATAGCAGCCAATCATGTAACATTTGTCTGTATGTAAAGAAATATGTTTGCATTTTTTAAGAACTACATTTATAGCTTTGCTTTTAACCTGAGATGTCACTTCTGAGTTTTGTAGTGGGTGAACTAGATTGCTGTTTTCAATGTTTTTTGTGAATTTACTGTAGATAAAGTGAAGCCAATGGTATGTATGTGTTTTTTATAATGGAAGGCATTTGGTTTTTTTTTTAAAGGCCCTGGAGACTCCCAGTTAATACCTACCGCCTTATTCACTCACTTCTTGACCTGCTTGCCTATTTTTAATCAGGGGGGTTCTTCCTTCAAGCCAGTGGTTCCTGGTTCATCCATTGGCAGTCATGGCCTCCAAACACCAAGGAGTTAATGCCAGGCAGGCTTGCAACAACAGCAAAATTAATTTGAAAATAAAATAATTCCAGTTCTAGAAGTTTTAGCTTCCTTCCTGCAGCTTTTTGCATCAGTTATTCCACGCAGTCAGTCCGTGGGTACAGAAGCCAAGTGGTCGCTGCTGTCGTGCAGTAGCCGAGTGCTCGGCTCTGGCTGAACGGGGTGGGTTTGGCCCATCTCAGGCTCCAGCTGATCTGCACTGACAGTGATTCAGCTGCTGCTGGGAGCCCAGAGCAGTGCCTCTGCAGAGCTTGCTCAGTTCCACACCAGCTGAGAAATTCAGGAGGACTTTGCTTAAATTCCTAAAGAGGATTTAACTGTGCAGTTAATCGCCTGTAATCCCCCTCCAAATTCGGGGGTTGCCAAAGCACAGCACAGCCAAAAGTGCTTGTTGTCAGTTCTGTGCAGTGAATTATCAAAGGAATTGTGTAACTGAAATGCTCCTCTGTGACCCCTGAGAACTTCCTACAATAACCTTGACAGTGGTCATTCTGTGGTCACTGAGGGCTGTACCAGGGGGTTACTGGATGCCAGTTGTTCTGCAGCTCCAACACTGTAAATAGCCCTTTCCTCTCCTTTCCCCATTTGATTCTGATTTGGATGTCAGTTGCTTATAAATCTGATCAGGTACAGTTGAGTGTAGAGAGAGGAAAATCAAGTGACTGATGCCCATATGAAACTGCCCAGGGAGGTTGCTTAACTTCCTGGTGCCTGGCAGCCTGTCTGAACAGTGGATGTTCCCTTGGGAATCTGAACGTCTGTGGCTTTTTTTGAAAGGGGGATTAAGTCTATTGGCTTCTCTTAAGTGACTTACTGTAAAAATAACATGAATTTTAAATCACCAGGTTGGAAGATGATATTAGTTATTGCTCCTCAGAACCGATGGGGAGCCTGGGTGTCTCTGGGTCAGGTAGTCATGATAAGGGCCAGAATTTTGTAATATATCCAACTGGATTTCTGGCTGAGATGACTATTTGTCAAGTTTCTGACATTTTTAATCTTAAATTTCAGTACTTCCAGACTGTGCCTGTAAACTTACCATGTCTATAGTGGTGAAGGTGCCAATAAATGTACCAGTCAATCACAGTAAATTCACTTTAAAATAAGGAAAAGGCACCTCTTGTGCTGGAGAAGGAACATTTCCTAACAGCAGCCTTGTGGTGTAGGACCAAAATCCCACTGTATTGTGTCTCACAGGAGTTCCTCAGCGTTTTGCTTTACGATCTCTCTGCATTAAAAGAACTATTGTGGAATTCTTGTAACTCTTAAGTGAGCAGCTCTTTGGGATCTTGCAGACTCAGTTTATTTTTTAGTGCTACACTCAATTTTATTTTTTTTTTGTAACTCACAGCTGCCTTGAGTGAATCATTCTGGAAATTTGTTACTAAAGAATTTTAAGAAAATATTCTTTTTCTAAAAAACTTTTTTTCCATAGAAGTGTGTTTTGAACCAATTTCCTAGTCAACACCTTTGCCAAGACAGGTGCCATTTTTACATTCTGGTATTAAAACTGGTTTCTACTTGTGAAACTCCAAAACCAATTTTACAGCTGTATATAACTTTTCTTACCAGTTCAGGTATCCTGTAACCGTGGTAATGGCTCTTGTAAGGTTATTACTGCAAATAACTTCACTGTCAGTGTTGGATGGCTGTTGTCTGTTGGATTCAGCTGCTTTTAAAATAAATACTAAGGAATGCCAACCACTTGCTGAGGTGTCCAAAGGCATCACAGAGCCCTGCCTGCCTCTGCTCCTTGGGCACCCTGGGTTTGAAGTGCCCCAGGTCCGAGGGGGCTCCTGTGTCGGCGCACGAGGAGACGCTGGAGAAGCCCGAGCACAGCGGGGAAAACAGCATCTGGTGCGTCTTGGGAACTTGGAGAAAGCCTGTGACAGATCCTGCCCAGGTGATGTTTGCCGTTTCGTTCCTGCCCTGGAGATGGGTCATTTTTTTAAGCCTACAGATTTCAGTACCACAGGTGCTGTGTGAGGCCATGTAGTGACTCACACAGGCAATGGCATTCCTGTTAAACGGCTGTCTGACCTCTCAAGGTCGATGCCCCTGATAAAATGGATGTGGCTTCAATGGTAAAAGCTCAAACTTCTCCTAATACAAGGAAGGTAGTAAAATGACCCTTTGTAGGTTTTACTTAAAAGGTTTTACCCCAGTTTTGAATCTCAGAGAAACTGGTGTGTGCCCACAGTTACCACGGGCTTGAGTGTGCAGCTCCTGTGATTCCTGACTGCACTATGAGAGCAAACTCACTCACAGCAGGTCTGGCAGCACTAGCGGGCACATCTTCACTGGCTTTCAAAGTTTGTTGCCAAACTCCATCCTTAGCTGAATTTCAAGTAAGTTGTGTCGTTAAGAAATGGAGTAGCCAGGAGCACTGTGCCAATGGTGGCTGGGTTGTTCTTGCCCAGCCTCTTCTCTGAAGGCAGTCGGTCATGGCTTGGGAAGCAGCGCCATGTGCTTGGTGTAACAATTTGTTTTATTCAGGTAGAGCTTGTCAGCGTTTTCCTACAAGACTGAACTCTGCAATAGAGAGCTCTCCCTTTGGGTGAGTGCCCAGCCTGGGCTTGTACCTGTGTAGACTCAGTCGTCTGTTTGCTGGAGGAGAAAGCTGCTGCGGCGTTGTGCTGATGTGCACTCTGCACTCCAGTAATGTGGCCTGTTCCTATCTGTCTCCAGACCTTTTCCTTCCAAACATCACCACCCTCTGCCGTGCTCAACTGCAGAGAAGGGGCAGCACCTGGCAGAGCCGACAGCTCAGTATATTGATGAGATTTGTACCGGTGGAAATGGAACAGAGAATAAATAGGCTTTTCCCTGCCTATGGACAGGGCCTGACCTTGCCTTGGTAAAGCTGACCTGGTGCAGCAGCAGGTCCCAGTGTGTCCTTATGTAATGCATGGGTTGGAAATAGTTAACTCTTTACTTCAGTTGTGTAACCGCTTGTCCCACGATGAAGTTCACATTAATTACTTTAAGGTGGAATGAAAACATTGTGAAAACATTCCAAGAGTTGTAGTCTGTCCTCTCTGAGGACACTGTCACCTCCACTAGGTTTAGTGCTGTGCTTTAAGATGTTGGTGAGAGTATTGGCTAATTGGACTAGTTGGTATCAATGGTTGTGTAGCAGAATGGCTGGTTTTGAGATAGCATTTCCTGTACAAGTACTTAGCATGGGTTGATGGTGCACTGTGTATCCAGTACTCTGGCATGCATGCTGGTCACACTCCTCCTACACTTCAGAGGCACCAGAGCCTTTTATCCAATTGCTGGTTATGTAAAATACATGCAGAATGTTAATGCAGTGTTGTTATGGTAAATGTGTGAACAGTGTTACTAATTGATATAACTGATAACAGATTACATGTGCCTGACATTCTTATACCACACAGTATGTTTAGGTTTTAACTAATATGGACTTCGGTGGAATAGTCTTAGATATTTCAAGCCTTTGTTTTACTTACACAATGGTGCTCTCTTTGTGTTTTTCTCCTTTTTTTTTTTTAATAAAAGCATCTGAACACTTGTAGTACATATTACATCCAAAGGAGTCCAAAGTAAAATGCTTCTAAACATGCTTGATTTTACTTTGCCTTTAGTTCCCAGGATCTCTCATCAGCTTTTTTCGTTTTGTTTTTACTTGTTGCTGACTACTTTGGGAAACTTTGGTAATGTTACCAATTATGAAGTGATTCTGCACTGCCTTTGGATTGTGTATGTATTCAGAAACAGTCTTAAAGCTTTTATTTAAGCTATTAAAAAAACCAGGGACTTGTGCCATTTGTTCTTTAACAGTGCTGTTGTAAAAAGACTTCCCTGTGACAAAAAAATCACTTGCTATGAACTCAACTGTTTATAGCTTTTTTTTTCCAGGATGGATCTTTTTCTTTGTATTTGTACAGTGGCTCAGTGAAAGATGTTGCCATGAGTTGATATTGTAACCAATAAACAAGTGCTTTTAACCATCCTGGATCACCTGTCAGTGTTGTAGTAGAGCAGCCCCTGGGACACGGGATGGGAGATGGAGCAACCTCAGCAGTTGGGACCTACCCTGGATCTGCATTCCCTGTGGGAGTGAGGTGCAGGTCTTCACCTTGGACAGAGCTGCAAAGAACTTAATAGAGCACAGGGGTAGTACTTTTTTTAATAAACAACTGTAGAACACATGCATGTAAAGTTTTATCTTGATACAATGTCAATAAAAATGCTCCAGAAACAGAGCATTGATACACAGCTGTGCCCTCACCACACCACGGCCAGGCTGTTACTCACAGCTGGATTTCAGTTTCCCTCAAACCCCCAAGAACCCAGGAACAAACACCCAACACAGTGGTGGAACTGTTCTTTGTCTTCCTGTGACTCCTCTGGCATTACATCTTACATCCATTTCCTGGTAAGATAGCCCTTAGTTACTGGAAAACAGCAACACCTTGGAGCTGAGTATTTCATTTAGTCATGTTAACTAAATGCCATAAAAATACATAAATACTCTGAAAAGGGTTTTTCTTTTAAAATAATTTTAAAAAGTCTAGTTAGAAAAAAGTACGTGTTAAATGACTGCAGATGGCAACAGCAGAAACTTTTCCTTTTTTTAAAAAGAGGCTTTTCATTACTGGAGATGAGCAAACAAAAAGGAATCCAGCACACCTGCCTGGAGTGTCACCTAGAGCAGAACCAAGGGACTGGTCAGGGCATGGTCAAAGCCCATCTCTCCCTGTACTCCCTGAGTCCAGCTGCAGGAGCTCTAGGTCAATCCTGACACCCTGAGCTTCCCCACCCAACCTGTACCAATCCAGTCCAGACCATCTCAGCAAACCCTCCTATGCCTGGCTGTGACCTGCAGCTCACCTGACCATGGTTCCAGCCCAGCTCTCACAGGCAAAGGGCCATTTCACTGCTCTAACAACTGCAAGAAAAGGTTCATTTTTACTTAACCAGTGCCCTCCTGGCTAAGTGTGGTGGCCACATACCCCTCTATCCACTGCATTTCATTAATGCAGTTTGCCCTCATCTTTCACTGCCCTTTGAGGAAGAGGAACTGCTGCCCAGCACACTGGCACTTGCTTTCCAATCAAGTCAGGAGTCCTTTCCCCATTCCAGAGTTTGTACTTCCCTTCACTTAACACAATCACACCAACATGGAAAAGCAGCACCCTCCATCCCTGGCTTATTCCTAAGCAGCTGAAAGGAGACAGTGATGACTGTGATAAGCTCTAGCCCTGCATAAGCTCCTGGATGCCAGGAAGTAAGAGTTGCCACTGCTACATACTAATGGAAACCAGTGAGGATTTGGGTTTTTATTGTCAAGTGCCCAAAGAAATTTAGTGTTTAAAGATAATTTTTAACCCAAAATCTGCAAAACAAATGTAACACTTGGAGTAGCACAGTTCTTCAGTCTGGTTCACCATCACAGTCCAAGTTTTACAATAAGTGTAATCAGAGTAACATTTAAAATATAAATCATTTCATGTGGCTCCACAGAGGAGAAGTGTCACCTGTAAAATTTCTACTTTGCCCTACAAAGCATCACTGGGAAGGTTTGCAAGGACATTTTATTTACTCTTTTGAAGGAACTGTTTTGTGAAGCGATCTAGTTCGTTCTCAAGGTGAATGGCTTTATTTCTGCAAAACAAAAGCAAGGGATTTGCTTCAGTGCAGGAACATCTGCGTTTCATTTCTATTCCTCTACTGAGACCTGCAGCACTAAGACAACCTAAATGCAGGTTTTTCAAAGGGGTGTGTGGGGCATGCCAGACATTCACCCCACAGTGGTGGTGGATGCCCAAGGCCAGGAGGCAGCAGCCCAGAGCCAGAGCAGCCTTACAGTGGGGGAAAAGAACAGGAAATGACGGCTGAGGCTGCTTCCAAATCCCTAAAGCACCAACTGCTGGAAGTTTCTCCTCTGCAAACACCTACTACTGGCACTAGAACACCAGTACTGCACCGAGTGACTCAACACAGCACAGCTGCTCCCCTGCTCTACTGTGGGGAGGGCGCTTTGGGAAGGTGCCAACCTCAGCTACCTACAGATTAAAATTCTGGAGAAAGGCCACTCTCCCATACACTGAAGAGAGACAAGGGTATAAAGATGATCAAAGAAAGAGTATTTTTGGAGCTTTGCTGATTCACTAAGAGCAGCAAACATTTATTTAACTTACCCAGAGCTGCTCAAGGTATCTCTGCACACCCTTCTGCACCTAAGCCAGCCTAGTTCAGCTCCAGAGGAAGAGCTGGCACGGATCACTGTGAAGGCAGCAGGGCTAAGAGATGCTTGTGGCCAGTCACACCCAGACTTACCTCAGCTGCTTGGAGTTGCTCTGTATGTTCTCCAATTGATCTATTTCTTTGGAAAGCCTAGCAATTTCTTCTTCCAGGTTTTTCTGGGTAATATCCACCTGCTGACAGAGCCGAGCAAAGGTAGTGGCCATTTCCCTAAAGGGAAAACAAGTTCGTAATCATGATTTAGGGAAGTCTATGATACCAAAAAAAAATTAAGAAAACAACTCAAAAATCATGTGCCATTGGAGTGTGCAGAACACAGAAATCGAAGCCTCCAGCTCTTAAGGGATTACAGAATAGCAGAAAGCAGGAGAACTGTGCATTTTTTAAATTAGAAAAAGAAACCTTAAACATGCCAAATGCACCTCAGTCTACACCAACATCATGTCTGGCCATTTTGCATAGAGCAACCACAGGTACAAGCCTGAGATGGGGCTCTGGCTAGACTCAGAGGTGCTGGAGCAGCCCTGTGCCCCAGACCTGCCCACTGAGGCACCCCATCCTACTTGTCCCCTTAGCCACATGCTCTCAACCCCATTTCCAAGACTCTTCCTTACAGAAACAGAAAAGAAACCCAGTTACCACCCTGGGCCAGCACTCAGGCTGTCCCCCAGGAGAGGAGAAATCCTCTCCCCTCTCTACTTCACCTCACTGGAGCATTGGTTTGAGTCCAGCTCTTCCATGTCCTCACAGAGACACACAGCTGCTGGACACGGGGATGAGTCTCTTTCCTCTGCTGAAGCTGAACTCTGTACTAGTAAAGTATTCCCTGAGCTACACAGGAGAGGTGTTCTGCACCCTGGGGCTTAGGTCTCATCAGCAGGCCTAATTTTCTGAAATAATAATTTAATCAAAATAAATTGTTTCAATGAAAGTGTCTGAGGGAGACAATCAGCCAGACATTACTTTGCAGAGACAGGTGGGGAAAGATTTGGGAAAGAGAACACAGAAAAAAAATCCAACAGTTCAGAAAGGCTGTCAAGTTCCTCTTCTGCAGTGCAGAAGAATCAGCACTAGCTACTCAGAACTTGCCCATCCCAACCCTGGGGCAGAAGCTCTGCTCACCCCTACAGGGCCTGCAAGGCCAGAACAATCCACTGGAGCAAACTCCCACGTCTCCACCATAAGATGCTGGACAAAGAGTCACCATCTGCAGAGCAGCACACACAGCCACACACAGAGATGCAGCTATTGGCCTTTTCAGGTGGTAATTTTAAACTCTCTTCCAACTCCCTCATAATAAATGCCAAGGGACACTAAAGGTGCCTCCCCTCACCATGCACACCCAGTCCCCACAGCCCCGTGGTGACAGACACCTGTCCCAGCTTGGGGACAGCCCATGTGACACTTACTGCTGCACCTGGTGGCTGCAGTTGGCGCTGGTGAGGCTGACGATCATCTGCAGCTTCTCAGTGGCGTAGTTCACAAACTGCTGCTTGAAGGCTCTCTCCTTCGCCCGCGTGGTCCAGGTCAGCCTCTCGTACAGGTACAACAGCCCGTACATGCTCAGGGACAACGAGATCAGTTTCCAGCCTACAGTTTTCCAAATCTGAAAAGGAAAATCTTCTTCAGCTTAAATAAACTGCCCCAGAGAATTAAATCTAATTCCACCCATTTTTAAAAAAATCATCTCTGTGGCCCCTTTCACCGGATTAGTTTAAGAAAATATATTGTTTCCATAATATTACTGCAGAGCAATACAGCTACATTCCCATGAGCTGGCCTCACTGGCATGGAGAATGTGCAGGTTACAGAAGCCTTGCTGCTCTTTCATGAAGGAGGAAGCAAAGCTCCCACTAAATCCAAACTGAATCAGTTAAATCACCATTTAATTCAGACACTGAACACAGACCTACGGCATAGAGAACATGCCCAGCTCTCCTCAGAGTAACTAAACTGATTCTCTCACTACAGACTGACTGTGGGTACCCAGGGCACTGCATGTGCTCATCTGGCCCAGTGTCAAGTCCGTGACAGGCTCTGTGCTGCACCCCAACCAGACAGGCCAGCTTGGCCTCTGCCATCCCTTCCAGCACAGGGAATGCTGCCAGTGCTACTTGCCACTCCGCCAACAACGATGATGCTCATGGAGGTCCGAGAGGTCAGCGAGGCTAAACTCAGTACCAAAGGAACCATAAAGTCATCCTGGGGCACATTCTCTGGAGTTACAGCGGGAAGGCTGGCGGCAGACGGGGTGGTGGCTAAAGGACGAGGGATCTAGAAGATGGGAACAGGGCAGCCTGAGTAAAAAGCATCAAGGAACTACACAGATGGGTTTTTGTTTTATTTTCATACATTCAGGGTTTGATCTACTGAAAGAAAACCCTTCAGCACAGAAACCTGAACCGGACTCCTGAGGAGCAGTGGAAGCTTTCACATGTCCTTGCCCAACGGACATGGGGTTAAAATAAGGGTTTCTATGCAGGGCTGGCTCTGAGCTAAGGATCCAAAAGTTACGAAGGGAACAGGCTATCTAAAGGGTTTAATCCAAAGAAAAACAAACTCGTGTTACAGCTGCAGAAAGTTCAGGAGAGGTTTTTAGTTCCATTCTAACCCTGAATATAATCCAATAAAAACAACCCTCACCAAAAATATTTCACACAAAGGGCCTAGGGGAAGGCAGCAGCAAGCATGTAAACAGCACAAGCAAAGAGTAAAAATCAGTATATTCTCATCAAGGTAAAACAAGGCACACAATGGCAGCCCAAGCTCCGAAGCACTCACTTGTAGGTTTGGATCTACTAGTCCCAAGAGTACTTTCTGAGCTTGTTTAGGACCTAAGAAACGGTTTACAAGCGAAGTCCATCCCAAAGAAAAGTGGAACATGATATCCTCTTGAAAATCTGCACACAGGCTATGACAGTTTAGATCATAGCTAAGGTCAAACTTCCTGCATGGAATTAGCAAGTGGAGCTGATTCTGAGCACTAGAAGGCAACAATGGTTTCAGATTTTCTAGAAATAAAAACAAATAGTAAAGATTAATTAAAAGCAGAGCATATTCACAAGCAGCATCCTTGCACTGTTGACAAGCTTTGTTAAGAATCTGAACTGACCACTTCATTATTTATTTATTTATTTGTAAAATCGATGGCATTTCAGCAGGGATGACCCCAACAGAGCAGGCAATTTATTGCTCTGATATAAAAAAAACAGTAACTCACCAAGAAAGCACTGCTGGAAAAAAGGGCAAATTAACTGAAAGACCTCTATCAATGGTCAAAAGATAAGGACAGACTAAGAAAGGATTGATTTATCCAGCAGTTCTGTGGTGCCATACAGAAAAGGCAACATTATTGCATTAAGAGGACGGAAGGGTTCACGTAATTTCATGATCTTGCTCTGAATCTTTATTACCAGGAACAGATCAGTGGAGAAGGATGTGCAATAAAGTTACTACTTATAAAGGAAAGAAAAGGGAGTGCACAAGTCCTTTGTGAAATGATCTGCTTTGCATTCAGGATCTGGAGGGACCTAGGGAGAGGATTATACTGCAGAAACATTTCCTAATAATTAGTGTATTTCATATGTCTGTTGTGGAAGCCAAAAGTTTAAATGGGTTTGTAAAAGGATTAGACAAGTTGCCAGAGGACAGGTCCACTGCTACTTGCTTAAGCCATTAATCCAGATGCAGTATCTCAGCTCAGAAGTCCCTAAAATGGGGAGGGATTGCTATATTTACCCTGGTTCATTGTTCTTCTCCCCCAGCATCTGTTACTGGTCAGTATCAGAGTCAGGGCACTGAGCTGAACACTCAGTCCTGATCTACGCTGGCTTTTCCTTTATCGTTTATAGCATCAATGTTAAAATAATTTTCTTTCTGATCATGATTTAACATCGAGTTTTCTTAGGTTGTCTTCCTTTAAGTGAGAAGTGTTAACAGTTCTCCTCCCTCCTCTTACCAATCATCTCCTGCTGAGACTGGTGCATTGACTGATTGACTTCACTGGAGCAGCGGTCAGCCAGGTTCTTCCCCAAACCGTCTTCTATATGTTTGTTCAGTTCCTGAAGTTTTATAGAGAACACATGCTCACCAATTTGTATTTAACTCATTTAATTTATATTCAGTCACACTGTACAGAGCACTGACATGTTACACACTAAGCACTGTTCCTTACAGTGGGAAGAAAAGCAGGTTACCATGGAAATACCATGCTTTCCGACTGCACACCGAAACCTAACTGAAACGACACAGGGAACACTGCCCTGTGACTGCAATCATTAAAGGGGCACATGGAAAAGTCTGTACTTCCAATAACCTGTGACACTGGAAAGCCACTGAACCACCTACTGCCCTACAAAGCCTTTACTGTGTCATTTGATGGGGGCCAATTTCACTGCTCTGCAGAGACAAACTGCTCCCACCAACTCCTGTGGGGGCCCACTCAGGACACTCTGTTGAGCTGGGACAGCACAGATTGTCCCGAAAACACAGTGTTCCCAAGTGATCCAACCAGGCTGGAAGAGGTGGGAGCTATGGCAGTCATTCCTCAGCAGCAAAGTCTGAGCATAAGAGGTTAATGAGGGTGTACAGGTCTTAAAAACACTAAGTTTGAGGAGGAATTTACATAACTTTAAAAAAAGTCCCAGTTTTTATTAAAAGCATTGGGTATTTGCAAGCTCATTTTATTTTTGGATCTATTTGATTTTAGGTATAGTGAAAATTATTTATGGTAGGTCTTTATTTACTGGAAGTGAAGACTACAAATTAGGAGCCACTCTACTAAAAGGACGGTTGAAACAAAAATTAATTTCTTTCCAAACACAAAGCAGAAAATATTTTTAACCTTTTCCAATTTGAGGTAGAGATATGCATATGTCAGAAAGCAAAAATCTTGCAATGCCTAAAGTGTCACATAAAATGCTACATACATTATGAAAATACAGAAGTAGAAATTAAGGGAAAGACAAAGAGCTTGACTTCAAATCATGCAAGAAAACTTACTGTCTTATAGAGCTTCAGCACTTGAGGAGAAGGGTGAAAATCTGAATAAAATTCATCAACTAAAACTGAAAGTCGGCAAATCTCATCAGTCATGGCAGAGGAGACCTGGAAGAACACCGAAAATACTTTAAATGTTTAAATGTTTCTCCTACCTTTTCTAGTCAGAGTGAAAACAGACTACTGCATGAACTGTCACAAGAAATGATTCAGTTACCTGACAGGCATTTTGAGGCCTGGTTTTCTTTTTTTGTATTGGAAAAGGAACATATTGGACATTTCAAACATCCTTCGTACGATGGGTGGGCTCCTAAAGGAGCTGCCTGACAGAAGAGGCATCCCTTGGATGTGGCAGGTTGTTCACACTGCCATTACTTACTTTATTTTCGACCTCCTCAGTAACACGTTTGATTTTTTCCTTCGTATCTTCCGTCAGAATGTTCAGCTGGTTTCGAACGAAGTCCAGTCTGTCCTTCTGATCCTCTCGCTCTTCCATGGAATGGACTCTAATGCAGCAGAAAGGAAACCACCATCACTAGCAGGTATTCTCCCAGGAATGAAACAAGCCCATACCCAGCTGATGGTTACTGAGCAGCCACAAGGAATCCAGAGGAACCCACAAGGAACCGTGGCTGACCAAGGCAGAGGCACTGCCCCGAGGGGTTGCAACGTGGCTGCACTGACCAAACCTAACTCAAGTCACTGCATTTTGATGTATTTACAAAACCAGCATTTTGAGTCAAATTGTTATCACTGTACATGATTGCAACTAAAAAAGGTGTGGGGAACCAGAGCTCTTTAACTTACGTCTATCCTGATTTAAAAAAAAAAAAAAAAAGAGGGTAAATCTGATCAAACTGCTGCTCACCAGCAGCACTCAACTACTCCTTAGCAGTGACATCAGTCTGATGCAAAGCAAGGGGGATGTGGCAGAAACCTCAGCACTAACAACTCTCTTCAGAATTCCCTGACCTATCATTTAAGCAAAAAGTCCTGAAAACCTAGAGCAGTTCCATCTTGAGGGCCAGCAGAAACAATAAACAGCAATTCAGACTAAGAGGGGTCACCACAGACATTTTGGTAAGTCAATTGACAGAAAGCAGTAGAATATCAGAGAATTTTCAAACATTTCACAGCATGTTTTCATGGGATCTGACAATATGAGACAAGTCAGTACGTAAACAGTTTGTAAAAGCTGACATATTCAGGAGGATGAGTGTTTGACAGCACAGTGGAGTCTGCTGAAACATAAAGACACACTATTGACAGGCAGAAAGGAGATGTAGGGAAGGATTAAACGTCACAGCAAGTTCACTATGTATAACAGACAAAGGGTAGCAACAAAAGTGAGGAAAAATCCCAGACTATGCAAACCTCAAAGGATACATGAAACTATCAAACAGAGCAGACAAGCTGCTATCATTAGCACTACAGGATTACAAGAACAAAGAGAGAATACAGATATTTAAGGATACAATCTGGAAAGGGCCAGAGGTAAAGACTCTGTTAGCTTGGGCTTGTATCACCCCTGACAGTATTATTATCACTTGCAAATTAGTGTCCACATCCTCCCATTTATTTTCTCAGTATTACTGTTAACAGAAAACTTAGGTTAAACAGGCCAAAATGTCACCTCTGAAATGCTGCATACAGCTAGAAAAACTTAAAATTTCAAATATTTCTGAAAAAAGATTTGAAAACCCAGCGATTGCAAGTCAGCAACAAAGAACAACAAAGTAATAACAAGATCCCTGTATGGAAGTCGGAGACCAAGGGCAAGACTGAGCAAGTCAACAGTGGTAAGACTGACACACTGATACACCAGAAAAGTTTTCTGTTTCTTACCAAGCAGGAAAAGTGAATTTTAAAGTCCACAAATGGCCCAAGAAAATCACCAGCACAGAAATGGCTCCTCAGACGATCTGGACAAACCAAAGCCAACCAGCCCTCCAGCCCACCTACCTTTTCTCTGCTGCTGCCACGTTTATGGTGTCCATAATGTTTTTCACAGTATCTATTATCTGTTTAGCTCTGATAGTGTGCTGTTCAAACTTGGTTTTCACGGCTGACTGCGAGATACACTCCTGCGAGGGGCCCAAGCCACAACACATTACTGCAATTCCATGCCAACACACTCAGGAATTTCACTGTCAGAAAGCACATGCTGCCAATTTTACCAAGAACTTAAACCAATGGGAAATAAAAAGGGAGAAAGTATAGACAAATTAAACAACAACAGAACTAAAATCTCAAATGAGTCTATAGCAGCAAATCTGCCTTCGTGTTCATTCACAGTAATGTGCAGAGGTTTTCAATCTTTTAAAATAAATCAATAACGTAAAGAAAGAAGAAAACTTAAGATAAATCTATCTCTTTCGAAAATTTTCCAAACTATCTCTTCAGAATTACAAATGTCAAACATGAACACTGGCAATACAGCCTGGCTTGAGTTTTCTTCATTGCAATACATGTTCTCAGTTTCAAGAAGCAGTTCTGTCAATGAAATTTGACATGCTCAGGTCAATACTGACCATCCAGGAACAAAATATATGAGCAGGGATAAGAAACAAGGGTTTTCTCACAGGATAAAAAAAAATTGTTAAGTAGCCCTTAAAATATTAGCTTATCTGAAGATTACTGAAGTGTTAAATGAATGAGTAGAGAAAGCTCTAAAGACAGAATTAATCAATCTTGAATACTGAACAGTGATTCAGAAATACAGAACAGCAACTGAAGAGATATACAGATGTTCAATTTGGGAAAAAGCAAATCAGTTTCAGTAAGCCATAAATTCAGACTTTGATTTTTTTTCAAGCAACTGCAGATCCTGAGTTATGGAGCCAATTAAATGTCAGAATTCAACCTGCACTGAGGCACCCCAAAGTAGCCACACCTTCCGTGTTTAAGGGGAACAAGGCAAGCAGCCAGTTTGCTTAATCCAGATCTATGGGATTTTTAAATCCTTCCCAATCTGTGGATGCACCTTTCATAGCACAAACAGATTTTGGCTGGTTTTAAAAGACTTGCCTGTGACCTTAGCATATGCTGTAGTAACAGATTCCAGCTATCTAAAAATAATAAATCAAACCAAAATAAACAAAATGGGTAAAATATCCCCTGTTCCTCGATGAAGCAGATCTAGAAATCAGCAATGAAAGGCCAGAGTTTCATAAATATCAGCACATTGTAAGAGCTAGACTGGGCACAGAGCAAAGAGTCTTCCCAACGTTAGTACGTGGTAGATAAAAGGATGACAGTCACTCACAACACAATCAGAAAATCCAAGTTAGAGCACTAGGAAAAACACAAAGGTTAGTTAAACAACGGGGAAAGATAAGAGGGGGACAGCAGCAGTTTTGCTGTTAGTCTGTAAATAAGTATTTACTGAAACAAAGATAAAAGGTGTGTTTCAACAATGTAACCAAAACCAGTCACCTTCCAGCCCACTTCCAGTAAGCAGGACAGTCATTAGGTGCACAGATCATTCCACCCCTGAGCAGGGCTGGGGAGGCTCACTCAGGCTCTGCCATTCACTCCCGTTTACAGCCAGGAGCGCTGTTCCACCCTGCCTCCATCCTCCACTGCTCCCCACACCACTTCTGACACCAGTTTTTTTAAGAAACTTGGGAAACACCACAACCTGAGGCACGGTGAGGTTGGTTTTATGTAGGATATCTGCTAAGGACTAGCAGTGTGGAGGCACTTCTGTGCTGTTTGATAAGGTGTTTCCATGTGCCTCACTGTAAAATTTCAGAAGATACCCTTTCTTTCCGTTATTCCACAATATAAAAATTCAGAATTGATCCAAGAATTCAACCCTTTAAGACTGCCTCTTTTCCTCTGCTGCAATACAGCTGACATACAAAGTAGCATTACTTTTTAAAGCTACTATATGAGTCTCTAAAATCTTCATTTCCCCACTGCTTACAAGTGTTTTTAGTAATGCCTGCACCAATTTTTCTTTTAGCAACTTTAAACATCCTCTGCTTTTCAAAACACCATGTTTCACCTATTTTTGGAAGGATTTTTGCCCTCACACGCAAGTCTGCATAAATGTAGTTACAAACCTTTCAAAAATAGTCCAATATTCTTCTCATATCATAACAAACTGGCACTGGTGGCCTGCTTCTAGATTTTGGTTTTTTTTTAAGATTCTAGCTATACTGAGCTCCTATCAGTCCTGGAATGAACAGGCTTTCCCATCAACTGACACTAAAATCAGGAATGTGGAAGTACTGGAGAAGTAACAGTTCCTCTTCTCAGCCCACATGGAAAAGAGGAAGAAGCTGTCCAATTTTAGTGAAGACAGAAGCAGGGTGAGAGAATCCAGGAGGAGCAAATCCAGCAGATACAGCCCAGGGGGAACACAGCACACGTGGACGAGTTTATACACGAGGTGATGAGACTGCTCAGAGATGGGAGCTGGACAAAAGGGTGTCAGAGGTGTTTGGGAAGTCTGAACAGGGCACCTGGACAGGGACCAGGAGCTAAAGGCAGGACAGACAGACTGAGGAAGGGGAGGGGTCAGTGTCTGACAAGGACAGACAGAAGCATCTGTGCTCTCATCCCTTCCTTTTCACACACTGGAGTGTAATCCAAGAGTCTTGAGACTTGCAGCTCCTCTGTCAGGAAACAGAGTAAATGCAAAGTGCTTTAGGCAGAAGTGTTCAGGCTGTACTCAGGGCTGAATCTGGTCTGGCAGTGCACAAAGGTATCAGTTTGTTCCCAGACTGAACACAAAAAGTTTTACCTGGAGCATGATATTCTTCATTAATACATAGCCTAGAGCTGGCAAACATAACTGATGACAACAGCATGCTGCTGTCAGCTACTTTATCAGCTCCAGTGACAGTAATTTGAGTACTAGGTTTGAAGACTTCAGACCTGGTGAACCATTAAGTATCAGCCTTGCTTTAAAAGCATATAAAATGCCACTATAACTCAAGAAACTGCCCACAAAACCTGAATGTGAAAGAGGCTGCAACAGCAGACACTGAAAATTTAAATTGCTTTGGCAATCTTAATATAGCACAGCTGTCATTCTCTTCAAATGGTGGGATCACACTCCTATTTAAAGCCATTCATTGTGATTTCAGGATGTAACACGACTAAGCAGCGAAAAACATCACAGAATTCACTGTCATGGTTGGAGGCAGGCGTGCAGCAAATGAAACACAGAATGTGAAACAAGAAATACAGTTGTTTTAAGGCTATACAGTGCTCTCACATAATTGTTCCTTGTCCCAGCCTCTGACACAGAAACTTGTCATGGTTATGACCTTGTGATGGATGACTCTCATTGTGGTGGCCAACCTGTGACATCTGATTTACACGTGCTGGGCACTCACAGCACCACATCATTTAATAAGTAATCATTCATCTTAACGTTGAAATATTCCAAGTGTTAAGTGCTTAACTGTAATTATAAGAGATTTTGTCAAAAAAGCTATGGATACAGCACATGGCAAAACACAATAATGAACAATAACTGATTTAGAAGCCAAATTTCCACTTTTTTTCCTACTGGCTCAAAGTTTCCTACTGTAATTCTAAGGACAAAAATTACAAACAAAAATGCATGTTTGACTACAGCTGATGACACAAGCAAGAAATGGCATGCCTCCTGGATTCAGGCCCTGCCAGTACTCTGAATCCATCATTTCAACAATTCAAGTCATCTCTCATAAGAGCATGGATAAGGATTAAATTTAAAATTCAGTCTGACATTTTCTTGCTTATGCAAAACCGAACCAAGCTATTATTTTAAAACCTTTTTGATACACACACATCACTACATAACTCAGTTTTGCTAAGGTCAGATGTGTTTGTTGTAATGCAAGAAGAAACACTTTTCAGAGACAGTTTGATTTTTTTAAATACACTCATACACAAAACCATTGAGGCCCAAGATGCCTCCTTAAGATCTCCAAGAATGGCTTTAATTAATTAGTTATTAAATTCAGCAAGTCAAATGGATCCTATCATAAAGGACTCACTCAACTGTCCAGCCAGTCCTACTTCTGCAGAAACTGTAAACTCCAACTATGAATATGGCTAGACTGAGGTGGAAGTGTGGATTCTGTACAGCACAAAAGATGCAAAAACAGTGTTAATGCTCAGAGCAACAGAGCTAAGAGGTACATAATGGTGATAGATTCAAAACTCTGGCTTTAAAAGGGCAAGTAAATATTTAGATTTATGTTGGCGAAACTGAATTTCTTACTAGAAACATTCACCAGCACACGGTTGTAAGTGGTACACACCTTTTCAAGGGCATCATCTCCTTTTATATAGACCATACTGGTATTGAGATCTCAAACAAGAGCTAAGAGCTTTGGTCCCTTCCCTCGCTGAACAATACTCCTTTCCAACAACCACCTGCTGCTCAAGGTGAGAAGAGATGAAAAGAACACACAGAAAAGGCAAAGCTGCAGATGGTTTAAATACCTTACACTCCTTTGCTAGCATGGGTAATGCTCAGTAGAATTAAGCTAAGCATAAGCAAAAGGTACCTCTGCAATAAAACCCAGGCAGTCTAAAAAGCCCATCATAAATACCTCAAATATCTGCTCAAAATGTTGAAATTCCTGGAATCTTGTTTGAAATCCTTCAGCAAGTGCTCCACCTGCAAAACATAATGGACCATAAGGGAGACAGCAAGACCTCACAGCAGTGCTTAAATACTTTTGTTTATCAGGTTTTATGGTATTTTTCTGTATTTGAGGAAAAGCAGTTCCTACACACCACCCTCTGGCATTCCTTGGGCCTTCTGTCTCCTGGCACTCAGAACTTCTTTTGCTGAAACAAAAAAGATGCGATTCCTTGCTTCTACAGGATCAATAACTTTGAGCTCGTCGACCAGGAAGGTCAGACAGCGCTCCATGTGCTGCCTCCGCACCTGAGGAAAAGGTAAAAAGCTCATGAGGAAAAATGGCAAAAATGGAGCTGTCAACAAATCAGAACAGAGTCAAGAACAGATGCTGAACCACCCCTCAGACAGCAGATGCTGCCAATCCTACTGAGGCAGCAGCTGCCTTTACTCATTTAAACAGAGCTGGGTGCAACAATATTTCCTTCTACAATTGTATTTGTCAGAGATCTCAGCCTGTTACTGGGGTAAACACTTCATTCCCCACATACAGAGAGATAAGTCTCTCTGACTTATCTGAGATGAGCTGGCTGCTGTTGGGAGATCTGAAGAGCACTCTGAACTGTTCACACCTAATGCTGCACTTCACCAGCTACTCTACACAGGTACAGATGTATGAACTGTACCCTCAGGCTGCATTACCACTACAGAAATAGAAGGTAATACAAAGAAGATTAAAAACCAAGCTTAACTGTGGAGGAATAAGGTTCTAAAGAAGTTTCCCATTGTTTTAGCTGCCTGCATATATTGCCACTTGGATTGCAGGCTGCTTTTTGCATGGAACAAGGAATAAGTTATTTTCATTTTCTGACCATGTAACTTATCCTTTTATTAATAAGACAAAGCTAGTGTTTCCATATTAAAATGTCTTAATTAACTGTAAACCCAAATAAGAGTCACCAATTCACTCACATCTTCCATGTACTCTGGTTCTGATGCAGAGGCATCCCATCTATTATTCAAGATGAAGATGTTTGGCTTCGAAAGTCGTTCATTCACTTTATGGAAAAAATGCTTCTCCTAAGAATTGAAACACAAACAGAAAACTGCACAGAGATCCAAACCAGAGTCACACATTCTTCTGTAACAGACTCTGAAGTTAATTCAGCTTTTTAAAAGTTTATCAAAAAGAATTCATCAAAATTAACCCCCACAGATATCCAACACAAAATAGGCTTAGACAGTTCAAGTCATCAAATGCCTTAAAACCAATGCCAATGCCAATGCAAGTCAAAGACCTTGCAAGATTCACTAAAAATGGGTACAAATACAAACCAAAAAAACTTCCAGAACAAACAGTTCAGAAAACGTTGGAAAATAAGATCTATTTTTCTGTAAGTCCTTCATATCATTCACTGTCGCTTTTTTCCTTCCTTCTTTCACTCTTACCATCTCAAACTTCATCTCCTTTGATACTTCAAGCCCCCTATTAAAACTTTTTGCACTTGTGTGACACTCAAAACATTGCTGGGAAAGAGAGGAAGGGAGAAAGAGCAAACAAGATCTGTTCAGTTTTTAAGTAAGATGCCTAGCTAAAACTCTGAAGTCTCTCCTATTTGAACTACCAACATGTTCCTGATCACCCTGTCAAATCTGATATAAATATCCAGAAAAAAAAAATTCTCTAACTGTATTCTTCACATAGGCAACATCAGTTAGAACTACAGAGAAGTTATATTTCCTACATGAGAATGTAAGGCTTGAGTCACAGGAAAAAAGTCACCACATATCCTGGACACAGCACTGGAGATCCATTAGCCTCCATCAGCCAGGAGTAATCATGTGCAAACAAGATCACTGCTGCAGAAATGAGAACTTTGTCTGAGGAGAATTTATGGGGGAATATTAGAACAATCATGTTTTTGCAAAACACACCTGTGATAATATGGCAGAATAATGCCAAGTATTCTCAAACCTGTTATGGCAAGAGGCAAAAATAAAGCCTACGGAGGATAAGAACATAGTTGTCACACGCTTTACCTGCAGCATAAACCTGTGTAGATGAAGAAATTACCATCTGCCACAATGCAAAGAAAAATACAAATGCTTTTACATAGTTACCTAATTGTTGAAAGCAACTTCATTTGTGTCTACCAGGTCGAAAAAACAAAAAAGAGGAAAGAGCGAGAGAGCTGTTTACTGAGCCTAAACCTCAATCATGACTAAAATCTACTTCCTTTCCCTCTGACAGACATCCTGGACACTGGTGACTTCCAGATGCTAATTAGAAGGTGCTCAGCATCAAGGGAAGATTTATAGGCAAGGCAACCAAAAACTTCAGCATGACTTTAATTGCCAGACTAACCTGTTTCTATTCAGCAGCTTTTGGCCACACCCAACAAGAACAAAGACTGGCCAAAAACCACATTAAAAAGCAGAGGAGCACTTGTGTGTCTGGGTGTTTAGGAGCAGATAAAAACAAAATTAACAGAATCTTCCAGCAGACATACAGGCTATTCATCTTTGCTGCATATTTATTATCTCAGATTGTTTTCAGTGGTTCATTTTTCTGAACAAATGAAAGAAAGAGATCAAATTTGGGCTTTTCTCCGTTATTTCACTACGCCAAAATGAAATCTGGCACACAGGTCCCTATTATTTCCAGATTTCTATACAGCAACCAGATGTTCACTGAAACATTTTTTTCCCCGTCTTCCTTTAATTAAAAAACCCCAACAACTATGATATGCACATAATGTGAACAACTTCTAGATTTTGTCCATATTAAAAGCCAAAGTGTCACTTCTGAGATAATGGGGAATGTAAAGCCATCGTTACATCAAATTCTCTCTTTGCTACGGATGCTGCTGGAATTTTCCTTTTTCCCCTCTTCTAAATTACATCTCTTGTATTTGAGGCTTTGTGGATTCAGCTCAGGAGATAGGAATGTCATGTTTTTGAACTCCTTTTATGTTCTCAGATTTCTACCAAACTATTCTCATTTGCTAGAATGCAAAGAAATACTGTCTTTGTACATTCCACTCTCTATTGTATTAAAAATCAAGGGAATTCGCCCTCTCCTGAGACAGGAACATATGAGGAACAAGACAGAAATTTAACTTCCTTCACCTACTTTGTGCATTTTACTGAACTTCTGGATATGAAATACTCTATAATGTCTTTGATAATACAATTGTCTCCACGTGACAAATATGACAAACTGTAAAGCAAGACAAGCACTACAACATCTATTTATCCAAAAAGCAATTTAAATTTAAAGGATAATTATGATCCTCAAGGCACAGCAAGGAAAGCTGGTAAGAAGCTTGGTTCTCCTTTCCCTAGTGAGGGAAATACATGGTTTCTTGCCTCCTACCCCCAAATCCTATTCACAAGATCCAAGTGCAGTGATTCACCTCCAGTAAAGGTCTCAGCTATTTCGGTGATGCAACTGCTGAATATTTAAATGAAGAAGTGTAAAATCATTGCAAATCATACCGTGTTCATGAGAGTTGATTCAGAGTTGGCAACCAAGACAAACACATCAGCATCCAAGCAGAACTTGTCAATCCAGCTGTCCAGTTCTGTAGTGACATCTGTGCCAGGGCTGTTGAGAACAAAAACCACAAATTCTTATTTACACAGCAAAGGAATACTTGATTTTTATAAACTGATAAAAATAGAGTGGGATTGCCTAAGGGCCCTGTAAGAAGATACAAAGCTTTATACCTTGAGGCTGCTGCCTACATCAAGCTTAAGGTGAACACAGCAAAAGCCAATTACCCTCTAGCATTTATCAGTCACTTGCTCATTAGATCATCTACTCATTACAAATGTAATTTCTAATTAATAAGTATTAATGAGCATAATTGCCAAGGAAAGTGACAGGCAGTGCATCAGAAACCCAGAGAGCCTCACAGAATTGTTCCCCTCCCTGTATCCTGAGGTTTAGATTTTAATCAGAAGAGACAGTGGTAAATAAAATATTTTTTTCAATAATAAAGTCTTACTTTGATATGATATGCAAGCTGTACATAGATTTAATAAGAAGCTAAAATGAAGCTAAAACTATATATTTTATTTAAACTGACAGCACTGAAGTGAAATATGAGCAATAAGTCATGTTTGCAAACCTAAATTGTTGCTGGTTCAAATTTCCTCAATTTAACAGTAAAGAGATTATTTGCTCCTTCCATGTATCTGTTTTATCAGAATTCAGGTTCTTTTCCTCTCCCTTTACATTTTACCTTCAGCAACTGAGACCATGCAGATCAAATCATGCACTCAAGAAACCAGTGATTTCAAAGGCACAAGATTAGAGATGGAACCAAAAGCACTGCAACTTATTAGAATACACCCTGGGTGTTATTTTGTTGGATATGAAGAAATCATACTTAAAATTTCACTCACAACTGAGTGAATTATTCTCAAATTCAATCTATATTGATTTACAAATTAGGTATAAATTACCTAAAAGTCTGAAAATCTATTACCAGGTTATACCTCAGTGGCCAGAAATAAGTTCATTTGACATAGACAAAGCAACAGCTTTCAGAATTCTTTCAACACACCAGCTGTAGGAAATGCCAGCCCAACACAGGGCACACACAGCTGACACTCACAACCACGTTTTGAGGTCACCCACTACTCTGGTATGTAGACACTTCTCAGAAGCTTTTAAAAATGAAGTCCAGATTGCTTTATACTTCACATGATCAGTTTGAAGCGTCTAAAGAGAGGAAATGGGCAAAAGGTTGTTGCTGCAACAACCCTGTTCGTGCTTCCATACTGTTTGTCTTAAAGTATCCTCAGCCAAAAGCTAGTCCCTTATTCAGCTCAGTCACAAGACACTTGACTGTTCCAACTGCTACAAGGCCAAAATCAGAGAGGTGATGGCAGGCATCAGTATATTCAAAAGAACAAACTCTGTACTTTCAAACAAAAAAAAGCCTTTCGATAATTTTGAACCTAAACTAGTCTCCTTTCTAAACATTCTAATGGCTGATTTCTTTAAGAAATCATTTACTAAAATGGAAAACATACCTGTCCACTAAAACCAAATCATCTCTCAGCAGGGCACACTTTGACTTGGGCCAAAAGACGTGGACGAGACAGCCAGCTTTCAAATCCTTGTCCATGTGAAGTGCATGAGCAAGCTGATTGACAGTCTAGAAAGAGCATAAAGAGAAGACAAATACAAATATGCACCATGAACAAGTCTGTACACCAGTCTAATTCGGCTCTCAAGCAAAGCTGGACAGGATCTCTCTGGAAAAGGGTAACAGAGTTCATACTTTGTTCTGGTGAATAGTTGAGATTTTTTTTTTTTTAAGCTCTTCAAGTCCCCAGTGTCTAAAGAACAAGTTGTGCCTTGAAACTCAGACAGGGTTTTCTGTGGAGACACAAAGTAGTGTATTCTCTCCAGGGCTGGAGTGTGTGACACTGAGCATCATGGTGAATCTACCTGAGAGGTTTAACATACCAATGTGAGCAGTTCAGTAAGATAAACACCATAAGTCCAAATGAGGGGCACATTCCAAATCCTTAACAAGTAACAGAACTTACTCTTAGTCCTATAAAAATAAATCACTCAACATATGCTCTCCTACCATAAGACATACATTTAGTTGTTCCTCTGAAATAGCCAAGAAAAATTGCCAAGTAGTCCATTTGTTTCTTCTTCCCTCCTAATTAAGAACTTTAAAATGCAGAACAAGATAGCCTTGTACTTTTGTTAGACTTGAAATGGTTGCTAAAAGACAGACCCTTTGAGGAAAAAATCCTACAAAAAGCAGTGTGAAATCATTCAAGAAACGTACCTTGACACTCTTCTTTTCATCTGATCCTTCTGTCATAAGATAAGCCTTATCTCCATCAGTCCCTTCCACACTGAGGAAGCAGTTTGTTGTATGGCCAATCCCACTAGGAAGTACCTTATCCCACAGCATTGCATTAATGACTGAACTTTTCCCACTGCTTGTTCTAGAGGGATAGAAAATAAAAGCCCTTTGAGCAGAGCACAGCAACATTAAACACACCTTTGTCCTGAACTGAACAGCACAAGCTGTTATGGGTACAGAGCTCCAGACCAGCACAGCACAGCTGGCCAGGAAAGAGTGGGGAGTGTGGAATTAAAGGAACTGGTCCCCAACTCCAAATTCTGCAACAACTTGAAGTACTCAGCAAAGTTCTACTTCACATTAACCCTCTCCCCCTCACCCATATATATCTGAGGTTTAACTATTACACAACAGCATGAAGTTACACAGACTGTAATTCATTTTTGAGCTCCTTCTTCCAGAAAAAGTTCAGTGCTCACTTTACGAGACTCGAATTTATTCAAAACATCAGAGGGAGAGGTAAACTCTCTTTTTCCTGCTCTGAACTTCTACCCTTTGCAAAAGCAACTTTCATTACACACCACAGCCTGTAAATGTATTCAACTTTTAACTTTGTGAAATAGCAAGGCTGAGATATAACAAATGTCCAGGACTTTTGAGTTTTTCTTTAAATAACTATTTTTAGCAAAATGAAGGCAAGACCACCATTGTAAGCATTATTTCCAATACAATTATGGAATTTTTAGAACTAAACCATGAAGATTTATACTCCATAAAAATATGCAACCACACGCTTAAATGTAAGCACAGAAAAATCAATCTCCTTGAAGGAAAGGGGACTGAGAGACCTCATTGTTGCTGTTATCCCTTCAAATCATCACACAGATCTATCAGACTAATGATACAACCAACAAGGCAACTGTCTCTATTTCTCTTCAGCTGCTTATATACAGAAACATAAACAGCTCATAGTTCAGTTCCTCAGCACTGGTGAACAAACACAAACAAAACTTACCAACAGATATAGCCCAGAAAAAAAATATTAAACAAACAAAACCACCACTTAAAAAAAAAAAAAAAAGCCATCCTGGAGAAGATGACAACAAACTCAGGCCTTACCAAGTCAAAAAATAATGGATCTAGACAGGATAATTATTTTCCAAAGTTTATCGAAGAAAACCATGTAACAAGACATAAGTAAATAATATATAGTCAGGAAACAAGAAGGCAAAGAAATATTCAGCATCAATTAGGTAATTATGGTTTTATGTACTACATTTCATATAATAACTTTACAATGAAGCACTAATTCCAGTGCATTTCAATTAGAAATACAAACACTAAGCTCCACAAGAGAAAGGAAAAAAAATCAAATTAAGTTCTGGTAATTTCGTTCATTACCTGCCAAAAAATGCCACTTTCATGTGTCTCCGTGAAAGCACCTCACCAATGACTGCCAACTTGTTTTTATACGCTTGTATTTTTGCCAGTTCATCTTCTGTTGCTACATGCTCAAGCTCTGGGTTCCTGTACGTGGCTACACACAGAAAAGAAAAACATAAAAGCAATCACATATAGAGTACATGCTCTGCAGTACAGGGCACAGGTAATCAGTACTTCACATGCCAACAAAGATCACTGTGAATTTTAATTATGGTGATAAAACAAAACAAGCAAAACCTCATTACAGAAAGTGATATCAGCCCCTGTAATTTGATAGCTCCACCACAAGCACTTGTGAAGTCATGACATAAATCACTTCCTATCAATCACTAACCTAACTGCTGATTCAGTAACCCTGTGAACACAGCCTGCTGTCCTCACTTGCCCTGCTCTTTGGGACATCTGCTTCCTTCAGAAAGGAAAGCCAGGACCCCTCATGGATACACCAGCTAAGCTGGGCTATCTTCTCCCCACAAAACTCCCAGGGGTGATGAGGAACCAACTCCACATGGCCACACACACCCCTCCACACTGCTAACACCTCTGAGGGTATGACCAGTGGCTCCTGACATGACATCATGTTGACCTACTTTCCTACTGAATAATGGGAGAACATGTTTGTCCTTCCTTCTATGCAAAAGAAAACACAACAGGACTACAGGTGGTTAAGCTTTCATCCTCACGGAAAGGAGGCCACGCTGCCAGCAACTTAATCAGCTTTTCACCTATGTAACCATACCAGGCATTCCTGCCAGCCCACATCGAAAAAGAAAAAAAAGTGTCAAATGAAAAACGTGACTACTTTTGTAGGCGCGTGTTTATACTAACAGCACAGTAAGAGGTAACGTAATGTACACTGTGCTGCTGTAAAACATACTCGAAGCAAAGTTTAAGGAGAAAGCTCACCCTCCACAAACGCTGCCCCCTCAGTGACATAGTCCAGCAGCTGGTCGAAGATGGCAGTGATGGTCTTTTTGGCCAGCACGAAGTGCTTCAGCGGGGAGACGGAGCCTTCTGCCATGCTGCTGCTGCAAGGGAAGGTGCGCAAAAGTGACCAAAACACTCGGCACCCTCAGCTAATGAAGTCACACACAGCCATTAAAAAAACCCACAAAACCAAAAAAAGGGCCAAAACCCCCAAATCAAAGCCCTGAACACCAACGAAGGGCAGGACGCTCAGTCTGCGCTGTTTATGCCTATCTCCTGCCCCCAACACACGCGCCGAGAGCGGCTGGCGAAAGTTCGCACCGATCTGGCGCGATCCGTCCTGGAAACACGAGACTTTTCCCTCATCAAACGCGGCTCCAGCCTCCGCACGGCCCGCGGGTCAGCGCTGTGCCCGGGGCAGCGAGGACGGGCCCCGGTCCCTCACGGAGCCCGACGATCCCGGTCCATCACGGACCCCGCTGCCCCCGGCCCCTCACGGAGCCCCGGTTCTCCCCGCTCCCTTACGGACCCCGCTGGCCCCGGTACCACACAGAGCCCCGGCTCTCCCCGATCCCTCACGGACCCCGCTGGCCCCGATCCCACACGGAGCTCCAGCTCTCCCCGATCCCTCACGGCCCCGGCGGTGCCCGTCTCCGCCGCCGGGACGGGCGGACGTGACGTCACGTCACTTCCCTTTCCTCTTTCTCCTCTGACCCACTCCTAACCTGCCTGAGGCGCCGCCATCTTTACTGCGGGCTCAGGGCGCCGCCGCCGCCATCTTGAGCGCGGGCGGGTCGCGAAATGGAGCCGGGCAGAGCCCGGGAAACACCGGGATAATCACCCAGGGATCGAGTCCACAGCACCACGGTTTGATCACAGACAGCTTCCAAGGGTTAAAGAGCACCGATAATTCATGTATTTCATAGAGGAGCATTAGAAAATGAGAACCACAGTAAAAAAATCGGTGACAATGAGCATTAGAGAGACCACATCATTTCGGGATTACTAATCCTCTGTATTTTAAATTCTTGGAATAATTTTTGGGATGTAAATTTTGTTTTGGAGCCAACAACACTTCATATAACAAAGTTCTTTTGCTCAATAACAAACATAATCCAGGAACCTAAAACACACAGAATCAGACTTGTTAAGGTTGGAAAAAAACCCTAAAATTATGGAGTCACACATCAAGCCTAAAGGTTTAAAAGTCTGAAAGGTGAAGAATCAAATACAAATCACTTCCCAAAGCAATCTCATGACTTTGCATAGCTTCTGGTCAGAATGCTGCTCCTGAAACAGCCGAACTTTGCAGGTACCAGTGAACGACTGGATGTGTTACACTTATTTGTCTTGGAGAAAAATAATAAATACTGGCATACTCCTGGTCACCACAGTTCACTTCTGTCATTCCAGGGATGAATGACATGAACTGCCCAAGCTACAAGGTGCCAGGTCTGTGGCAGTGTCAGAGCAGCTGCTCATGTGCTCCCAGGTCACCTCGGCGCAGCAATGTCAGAGCACTCACCTTCCACTTACAGCTTCACCTAAATAAAGCACCCTAAATAAACCACTTTCCTTTGATGGCAACAACACTCTGTCCTTGGCGTGCACAGCCATTCCTTTCAGCCTTCCAACTTCTAGACAGACTCGTTACCTATTTTTCCTACTATTTAATATCTTCCATGCTTTAATGTGCTGATCATGTGGAAGCTTACAGTCTACTTGTGTTAGTTTTTAAAACTTTAAAATAGGACATGTTACTCCTGTACACTTCCATTTACTCTCTGATAGATATTAAAAATATTAACATCAGTCCTTCATTTATAAAATCTGACCTAAGATAGCCTTAGATACATTTCCTATTTAGACACTGTGTTTTAGTTTGGAATGATTTGGCTTCATAACATTCCTATGGGGTATTGTTTTCATTCCCAGTTTAGCAATTAGAAATAAACCAGCTCAAAGACAGACATGAAGCTATTCAGGAGTCAACACTTAAGTTTGCTGTATCACAGGGCTTCCTGCCAGTACAAGACACCACCTCTCCTGCTGGGGACACAATGCTGATCTACAAATACACACACTTCTTAAGCCCATTTGTTTTATTTTTTGGTGGGTTTTTTTAATGCCTTTTTTCCAGTTCTTGTCACTGTCCCCTGGAGCAGCTTCTCTTCACAGCTCAAACTGTGCCATTCCACCTGTGTGCCATCATCAGGAGCAGGGTTTCAAGTGAGCCAGCATATCCCCTCTCAAATATATAAACAAAATTACTTTTCATATAGAAAATAATTCTCATTAGTGTTTCGTTAACTATATTATTGCTACCATTTTAAGCCAGTCAGGAAGAATGTGTTCAAAATAGGAAATTAGCAATTCTACCACAGATACTGTCATTGTCTGTACAAGGGACTAATAAATTACAGCAGGACACCCTCAGGTTGCCCTCTTTTAATGACAAAACAGAAGATTTAGCAGTAAATCAGCATTTCAAAGTGACAGAAATGGTCTTGCATCCTATAACAAAATATGCAGGAACTGGTTCATACACATTCCAGAAACACTCTTCTGGAAATCAGAACTTCCATAAACTGACAACATTCAGCCAATTTTTATCCTTTCCTTTAAAAATCCAATGCATAGACTCTTGCACACCTTGAAGCTGATAACACCAAATCTCACTGATCAAGAAATGTTTTTATACATTAATTATCTCTATACAAAGCTTGCATTAGACAATTTACATTACAAATTTACAATCAATGCAGAAAGAAATGTAAACTCCACCAGTAATTTATGGGTATTTTCACCCTGATAACTAGCACAATCTAAGTGACCTCACTCTTTTTTTTATCTGTCCAAGTATCCCCTCAGAAATACAGCTACAGAATGAGCTGTAAAAATTCACTTCCAGTGATTACAGTGGCAGGACAGCACTAACTAATATAAACAAATGTGTGAAATAATTTGAAAGTGATTAGTAAAAATTTTGTAATGTACCAGCGTTTTATGCCAGTATATAGAAGTTTAAAATTTACAGAATTCAAATAACAGTCCTCAAATTATTAGCTGCGGAAAGCTGATTATAAATATACAGAATTACAACAATATAGACTTCTAGAGGTTTGCTGTATTCAGAGGTTGGCGACATACAAAATTTCAGTCAGAGCTAAATTAGACTTTTATGTAAGAAATTCGCTTTGTGCATTCTCACCTGGATCACTGCAATTCCTTTTGCAGTTACTCCTTAGAACATGATCCAATCTACACACAAGCAATGCGTGTCTCCTCAGTGCATTAAAAGACAGGAACTGAAGGTAAATAAAGGCAATCCTGTAGTACATGTGTGGAAGAGAGGGTTGTTGGAGAGTCCCACAGATGGGACTTGGAACAATGAACAAAGTGAACAAGGAGACTGGATATGTACCTCAAGAAAAAGAGGAGACTTTTAAAAGCTTATCAAGGGTATGAGGTGGGAAATGAAGGCTGGTATGTGAATTTGGAGATGTCCGTGCCTGGGAATTTTTGGAACACCCTTATCTTTGGCAGGCTGGTGCAATTTGCTGAACACCAGTGCAATGACCTGCTGCCAGAGAGGGCAACGTGAGCTGGATGTGGAACTGGGATCTATACTGTGTTACTGAGGCATGGAACTAGGTATTGGATTTGGTACCTTTTTATCAGGAGAGCTGGTCCTGTACACTAAACATGAAGGAGTGGGATGACCATCAGAACTGCTATCACAGCATGCACTCCCACTGTCCCTCCCCCCAAATCTGATCCATCACACTGTACATGTGATTTTTCCTACTGAAACCCTTAGACAAGGAAATCCACAACACCAAGTTGTTATACATGCTTTGCTGATATAAAGATGAAAACATTAGAACTGTACAATTTCTATTAAAATTGTATTTAATTTTGGTGACTAAAATTCCAATTCTAACAAATTGATTACAGGGAAAGAAAGCAATCACACCGTCTCATGTATCTGAAGATGACTTAAAAGATCTTTTTCATTCCCAAACCTCATTAAACAATCAGTACATTTATGAGGCAAATCTGCTGAATGCCTGAAATCCAAATGAGTTTTAAGGTCTTCAATCTGTCCTGTTGAATATTCACAGTATTGACACAAATAAATCCCTTCAGATAAATGAGAGCTCAGGTGCTTGCAATACTCCAACATACCTGAAAATCCCTTCCCACAGTCATCACAAACGTGAGGGAATATTTTGGTGTGCTCAATAGCTACATGCCTGTTGACATTGGTGTGCAGCCTGCTCCTAAAGCCGCACACCTGGCACACAAAGAAGTTTTTGCACTTGTCAAAACTGATCTTGTTTATGAGGCTGTACTGCCCACGCTCCTTGTTGTTGTAGCTGTCGCTCAGCTCTATCAGCCGACAGGCGTGTTCGTTCACCACGTGGCTGTGCAGATCCTCCGGGTCGTTGGTTTCGTGCTCACAGAACTGGCACAGGTACTGCTCGTCACAGCTGTGCTCCTGGAAGTGCAGGTACAGCTCGCTGCTGGAGGAGAACTGCACGTCACACTGCTCACACCAGTACAGGTGGTCGTTGAAGTGAGTGTCTGCTATGTGCTGACTCAGATTCTCAAAGATCACCGTTTTGTAATTGCAGTATTTACAGATGTACGGGTCCTCCTCGTGCAGCTTGACGTGTTCAATGAGCTGCACTTTGCTGGAGAAGCTTTCTTTGCAAACTTTGCAGACGTGAGTGTCTGTGCATGTCTTATGCTTCAGGATCATGTGCTGCTTTAAATCAGAGAAGTACTTGCTATTGAACTCACAGAGCTCACACTTGTACAAGCCACTGCTGTTAGCTCTCAGCAGGGGCCACTTCTGTTGAGCTGTGATATTCAAAGCCTGGTTCTTCTCAAAGATTTTACAGGTCTCCAAGGGGATTTCCTCCAGGTCCTCAGCCTCCAGCTTCTCAGGTGACACAGTCTGTGTTTCTATATCGTGAACTTCTACAGCATTCACTTCTGTTGTAGAAATTTCTACCGTTTGGATATCTAGAGGTTTCTCTTCTTCTGTGGGGCTGTCACTGAATATAGGTGAGTCACATAAGTCTCTGCACATTCCATTGTTAGTACCTTTATCTGCAGGAGGAAATACATAACAAAACGTTGAAAAAAAACTCACTGCAAAAGACCTGGGTCTATATTTAACTTTTCAGTCATTTGCAGCTTACAAATACAAAAAGCAGTTATTTTTCCCCCGCCAGACTACGCTGTATGTTCAGCTAACAAAGAAATACCAGAAACTACAAATCTCTCACGTCTTCTGTCAAAGCAAAGCACTTACATTAAAAGCCAGCAGCTGTGCTCTCCACCTTCCCAGCACCTCAGCTGCATGCACACTGACCTTTACCTTTATCCTTCCTTTTAGGGTCTGTACCGTGCAGCCCCAGGTTTGATTGTGCCCCACTCCAGTGAGAACTCCCGGCATGCACTGGACTCCCATCATCATCCGTGTCCAGGCTCTGCACAGGACTGTGGAATCTGCCTGCAAAGGTAAGATAAGGATTTTCTTGTCATCATTTGTCCACACTAACATCGTTCTGATTCCTTGATTTAATCATACATCTTATTTACTATTTATCTTAATATACTAAGCACATCATAACCTACATTAAAAAAAGTAACAATAAATAGCTTAGAAATCATTTCCATACACGCAAAAGAAAAAAGAATTCAAAAGGTGGCCACTCTTTCTTTAAAATTTCAGCAGAAAACAGTCAGCTGATTGTAATGGAAAAAACCCTTAAAGAAACTTTACATTTAAGGGACATGATTAAAAAAAGTATTCTTAAATATTTCTGGATATCACATTTTAAAATATAATACTGTCTAAGACTTCTGGAGACTTACTGGGTAAGTTATTAGAGTGAAAAGAAAAATAAATATAATGGATGCTTTATAAAAAGGTATTTTGTTTTCCATAAGTACAATACAATGCAACTGCTGGTAAATTTCATTTGAACTCATCAGCTTTACATTACCTAGCTAGTGGATATTTGAAGTAGTTTAATCACCATTATAAATGTAAAACTGAGGGATCTTTCTGTTGTCACTGTTTCTACTTTGAAAACCATATTTCAATTGTAATGATTAAACCACCTTCCACTAGTCTAAGGCCTATCAGATCACAACACTGCTCAGAAATCACCCTCTATATATTGTGTATTCTATTTACTTCTATGAATAGGAGCATGACACACTTCCTAAAGAATTGCAGAACAAGACTCCAGAATGTAATCTTACCTCTGTTTGTATCTGGCTGTCTCATAGAACAGACACTATAACAGTGGTCAGAAAAAATTCCACTGTTATCTATGTATCTGCTTGCACCTGAAGAATCTAAACCAAAACAAACAAAAAAATTGTAAGTTTAAATACTAATACACTGATGTAGCTTCAGACATATTTCATGTTCATCAAAATTCTCTTCACATTTTTACCTGTTGTTTGGGGAGAATTCTGTGCTCACCTGACAACATTTCTGTTGTGACTTACATCTTGCAGCTGCTGCCCTCATGTTTGGAGTATCAGATACAATCACTATCAAACTCTGCTCCCACTGAGGAGTGACAGGAGCACAGTCCATTCAGTGCTGAACACTTCTGCATACCCCCATCCCAACCTTTACAAAATTCCTCCCCTGTGTGCAAGCACAATCACCTTCATTTGTACCTTGAGCCAGTTTCCTCATTTGCAGGGAGTACAGAACAAAACTGTCCAGGCATTGATCTGTTCTCTGTGGTGAGCAGTGACAGGACTCAAGGGAATGGCCTGAAGTTGTCTTAGAGGAGGTTTAGGTTGGATATCAGGAAAAGGTTTTTCACACAGAGAGTGGCTGGGCACTGGAACAGGCTCCCCAGGGAAGTGGTCACAGCCCCCAAGCTGACAGAGTTCAAGGAGTGTTAGGATGATACTCTCAGGCACATGGTGTGACTCTTGGGCTTGTCTTGTGCAGGGCTAAGGGTTGGATTCAATGGATCCTCGTGGGTCCCTTCCAACTCAGCATATTCTGTCATCCTGTGACTGAGAGTAAGCCAACAAGGGAGCCCAGAGAGTGGGTGCTTGGTACATTCAAGCCAAAACTTCTTATCCACCATTTGTGTCACTAATTTTCCACGTATTAGCATACGTGGTCCCTTCTCATAAAGTTATTATTCTGAGAAAAAAGATAAACTTTAGTAAAGTGTACATAACTCAAGCTCTAGACTGACCTGAGTACCGAGAAGGATGTAGAGTCTTCCTTTTCCTCTTTTTAGGATGTTCATTCATTTTGAACAGTCTGAATTAACTGTAAAGTAACAATATCCAAGAATTAGAATTTTTCGTATCTAGTTTATCTTTCAAGACCTTATGGAACAATACAAGCATTTTGAAAACCTGCCTATTAAATAAAAGAGTTTTTTCCTACTCCCCTTTCTTGCCCCCCAACCTATTTTTTTACAGTTAAGAACCCAACTGCTTAAGCACACAACTGTTTAAGTCCACTTTCACATTCCTGCATTGGAACAAAAGAAGGTTCATCATAAAGACAGGCAGGTGAGGACTCGAGGCACTCCAGCACTCAGGGGTCACCTCAAGGAAGGTCTCCAGCACCCTGCTGACATTTGTCAGAGACTAGATATTCTGAAGCAGAGCTCTTCAGAAACAAGTTTTAATGTTTAACATACTAACAAAGTCATGCTCTCTTACCAAAAATCCTAGACTCTTCGGTATCTGGAAGCCAAGCAGCTAAGAAGCTTATAGCTGTACAACTTCCAAAGGTAGGGAATGCATCAGCTCAAGACAACTTTCACCTATGGAATGACAGCCTTTTAAACCACTTTAAAACTTGAGCACAAAAGAAAAAAAACCACAGAATCAGATACAAGTAATACAAGTAACATAAAGATTAGACCTATGGAAATTGAAGCTAGAAAGCAACATAAGAAGTCGATATTAATTTTGGTTTAGAGCATCAAAATTAATAAGCATTGGAACGTTTTTCCTTTTGTCTCAGGTTAGTTGTCTTTTGCTGCACTTGTCAGCTCCTGACAGCAGAAAAATACTTGGAAACAATACAGAAATACTTGAGCTATAGATGGGACCAAATAGCTTTGAAAAAGAAAGAGTTGCAAGCACCGAACGTCATGTGGGTTACCGTAATACGGGCCCAGGATCTTCTGCAGTCAGTGCCATGCATCAGAGGGGAAAGCAGCGAAAAAAGGGCCCTCATCAAGTTAATGCTGTTCTTGCGAGATGCAATACTTTCAAGGGATTAGAATTTTATTAGAATTTTATTTTTAGAATTTTATTTCAAGGGATTAGAATTTTATTTCAAGGGATGGAAAAAAAAAAAATCAGTGTTTTTAACATTACATCATGGTCTGAAGTACCAACACCCTCATCGCTTCCTCTGACTGCAAGAGAAGCACCGACAGCGCACCGACGCGGCAAGTCTCACTGCAGGTAACGCGGCCGAAAAGCTCAACCTCTTCCCCGTGGACCGGGCCGCAGGGCAGTAACACGGGGTGTTCTATTCCTGAGAATCGGGATCTCGGCCCCGGGAATCAGGATCCCGCTCCCCCCGGGGCCGCGGCCTGCGCGGAGGCCGCGCGGGGATCCAGGGGCGAGAACGCGGCCAAGGCTCGGCTCCGCTCCGCCCCGACAGCAGCCGCGGAGGAGCCCCGGGGCAGCCCCGGGCAGGGGCGAGGCCGCGGCCCCGCTCGCAGGGCCTGGCCCGGAGCCGCTCCGGGAGCGCCGCGGGCCCGGCCGTGACTCACGGCGCACGGGCGGCTCCCCGGGCGCTGCCGCCGGCACTCACCTGCCCGTCCTGCTGTGCTGTGCTGTGCTGTGCTCCGCCCGGGCCCGGCCCAGCCCCGCCGCTCCGGCCAGTCCCCGTCCCCGTCCCTGTCCCCGTCCCTATCCCTGTCCCGTTCCGCTCCCGCTCCGGCCCCGCCGCTCCCGCGGGGAAGGAGCGGGAACGGGCACGCGGCCGCCGCCCGCAGCGCCCCCTGCCGGCCAAGGGCGCCGCCGCACCCCGCCCGTCGCCTGAGCAACCGGGCGGGGGAAGGACGGGACACGCACAAAATAAACCTTTAATTTATGTTTAATTTGTATTTCCATCTGCATCCGATACCATACCGATAATTTATAGGTCCATCTGACCAGCGCCAGATGTTCAGGTTTTACACAAATGGGAGCGTGATGTCGAAGCCAGAGCCTCATAAAAACTCAAATATTCTTTTTGTATAAATGTAGAAGATGTCCCTTAGAACTACTGTATAGGAAAATATATATTAAAAAAAGGATAGGAAAATAGGAGAATCAATGGAAAGTATATTATAACTATATACAGTACAAGGAAGAGATACATACAGTGTAAGGAAGACGAGGAGATACTGGAGAGGGTTTGGCAAAGGCCACAAAGGTGATGAGGGGTCTGGAGCATCTCTGTTACCAGGATAGGCTGTGGGAGTTGCTCCTGTTTCACCTGGAGAAAACTGAGAGGGGAGTCTCATTAATGCACTGAAATATCTCAAAGGCAGGTGCCAAGAGGTGCCAGACTCTTCAGTGGTGCCCAGCAACAGGACAAGGAGCAATGGCCATAAACTAAACCACAAATAAGTTCCACCTCAACGTCAGGAAGAATTTCTTTACACTGAGGGCAGCAACAGCTGCCCAGGGAGGTAGTGGAGTCTCCTCTCTGGAGACATTCCAAACCCACCTGGATGCATTCCTGTGTCACCTGCTCCAGGTAACTCTGCCTTGGCAGGGGGTTGGATAGGATGGTCTCCAGAGGTCCCTTCCAACCCTAAGGATTCTGTGATTCTGTCATACATATACAAATATGGGTTTGAAAATTAAAACAAGCAACTCTCCCCTTCTCCCAATTTATAATGACAAAGGAATCCCCCCTTTTGCTCACTTCGTCTTCACTTTTTATTGTGCCACACAAAAGGCACCAAGTTGTATTTCTCCACAAAGCAGAACATTTCAAACAGCATCTTATTATTTTGAAAAATTACTCATTTATGTTGAAGACACAAGGGAGGCCATTGCAGTTGCTTATTTCCATGACTTAAAACAGTTTATGGAATTTTGCCAAGTATTTCATTCATTGAGTTATTCTGCTCTGGCTTGGCCTGAATTTACCTAATCTTAAGAGCAAGCTTTCAATTAGCAGAGAATCCACAACATCCCTAATGGTGTTGCTCCACTGATTAGTAAAAAAAATTATACCCTGCTCCTGGCCTCAATTTTATTCATTAGCTGGCAGGTGAGACTGGACTTACTCTGTCTATAGCCTTTGTTTTGAAGCTGGAAACATGTCTTTAGGGTGATTTGCTTAGAGCCACATGGAAAGTGCTTCATCCTCTGATCACACAGGAGTTCTAGTGAAAGCAGCACAAACAGAACTAAAGGTGTCCTTTTGCTGGCAAACTGCTGAGCCCTCAGAAATTAAATAAATGTGGGGTATCTATGATCATCTTAGCTGAGTTACCAATCAAGCAAGATCCTGGCATCCCAGTTTCAGTTTGTTCTCTGCTGTTTATTCCAGCCATGGTTGCTGAGGTTTCTCCAGGACAGCTTGTAATAAAGCTCTCATAAATTGGCTATAGCCACCCAAATGGGTGGATGCCCACATACTTCTCCCTCTATTCACCAAAACGTTTTCCATATAATATTCCAAAAAAGCAATTTCCCCAATTCCCAGCGGAGGGCAGTGATGAGAACTTGAAATCCATACTTTGCCAAGGGAGAGATTAAAAAAAAAAGAAAACAAACCCAAGCCCAACCCTTTGCTTTGAATTCAGTCTTGCTTGGTGAGACAAACTCTGATGAACCAAAGCACAACACAACTTCTGTACCTTTTGACTGATTTCTTTCCCACCCAAAGCAGCAGAGCCCAGCACCACTTATACCAGATAAAAAGACAAGGCTTTAAGTGAAAGAAAAACATCTGAGGAGGATCCTCTTTGAAGCTGCAGATCCAGTTCAAAGTCACAGGCATCAAACAGAGCTATCAATGCTTAGGACAGAAAAGTCTAAATGAGTCTTATTTTCTAAGCCACCAAGTGCTTGGGATGTTCAGGCAGCTCTGGGCCAGGTTTTAATCACTCAGAACCAATTCCAACTCGAAACGCAGAAAAGTCCATGTGATATTCACATCCTTGTTTAAATAGGCAACACAGATGATGCTTATTTCACTTAGCAGAGATGTATCTTCTCCAAAATAAGAATGGAGTAAACCCTTTTTTCAATGAAAGCAGGAAGCATAGCCCATGATGATAACCTTTGCCAGAGGTAGATTTTTTTAGTGTTTAAAAGGATATATAGGAGGTTACCTGAGGTATCTTGTATAGCATCAGGTTTCTTGCTCTTTTGTTACATGGGTTCAGATTTTGGATCAATTTGGAAAGGCAGGTTGGAAACCAGACTGATATCTGAGGGTAAAATCAGGAGGGCTCACCAAGATTTCTGTGCTAAAGCAAACTGCCCAGACTGCAAATCTTTCTTCTATTTCACAGTATTACTTTGCAAGTTTTCCATAATTTTTTCATGTTTTAGGTATTCAGACCTAGAACTACCACAAAAAAATCACACCATGGTAATGGCAGCAAAGTATAAAATTTGCATTTGAACAAGAACTGATGATCCCCCTTCCCTGAATCATCCTGTGCATTTAACACACAGTAGTAACCACTCATAACCGTTTCATAGTTACCAGGAAAGGTAAAATTCACCTTATGTTGTAATAAACAGAAATTTAACCTGCTAGTCCACGTTACTGAAGCAGCTACTTCCAAACCCCTAGCCACAGTTGGGATTTGCTCTCTCCTAACTGGAGCTCAGCTGGAGCTTCAAAATAAATGTAAGGATCATGATATCCACCTTTTATTATGGAGTCGATCCAGTGCAGAACTGGTTATTGTTATCTGAAACAGAATTGACCAGTGTACAAAGTTTAAAGCTTAGTGGGGACAACAATGTGTTGAAGAGGCCTGAGTAAAAACCCTGACACTTCCCTCATCCCTCCAAAAAAAGTGAAATCCTCATCAAGAGAGCTCAAATCCCTCCCACAATAACAGTCTGTTGGCAACTGAAGTCCAGAGTCAACCAACATATCCACAGACACGCTTCCATTGCACCTCAGGCTCTTATATTTGCCAGTGAGTAATTTCCCTAAATATGTTTCTCTCTTTCAAAGTTAGTATTGGATACAAAAATATAACATTGCTTATTTGTTTGTTTAAAATCTAATTTTGGTAAGGAAAACATGAAGGATATTTTTCAAAACCAAACCAGATTGATTTAGCAAGGGCTTTAAAACCACCCAGTTGAAACACTTCAATAATATCTGCTCTCTTATCACAGTTTTTTACAGCCCACATCTAAAACTAAAATAAAATTACTTATTCTGAGGATCAACGTGTGCAGGAACAAATACCATGTGCATCTGGGACTTCCCACCCACAAATAATGCAAATTCTACTTCTGTTCCCCATCATCATTAACTGATGTGTGCAATTCCCATCTCCTTCCTTCCAGCCTTTTCCAAAGGCAGAGCTGCCAACACCAGATCACAGTCCAAGGCTGAAGATTCCTTAAATTCTCACTTCAGAATTCACAAGTGTACCAACCATATCATTTTAATTTAGTTGTTAGTATATACATTAACACTCAAAAGTGTGATAAAAACCAAACCAAAGTAGTTTTTTTTTTTAATAAACAGCATGATACAGACCGCGAAGATAAATAAAAAGCAGACTTTTTACAGTTTCCCATGAACATAACTACAATAAGTATCATAGGCCAAACTTTTGTTACTTGAGTAGCACAGCAGAAGGGGTAAAAAAAGGGGTTGTGGTTTTGTTTTTTTTTTATTTAAAGTACTGCAAGACTATTCTCAGTATGACAACACATGCATCTTTGCTGCATTTTAAATACTTTTTGGCCCATTATTACTAAAAATGTCTTGCTTTCTACCTACTTTACCACAGACCTTCATCACAGAATGACACACACATGGCAACACCACCCCACCCCCCACCCCCAGTAGTGGTTATTTCAAAGGTAATTGTCTCATTTTTAAAAGATATTTCAAGCACTGGTAGGGTGTTTATACTCTCCTTTTGATGCAGACATGTAACTGGTTACCAGCTTCAGTGAAGTTACATAGAAGCATCAAGAGGTGACACCCTCCTGGGCTCTATTTACCCAAAATGCCAACAGGATCCTGGGCTGCCTTTGGCAGAGCAGGTCATGGGAGGTGAGCCTTCATCCTGCCCCTCTGCTCAGCACTGGTGAGGCCACACCTCGAGCACTGGGGTCCCCTGTACCAGCCTGACATGGATGTACTGGAATGGGTCCATGAAGGGCTATAAAGATGATGGATAAGAAAGGAGGCTGAGAGAGCTGGGATTGTTTATCCTGGTCAAAAAGAAAGCTCAAGGGGCATCCTGTCAATGTACATAAATACTTGATAGGGAGGAGTAAAGACAGGCAAGGCTCTTCTCGATGCTGCCCACTGAAAGGACAGCAGGCAATGAAACAGAAGATATTTCATACAAACATTAAGGGAAAAAAATTGACTGTGGATTCTTATTTCTTGCATAGGCTCTAAACCCAACTGGGTGATGTCCTGGGCAACCTGCTCCAGAGCTGATCCTGCCTCGAACAGCATGGCTGGGCCAAATGATCTCCAAAGCTCTTTGCCAACCTCAATGATTCTGAGAAAATTCTGCAATTGTGGTGCAATGACAACGGTCCTTTCAAAATTTCAAGCCTGAGAATCCAGGACATCAGACCACAGCCATATATTTTTTTTAAATCCTTTTCTCCACCAAGGAAGTAGATTTTGATAAGTGAATGTAGATATTCACAGATAAAACTTGAAGAGGTGTAAGGGGGCAAGGAGAACAGATGATACTCCCAGATGATGAATTGCACATTTATCTTCACAAGAGAAGATGAAGAAGTTGGACCACAGCCACTGTAAAACAAGAGGATTAATCTATTCCTTTTTTTCCCCCAGCCCCAAACAAAACAGTAAGACAACTTTGGACAGCCTGAGGCAGTTGATAATTCAGGATATGGGGCACTATTAATAGAACCTGAAAATAGATTAAAAGTAGTTAAAGAAACAAGACAGAATGAGATTGCAACTATGAATATCTGTATTTTGGCTCTCAAGGATTAACTAAACTACAACAGATATAAGATTCTTAAAGGAAACAGCTTCTGCCTGAATTAGGCTTTCTGTAACTTCAGCCACACAATCAAGTCAGATTTAACTGTGACTTATTTTATTACTAGAACAGGTTCCTAACAAAATTGGTGCAGTTACACTGCATTGAATGGTTCCTGAAACAGTTTAACAACTATTGGGAATCTGGCAACAGAATTTCAGAAAGAATCAAGACAGAATAGTGTATTTTTTGCCTTCCTTATGCCGAAGGAATATTTCATCACATACAGAAGTGACAGTAAGGACACTTAATACACATTTAGGCAAACTAGTGGGGACACCAGCTTCGAAGTACTGGCAGGGTATTGCTTCAACTATCTCTTACAAACACTGTATAATGTTCTTATGCTATGGGCATGTCCTTTTTTAGGGGAGAGGGGTGTTGGAGAAGGAAGGGAAGAGACAGAGGGATTCACCTCTGGCTTAGTCAGGAGTGCTCACACAACAAGACCTCAAGCTTTTCAGTCTAATCCATAAAGCTCAGAAGTCAAGAATACCCTGCTGACAATTAAGAACAATCATTTTTCCTGAGTGTGGGTTCAACAAGTCTGTAGGCTATGAAAGAGTAGCAAGAGGAAACATTTGAGCTGGTAAGCAACAAAAATCCTGGAAGTCTCAAGAATGAAACGAACTATAGACAAGGTTATAGTAGTTTTGGAGGGGGAAGGCTAGTTGATAAATACTATTTAAAAAGTAAAATTGTAAAGTGTTTGACTGGGCTGCTAGTAAACATTCCTCTCCTTATGAGAACACCTTTCATACTGAATCATAAGAATAACTAATCTGGAATTCTAATATACATATAGTCTAATTCTGACTTCATATGCTGTTGTGAATCCAGAGTGATTCTGATGAAGACAGTGTTGTATCAGCATAAAGTGAAACCAGAATTTCTCAAAGAGCAGAGCACCTGTAGGTTTGGTCAGTGTATGCAGGTAGAAAACTTCTATAGCCAGTTTCCAGTTGGCTTCTCTTCATTAACACAGATGTAAAAAAATAAAACTAAACAGAAAAAAACCCCAAAACTAACACCAGCTGCAGGGGTGGTGAGCTACACATCATTTTGGACAGATAGAGCCTCACCTAAACTGAGACAACTTTTAGCACAAAATAAAAAGATACAAATTCATTATTTGTATGAAACATGTATTGCAAAATTAAACTGGGATTCAACAATCTGCAACAACATCCACAGCTATATAGTATTTAAAAAAAAACACAAGTGTGGTTCTTCCATTCAAGTAAAACTAAAACAAGAGGAAAAGGCTTAAAAAAGAAAATCTCAGAAGCAGCAAGTTACAATTCTTTCTGTAATACCACACCATTTTCATTAACTTGAAGCATTTTCAAGATGTCAAAGACATCAACAAAATAGTAATTTCAAGTGGCTTTGCTAATATTTGTTTTTTTGAATGGGTCCAGCCCAAGTCTACAACCTGTGCAGACGTGCAAAACAGGAGGAATTCATAATTACTATTGAGAACAGATGCTAGAACATGTCAGTTATAGAATGACAAAGCAAAGAAAATACCTTCAAATTGTCAACAAATGTGGGCTCCTGACCACTGAAGGGCATTTAATATTTTACATAAAAAGGAAAGTTGGCATAAAACCCCACAAACAACTTGCCAAACCACCACCAGCAGGGTCATCACATACAAAGTTCTTACAAACTTGGTAATTTCTACATTGTCCTTAATATGCAGGCTCATATCTTCTCCAGAAGATGCCAAAGCACTTACAATTTTGGTTTTATTTAAATGCCTTTTTTAAAATTTTAAAACTTATACTGAAAATGTTTCACTTCTGAAAAAACCTACTAATGCACCCTTTCAGAACAGAGAAGCATGCGTATATAAAGTCAGTACAGGTGCTTTTTCTGCTACCTTTAAGAAAGCAAAGAATGTAATTCTAAGTAAAACTAAGCAGCAGCAGCCTGTTCTGTCATTAAATCAAACGCAGTTTCACAGTTGAAAAAGTTACTAGCTTTAAATTTGTGTTTCAATAAAACTCCATTTCCTAATGCTTTGTGACAAAGCACATGGCCCACTCCTGGGATCCTTGCTCTGGCAGTCTTACAATGAAGTGCTGCAGGAGCAAGGTGTTCAGATTCAATTCAATCTCAAAATGAGCTACTTTAGTGTTTTGTGCAGCTGATTCTCAGAGCAAAGGGAACATTTTGAAATCTCCAAGAGGTGAGAATAGATAAAAATAAGCCAAATTCCAAGCTATCTCTGTAAAAATCTAGAGCTCAGTTGCAGGTGCTTTCATGGTCTGTAAGCAGATCTTATTTCTGATACTGTGAGCAGATGACATCCTCTCATTTACAGCAGTGTAAGGAAACAGAACCTCCACTACCTGCAGTGAAGTTACACCAGCACAGAACGGGCGTAACAGGATACGGCAATTAGGGTTGAACACTTTGAAGCTGAGAAAAGGATTTGTTTTTTTCCTGAAACACCAGCAGAATATTTTTCAAATGCCCATCCTGGTTATGGTAAGAACTGCTTAAAGCCCATGAGTTTCTCCTACTTTTTAAAAAAATTTTATTTAAAATTTTTGTAATGATCCTGAATTGTATTATGTCTGCATCCCTATGAAGTTTCCTTTCTTTTACTATTTAATTCTCATAATAACTTCTACAGCTTATGCACAACATTTCATTGCAGTAACTTTTGGAAACAGAGCCTGATTCCTCATACCTCTGTCTGGGCAAAAAGGGTGCAGAACACTGTGTGCTTGAATTGAAAGACATTTATACTCATATTTACAAAAGTAAAGGGCTAGGAAGGGGCTAAGTACAAAGAAAGTTGGGCTCATAACATCTGATAAATTTTGAGTTGATCTTTTCATCCAGGCTGGAAAAAGCTGACCATCTCTTAGATAAACGAGGTAAAGCATTGTTTCAACACCAGATAAATAAGGATAATATAGCACCTAATGTGACGTTTGTGCAACAGGTTTACTCAGTTAAAATAAGAGAGACAGCCAACAGGGTTTCAGATTTTGTGAACTAAACTTAAACTGAAACTAAACCATGTTTCAAGAGCTAAACAATTAGTGTGTGTTGACTGCAAAGTAATAGATAAAAGGGTAACTTTGCTCTAGAAAGTACAACCAAGGTTAGCAGGAGTTAAAATATTCATATGAACAAAAAGGAATATGTAACAGTCAATAAAAAGAGTAATGGGAAGTCTATTGGACTACTCCAAAATATTTAGTAGAACTAAGGAAATAAAACTTCACATTTCCCATACTATTCTTGGAGCTTCTGTAGTGTTCACAAACCCAGGTTTTCCCCCAAACATCAAGAGTCCTTGTGTGCAGTAATAGACTGCAGGATCCTGACTATGAAAGTGTCTTGAAACACCAAAGCCTTGGCTTTACAATCCCCAAAGTCTTTCATAATGTAATTGATTGCACATTTTTAATATATTACAATTTGCCTAATGAAGCCAACCACTCATTACCTCATCAGTACAGCCTGCACAATGTACAGTTTATTATATACTTATATTCTAATCTAACACCAACTGTCAGCATATTTTATATTACACGTGGTATTGCACTTTCTGAGTGGCACCTCGGTGCGTGTTTGCAAGCGAACAAGCTGAACCCCCGAAAGCCCCAAACCTTTGGAATTCACTCCAAGTGCTGCCAATCTAGCAAGTTTAAAATGTTAGGGTGAACATCACCCACAGAATCACGGGCTTCACTAATTAGAAAAACCTCTTTAATAATTAGAAAAACAGTCCTATCTGAAGTTGTGCATAAGGGCAATCTGAAATCCTCGGTACTCTGAACAGTTTCAAAAAGTGGTGCCAATTTCATTAATTGCACACGTAATTGTGTTAAAGGACAACAACTAGATTTACAAATATATATTACACACAGGCACAAAACAGACAAAGCTATAAAATGTTTGGTAACTCCACATGCTTTGAGCTAGCCAACATATCTGCTGCATGTTGAACTGCTTGTTATAGATCATATTGAAAATCTAAATTGCTATTTCTGATGTATCTTACTGGATTCAACAACCACTTCCAAAGGAGGAAGAAAGAGGAGAAATGGTAGACCCAAAAATGGAGGGTTTAAATGTACTTTCTTTGAATAGCCAGCATATCACTTCCATAATGTGAAGAGTGATTCCCCAAATTTTTTTAAGAGACTTAGGCCAAGTTTACCTCTGGCATTAGTGGGTGTATCCCCCACTACTTCACTGGTACTTGTGTCCTCTTTCACTAGGGCTGAATTTGGTCCCAGGAGTATATCTGGTAACCTTAAGTGACATTAATGAAAATGGGAGTCTTGGACAGATAGAACTGGGCTGCAAAATTAAAAGAGTGAATATGGGACAAATCATGTAAATAAAGAATATATATTAATAATAGTTCCTATTATATAAATAGCCTTTATAAAAAAATAATCTTTCAATAATTTTAATAACTCACCTTTCTTTAGGTTCTGGAAAACATGTATGAAAAAAATCTATTCAGTTCAAGTTAGATTAAAGCAAACCTAAGATGAACACTACAGCTCTCTGTTGCACTAAACCCAATTCTGACCATTCGATTTCCAGGTTAGTCAGTTTTTGGGGATGATAGGGAGTTTCTTTGTGAAGGTATGAATTGCACCCCTAGAAATACTGAGCAGAAGAAACACCATACTGAGTGGGCCTATTTCCTACTGCTTTCAGAAACTGTGCAGATGACGGACCCAGAAATCAAAGGGTCACCTGAACCCCACAAATGTTAATGCCTCCAAGCACATTTAAAAGGCACTGTCCTCTCACTACTGTATGTAGATCTTTGAGCTTAAAACTCCTTCTCATCAAACTATGCTGCATTTAAGCATTTGCTACCACTTGAATTCTATTTCCACTCTTCTTGATCTAGCATAGTCTCTACCTGCTGTACCAGATCTAAGATAATAAGTGATGGACTCTTATGTTCATGCTAGAACTATTTTCTTTTTCCTTCTAATTTATCCTGTCAAATGAAAAAAGGAAACATTCTTCCAAGTTTACCTTTTTGGGCTTAAGGCATAACATGAATCATAAAATCACACAATATGCTGAGCTGGAAGGGACCCACAAGGATCATCAATTCCAACTCCTGGCTCTGCACAGGACACTCCAAGAGTCACACCATGTGCCTGAGAATGTTGTCCAAATGCTTCTTGAACTCTGGCAGGCTTGGTGCTGTGACCACTTCCCTGGGGAGCCTGTTCCAGTGCCCAACCACTCTCTGTATAAAAAACCTTTTCCTGATATCCAACCTAAACCTCCCCTGATTCAGCTTCATGCCGTTTCCTCGAGTCCTGTCACTGGTCACCACAGAGCAGAGATCAGTGCCTGTCCCTCCTCTCCCCCTCACGAGGAAGTTGTAACTGCAATGAGGTCTCCCCTCAGTCTCCTCCAGGCTGAACAAACCAAGTGACCTCATCCGCTCCTCACAAGGCTCCCCCTCCAGACCCTTTACCATCTTCATGGCCCTCCTTTGGACGCTCTCCAACAGCTTAATGTCTTTTTTATATTGTGGTGCTCCAAACTGCACACAGAACTCAAGGTGAGGCCGCCCCAGTGCAGAGCAGAGCAGGACAATCACCTCCCTCACTCGGCTGGCGATGCTTTGCCTGATGCCCCCCAGGACACGGTTGGCCCTCCTGGCTGCCAGGGCACTGCTGACTCATATTCAACCTGCCAGGGACCAGGACTCCCAGGTCCCTTTCCACAGCTACTCTTCAGCCTCATTCCCCAGTCTTTACAGCCAGGGTTGCCCCATCCCAGGTGCGGAATCTGGCACTTGCCCTTGTTAAAATTCACACGGCTGGTGATTGCCCATCTCTCTAATTTGTCAAGGTCTCTCTGCACACATCATACTAAAGCTTAATTTTTGAAGTGTACAATTTTAGTGCTATCTGAAACCCTGTTTTACATTATTTTCTGACAGTTGTCTGAACAATTAATCTCTTTTCTTGCCATAAAATCTAGTGTTGTTCATGGTTTGTGCAATTCCTATGCAACCAGTCTTTGCTGCTAACGGGTATTAACAGTGCAGTACCCACAAAGCGGGGTATCAGTTCTTGCTTTCTCTGCTGTCTGTTCAGTTCAAAGCATGTTGCTTTATTGTGTGGAAGATCCAGTCCATTTTTGTTGTCCAGCCACCATGGTGAGCATCATTCATTTGCTTCATGAAGTACTCCAGAGCTTCCTGCTCAGTTTTGTCCAATGCAAGGGTCTTTCGAATGTAAGCAATGTCATCAAAGGACTGCAGTTCTGGCATTCCTGAGCCAAGCATCATGGAGAAAAGGTTGATGAAGAGATTGGCATGCTGTCGAATTGCTAGGTAAGCCTTATAGCACATCTCCTGAAACCTGGAAGAGACCAGGGGGAAAAAAGCTCAGTGTATTTCCCTACGAGGTGCACGTTACTTCTTCACCTCAAAACCAGTTTTCAGGTAACCAGACACTAAAAACTGGACACACTTAGTCTACTAAGAACACCATGATGTTGCTGAGAAGGTACACTCCTCTTCCTACTTAGTTTATCTTCATCTGTACATGAATTAGTAGTGGTCAGACAAACACAACAGCCAAACTAAAGTCAGGCTTTCTAGCCTTAAACCCCACGTGCAATTCATGCAACTGTTCAGCACAAATTTATGGGAGTTCACAGAGCTGTTTGAGCCATTGCTACTGACATTTCAGATTTTAAAACATGTTTCCAGATACACTGCTGCAAACAGTGCTTTCCTGGTTATCATCAGAGATGCACTTTTCCTGTAGTTTTACGAAGGCAGTAGCTTTTGCTCCTTAGATACTCTGAAGAATACACTGAAAACAGGGACATTTGCTGTATCACATTGGATGAAAAATACACGTTTATGCTGAAATCATTAACTTGAGTCAGGTTAAGGGGAAAAAGACTGGATCACTGGAAAGAGATATTAAGAATGACTACAGCAACTATTATTATTATTATTATCATTATTATTATTTTAAAGTTATCCTTTCTCAGCAGGTTTTGGACAATATCCCAAACTACAGAGGCCATCTGAAGAGCTGGTACCACAGCAGCTATAGAAGGGAGAAGTATGGCTGAGTGACCAGCAAGGCTCTGATGCACATAAAACCCAACATTTAAGAATTCTCAGTACTTGCAGTTTTGCAACACCAAGAGGATTTTAAATGTTAAGTCAAAGAAATTTCAGATGTTTAAAAAATGATCATCTTTAATCACATGTGTGCTGACCCTGCAAATCTCAGTGAGATTTCATGGACCAAAGGTCACGTAAGTGCTAAGATTACCTATTGATTTACAAGGGGGTGGCTGATCTTCAACTAAAGAATTGGAACATACCCACTTCAAGCCAAGTAAAATACTACTTTTCAGTTATAAGGTCTAATTATTAAATGTCACCATAGTAAAGTGCATTTTAGGTACAAAATACTCTGGAGTTTAAATGCTTAAAAGAAGGCTCACCTTTCAAACTCCCTTGTTTTGGTACATTCTTGGGCTCCTTTACTAATCACTATTAGGAAGTCTTGTGTTAAGACAAATGGCACACGCTCTCTTTTATAGCCAAATTTTTTCTTCTTGTGATCGAGGAAGTGCCCAAAGTCAATGTGAAACAGCTTGGAAAGACAGAAAGGTATTTTAAGATTAGTAATTCCGTGTTTAAATGAAGTCACAGTAAAATCGATCATTTACTTATAGTTCTGATAGAGTTTTTTTTTGGTTTTTGAAAACAAACTCATATCGAAGTGAGGATGACCTTAGGGTATGGTTTTAGAAAAGCATATCTTACTTGTCCATCATCTTTGACCATGATGTTACTGTTGTGGCGATCACCAATGCCCAGGATAAAGGTGGCAACACAGTAGCCGGCACAAGAACGTGTAAACAAGTCAATAGCTGCATCATACCTATCCAAAACAGAAAAGGAGACACTTTCCTCAGGTATTCTAATAACACAGAAGTGCAAATTTTCCTTTCTCATTAAAAGAGCTACAAGCAGGAATACCGGGGAAACAAGGGCAGGTAAAAAAGAAAACAAAACCAAAACCAGATAGACATAATTATGGACATAAACTTCCCACTTGATGAACTTTAGTTCTCTTGAAACTTCCATCAAAAACAAGCACACGGACAAGAAAAACAGGCAACAGGAAATCTCACATGTCTCCTTTGTTCTTGTCCTTGAGCCACTGGTGCAATGTATGGCTGTTGAACTGCAGTGCTCCTTTTAAGCCTCCTTTACATTGAATCTGCATGATCGTGTGAGAGCTCCTCACGACCTCGATGAGTCCCACACAGTCACCAATTGATAAACAACCATAAGGCAACATCCTGAAAGACAAAGGTTAGTGCTTTGTTGGTTGTTTTTTTTTTCCTTTATAGATAATGGTGGCAAGAGGTGGGAGAGGGTGTATTTTTGCAGATTTCTGTGTCTGGCTACTCTTTAAGTCACAGGCAAGTGTAACTCTGCAAATCACTCTCGGACAAAGCCATAATTCTGTCACTCCTTACAGTACTGGAGACAAAACTGTGACCCACGAGAGATGATGCAGACCAATAGGTCCTTTTGTCTAGATAAGGAAATGAAAACTGGGGGTTCCTTGACAGTGCAGTGACAGCTGTTACATCCCCACTAAAAATCCACCATGCAGCAAACACAAATTTGGAACCACAACCTGTCTAGCATCAGTTTTCCAGAAGCAGAATAGTTTATACTGAATGCCCTGCAGAAGCTGTGTACTCACAGGCTGTCTAGTCATGGAGAAGCTGCACACAGATCACACTGGGCAATACCTACTGTGGGTACTGAAATGACAACCCCAATTACAAAGAGTCACTGCTCAAGAGGGCTGTGGGTTTGGCAACATGTTCAAAGCCAAACCTACAGACATAATCAGCTGACCACAGTGTGGCTACTGAGCATTAGCCCTTGTATCCATCCCTGGTACGTAAATCACTCCTACCCACTTGAATAAGACTTGAGTATTTCTCAAATATGATCCTAGGTTTAGAAAATCCAGTAGTTTAGTTAACCGAAGGTTATTTAAAAAATCAAATATTGCTCTAAAATGTACAAACATGCCTATTTATAGCATTTCATTTATTACCCTTGGGAAAACAGGAGCAATCTCTGGGAAAAAAACAATGCAAAATCCATTAAGAACAGTATTGCTTGGAAATGACTTCTAATGCTTACCGAAGGTCAAGACCCTGATTTTGCCAGATGTTTTCCATAATTCTAATTATCTGAAGTGTCAGCATGTCCTGACGCAAGTCTGAAATAGTCAAAGGTTGCAAATTTTGTAACACCAGAATACTTGGTTAGATCTTACTTTACTTTTCCCCCCCAAAAGTATGTCTAAATACATCTAAAGGTAATGAGGTTTGCACAGTTTAGGGTTTGTTCCCTCAATAGAGAAAAGCATGTTTTAAATAGTCAAAAATCAATATAAACTTGTGGTGGTGGTTTTTAAAAATATACACTAAAACCATGAAAATGGAATTATAGATTATAGATCTGTAGTATCTTGAAGACATCTTCAAGTAAAAAGAACAAACAGTACATAGTATTATGTTCCACCTCAACAGGTTGAACATCTTAGAACATACAAAACTTGTACTTGATTGAGATAAATACTTATTTGTCCATGTTTAGTTTTTCTGGAAAAAAATGTCTTTGTTCAGCTGATTTTTAAAATTATTTTTTAATATATGTATTTTATATGCTTAGAAAAACCACTAAACAATAGGTTAGGAAAATAAACAGATATGTAGTGTTTGAATTACACTTATTTTTCCTTACCATCTCCATTTTTAAATATTATCTCATTGTTCTGAAATAACAATTCAGACATAATATCTGGGTTTTCCCAGTTCAACCACAGCGGCCTTTTTGCAGATGACATTATCCTGCACTCCTCAAGCCTAAAAGAGATAAGATATCTATGAAATAGGCACAATTTGATACTCATATCATGTTTCTGTAATACTGTATAGTTTTGTTCCCCCTGTTTTGGACAATATCTGAACTAGTACCAAATTAAAGATGCAGAGGTAACTGACAATCCATGATTTTTAATTTCAGACTCAGACTTAAATTAGTAAGTGCAATGTTAACCATTTGTTAAGACCAACAGAAGATACGATTATGCAGTAAATACTCCTTTGGTAGTGCGTGGTCCTTACAACTGGAAAAAGGATTGCAGTTCCCATCACCTTAAAGGAACAGCTAAGGATCACGTTGTTCCCTAATTTCTTACACCATTAGATTGAAATGACTGTCCTGTTTATGGATTACTCTGCTACAGATTTTATTCAGTGAAGCTTGAAGATACTAACATTTAATATGTTAACATTTAACCTCAATGCTGTCAGTGTTACCATGGCTAAACATTTACTTAAATACCCAGACAAACTTCAGAACTGAATACGATACCGGAGATTCCCCAGCTGATGCGCAGGATTGAGAGGAGAGATAAAACCTTGCAAAGCATCCATGAAATCTGGCCGTCTCATCTGTTCCACAAGGAACTTCATCTGTACCTGATAAATAATCACATTACACAAATTGAAACCTTTAACTTTAGCTCTATTGCCTGAAGGGGTAGACAATGGCATTGCACAGAAAACATTACAGCTCCTAGGATAACATAAACCTAAACCTACTGAAGTTGGCATTAATGCTTTCCTAGTTCATCACATAGAACAGTTCTAAGTAATTCCTATGACAAAACAGCAACAGTTTTGATACATGGACAGATTATAATACCTTCTGGGTCTCATCTTTTTTCTCCTGCTTGAGAATATCTGTGAGGTTGATCAACTTCTCCATAGCCTCCACCTGCCTGCTCAGATGCTTTAGGTACATTCCACACGCTCGACAGTAGGACTCCAGAAGTAAACCAAACCTCTGACTGACAGTTTTATTGTGCATTTCAGACCTACACAGAGAGAAAGAACAGTTGTATCTTAGAGACAAGACCACTTAGAGGTGTCAAAAATTAAGCTATACTTGTAACTTCCTCATACAGTCCTAAAATACATCCCCTCAAACAAGTTAACCAGGCAACTTATTCCCTTTTCCTTGATGGTTACCAAGGAAAGCAGAAAACTGAAAGCACAAAGATGCCTTGCTTCTATTTCTGTGTCTGATCACACCAGCTTAGAGTAGCATTTTTAGGTGAGACCAAGCTACAGCCTTGTATGTTGGAGACTGATCTATACTCAGTCTTCTCAACATGAGGAATTTCAAAAGCCCATGTTATATTCAGTAAGGAAGAACACTGAGATATTTGGGCTATCAAGCTCTATAATAAGCCTGTAACAGGCAAGGAAAAAGAGTTTTTAGTAAGCTTTTTCAAAGCTTTATCTGGTCAAATTGAGTGGCTTTCATTAGGCCTCATATATTTGTAAAATTATCTGGAAAAAACTGATGGAGGACTGGGTAGCTAAAAATCTGAGAGGCTTTCAGCAGTCTCAGACTACCTTGTTTTTACAATAATCATCATTAGACAAAAAGAAGGACATGCCTAAGTATCTATTAACTAGCTTTTGAAACTGCAAGACATGATTTCTATCACCAAACTATGCATTCAAACTCTTAACCAACATAAACTAATCTTTATTCTGAGTGGTAACATTTTCTTAAGAATGGACATTTAGTATGCCAAGCCTTTAGAACAACTAATTGTTTATAGGTAATAGGAATCCCACCACCCCTTAACATGACATTAAGCTTACTTTAGATGCCAAAAGAAGAAGTGTCCTATCCTTTGATTGGTCAGTGCTTTCTTGAGTAAAAATCTCACAAGCTGATTATCTAAATACTGTTCGTATTTCAGAACCTAGTTAAGGATAAAAGAAAATTAAAAAAATCATCTGCAGTTATTATTTCTATGAAAAATATACAGATTAAAGACAGTTAAATAAAAAGCAATCTATGTTTTACATTAATTTTTGTAGAATGACTGATCTTGGTATTAATACTTGCATGTGTTAGGATTTGAACAATATATGCTAACTGTGCACTGGCTGCTTCTATTTCAGGAACTTAGCATCTGATGCTTCCTTTACTGTTACCAAATATTTTAGCCTCAACTTGCTCAAAATTTTGAGAAGATGCTTCTGCTCATACTTTCCCTTATGTTAGGACAGCTGAAATAGCTGCCTGTTCCAGTTGGTAGAACAGTTTTGCATCTCTGCAAAATTCTGGCATTCAGTATCAAGAAGCAAAACCGCAGCACTACAGAAAATAAACTACATTTCATCTTCTCCTAAATAATCCACAAAGCAAACAGATATTTTTGCTGACCTATTTTTCACAACATCTTAACTTTTGTTGTATTTTAAGCCTCTGTGATCACTGAATATACACAAGACAACAAACACACCAAAATATGTTATGTACCTGTACCAGCTGGATTAGATACTGAGACAGTTTGTCATCTGTCAGGGACTTCTCCAGACACCGAACTGCAAAAGCTCGCACCATTGGATCTGGATAATTACAGTCCAAGAGCTCCATTGCTTGCTCTGGCTTGATTGAAGGCCAGTCTTTTACCAAACAGTACATCTGTGGACGAGAAGTCCAGGCATGTTACAAGTTTGCACTGATTAGGAAGAAGCTGTAATACAGAGCCATTGGCAGGTATTGTCAGACACAAACTATATCTGAGTAGAAGCAATTTACTTCCTTGTCCTCTCAATCAATAATTTGATATTAGTTGCCAGTTGACTTTGTTGTTTTATCCACTACAAAAAGAATGAAAACAAACTCTCACATTTAACTGACAAGTTGCAACATAAGAGGGATTCAAGTAATGCCAACCAAGAGAAAAATCTTAAGACTCAGGCTGAGCTAAAGAACAAGAACTCTGGACCAGAGGCATCTGTCAATTATAGTGGCAACTTGAATCATCCAAGTTTTCATTCAATGTATCATGCACACATAACATGTTTTTAACTTCTAGGAGTTTTCTTTAAAATAGTATATTTTAAAGCTTCTTCAAAACTTAAAACTTCTTCAGTGCTTTTGTTACCTGGGCCACTTCATCTCTAGAATTCCATTTAACAGACAAAAGTAATTTGGGCAGAATTTCTGGAGTATTCACACAATAGTGTCTACAAAAGAGAAAAAAGTTGCATGTAAAAAACATTATTTTTGCTTCAATAACCATCTACTATGTCCCCACAGCCTTGCACCTTTTTCTTCCTTTGTCAGCAGAATCCCATGGATACCCAGACAGCTGTCAGGATCCATGCATGCAGGTAAGACTGAAGCAACAGGGAAAATGTGAACTCACTCAGTAACTGACTTTTCTCCATGGCCTTAACCAAGACATACAGCGCAGAACACTTTGCAAGCCTTGTCTAAAATACCAACTCCACAGTATGGAGGAAAAGGGAGCAAAATCCAGCATAATCATGACAAATTTAGAGGGAATGGGGTGAAGTCTTGTTATGCCAACAAGGGTTTTTCTTTGGTTTGGTTTTTAATTTCCAATACCTGTGTCTCCAGAGGAAGTCCTTCTCTTGCTCAGTGATTTCAGACAGAGGGTCTCGTGTACAGATGGCTCGCAACTGCTCCTTGTCACTCTCTGTCAATTCACTGTCTCTGGCTATTCTGTTACTCTGCAGAGAGAAAGTGGTACATTAACCCTCCACACAATTCTTTCTGTTGCCATACAACACACAGGAAAGTGTGTTTAACACAGTATTTTAACATTTCAACTAAATCAGCAGTGTGGAGAAATGGCAGCAGTTGATATCTGATGAACAACACAATGCAGCACAAAATGAAACTGGTCATTTCTACCCCCAGCTTGAGACTGCTGAGAGCTGTTGAAAGGAGTGAAAAAGATTCAGAACTAAAAACAAAGGCTTTTCCATATTTAACCACTATGAACTTCTTCTATGGTGTTTTAAGGATTATCATCAAAAAAAGATAAGATAGTAATTTGAGACCTTATTATACTTCAGGGTTTTTTTTTCAATTGTAAAGTGTAAGTTGACTACTACTTTGCCACTGAAGTGAGTTTATCCTCCTCACCATTTTTTATTTTTGCCTACAGACAAAAAAAAAAAATGAGTTGAGCATATACAAGCTCAGGTAATAGGCTGTGTTATAGCAAAGGAATGTTATTTACCAAGAAGCTAGCTGGCCTTAAACATTCATTGAGAGCCCTGCAGCATTGCTGCATAAACCACAGTAGATATGCTATTTTATGAGGGACTTCCTGCAGAGTATTAAGAGAAATCAAATGCCTACAGCCTGTTGTTCAAGATATGTTGATATGTTATAAATATCACCAGAATTCCCAAACTGGACGCTCACTACCACCTACGCAGTTTTTGGCACAGCGAAACTTTCCACCACAAGACTCTTCTTCACACAGACCATGGAGCTCTCTTGGGGAAACTCTCAAGACTTTGAAGCAGCCTCCAGAAGAAAATGTAAAACAACTAATTTCACAGCCATGGTTTTAAATACACAGCAATTTTAGCTTTGCTGCTTTTCTTTTTTTACTTCTTTTATTCATCCAAGTGCTTTGAAGAAAGCTCCAAACCTCACCAAAAAGCCAACTGTCAACGCCCAAGCTCCCTTCCGTGGAAGAGAAGAGATAAAGGACTACACCCATGTGTGTGCCAGTCAATTCTCTTAAAATTCCCTCTACTTATGGTCAGAACTAGCCCATAAAACAGACAGTAAAGAGTTTAAGCACCTCTGGGTTACACAGGAAAGTCTACACATAAACATGAAACTGCAACAAGGAAAAACAGCGCCACTGACAGAGAACTACAACTTTTGAATAGTTAAACTAAGTATTTTAGACACCTGAATTAGCAATACAAAAATGTTAAAAATGCCCTAACATTTTGTACAGCAAGACAGTTTCTCTTTGAAGTGTTTTGGTTGGTGAGTGAACCATTAGGTCAGTTTACTGGTAATATAAAGAAAGGAGAATATATTACTCATTTTACTAAACACACGACAAAAAATTGATTACGTGATTTTACAATAAATCAGGGTATAAAAGAAAAAAGTTTTATCACTAACATACTGAGTAAAATAAAGTAGTAAATAATACTCTCCTATTTCAGTAGCTGATCTTGGAAGGGGGGGTTTGCCTTACCTGCCCTGCATAGCTGTAGTTGAATCCCAGTTCACGTGATATTGTCCAGTTGGCATGTTCTTCTATCACTGCCATATCTGGAAACTTTACAGGATTGCTAAACCAATCAAACTCCAGCTCTAAACATGGAGTTTCCTGTGTAAAGGGAATTCAAATTACTTTTTCTGTCAAATGATACTTATTAGAATACAGCATATTTTGAAAATATACTCTTGAGGAAGCTGGCATGCAAATACCTTATTTGGATTTGATCCAGTAACACCAATAGGATTCAACAAATCCTCCAGCCCATGAGGTACTGCCCAGAGATTCAAAGCCATTTTCCCAGATACAAGAGTGTCTGTGTAATCGAACATGTTTATATTTCCCCAAGCCAATGGACAGTGCTCCTTAAAGAGATTAAAATATGATTTTTTTCAGGGTCATCTATGAATTACTGCAGAGCGAGTCAGAAGAAACAATATATTCCTCCCAGATCAAGTTGTTACATTCCCAGCTTAGCAGAAAGCAGATTGTGGAAGCTGCACCGTATTTTTCTGTGAATGACTGTCATAGCAATCATTTTACAAAATTATATCAAACGAATTGCAAACACATGCTGACACCTTCCTCACATCAGAAAAAGTCAAGATGATGTAGAAAGTTTTTTTGACACAGAGAGACTTTTTACCAAGGCCTGTAGTGAAAGAACAAGGAGCAACAGTTTTAGACTGAAAGCCAATAGTTTTAGATTACGCAAAAGAAATATTTATTTTTTTTTTTTATGGTAAGGGTGGTCAGACACTGGCACAGGTTGCCCTGAGAAGCTGTGGATGCTCCATCCCTGGAAGTATGCAAGACAAAACCCTCCTATATAGTATCTGTGACACACACTCAAACCCAGAATGTAATGATGCTGGTGGCTAGAATTAGATGTTGCATGTAAACTATTAAAAATTACTACTTGAGATCTTTCATCAAATGCTATAGGAACACAGATTTTCTTTACCTGAAAATTCAACTCTAAAAGTGTAAATATCGTCCTTTAAAGATAAATAAGTTAGTAACATGGGTTTACAAAATTAAGTTTAAAGGCATTTCCACCTCAAAACACTAACACTGGTCTTTGTGGCTGGAAATGCAGCATAGACGTGATTTACAGGGCTCAACTCATAAGCTTTTTTCTGTGTAGTTTAATTTCCAAACACAAAAATAGTGGTAGCCTGAATAAGACACAAGAAAAAAAAACCACCCTATTTTAAGCAGATTCAAATCAAACAGTGCACTAAGACTCCTTGCCAGGACAGCATTTACCACATGTTTTTCCCAAACTTGATTTAAGTAGCTTTTGCTCATTAGTGCATTAAATCCATGAAGCATTTTACCTCCTTAGCTCCCTTCCGGCCTTTAACGGAGCAGATCGAGAGGCAGAGCCGAGCAGCACGTGGGAGATCAGGAATGTACATGTCATACAACAGCCATTCATTCCATCTGCAGGATTCAGAAAGCAGAATTAAACCAGGTTAAAGGAGAGCATGCAGGCAAGTGCATTCAATCAAGAGTTACACCAAAAGGCATTTGTTATATTCCAGTCTAAACTCTGCATGTGCATAAAGAGTACATTTTCTTTACTGAAAAGGGATCTCCATATACACATTTGACCACATCCACTTCTTTTGGGAATGGTAACCTCCCCAGTAGCCTTCTAGCACCAACACTGTTTAAAAAATCATGGTAGGTTCCATTCCTGCAATCTAAACATAATGGATTTGCATATATACAATATATGCAATATAAACCTTACTGATATAAGGTTTAGCCTGTGAAATATTTTTCACTTCAGGGAAAAAAAGAAACTGGGAAAAATGTGGCATAGCTTTCAGAACTGAATTAAATTTTAACTGCTGAAAAAGATAACTGCAAGATGGGGATATAACACAGAAACTCAAATCAATGTTCCTAACTCAAAGATATTTTATTTACTATAGTAATAAGAGCACAGATTGGTTCGACAGCAATAGTTTGGTTTTGTTTTCATTAGCTTCTCTAAGTAGAATTTAGTTCTCAGTTGGAAGAACTGTGCTTCTGAAGAGGAACTTCTGAATACAGTTTCTTCTAAGCAGATTGTCATGTTGAATTTTCTCAGTTGAAAGAGGCAGCAGCTTCCAAGGACAGCATTAATTTTTTCAATGTGTCTGTAGCTACTAAAAGCAGTTTTACATAGAAATAACTGTGAAAGCCTTTCTCAAAGAATTAAGAAATTGGCAGATAACCTTCAATTCGCTTTTCTTATGTGTTCATTTCATAAAATAGAAATCTGTGCAATTATATTCCTGTTTTTAAGTCATAACCTTCACCACCTTTCTCAGATTTTCTCTCTGAAACAGTTTAAACTATCAGTTCAAGTACAGCTATATTCAGGGCAACTCAGAAGGAGAGTCTATTTTTCAACAACTATGTATATTATTAGCCCTTTAATTATAAAACCTAATCATATTCATAGAAAACGTACAGATAAAAATAAAAGTTTCAAAATTTATTAATAAAGACATGAAGTCGGAAAATGCAAGTCAAGAATTACTTCTGCACACATACTTTGCATCTAATCCTAGCAGATGCTGGAATTTCACACCTCCTCACTAGTTAAAGTTATGAGAACAGGCAGCTAAAAGATGTCTTCAGTGTTTATATATAAATATATATAAAAATTGGTTTTGCCCTCGTGAGTTCAGGTCATTTTTTTTCCCAGATAATATTGACAGTATGTCAAACACCCTGGAAAATCAGCCCAGCTCTGGCAGTCACTTCCACGTTAGCAGGTGATACTCATCTCTCCACATCCACGTGGTTCCCCTTTGGAACACACTGTGCAACCTCCCCAGAACCAATATGCAGGTTACATGACATCACACTGCCTCGTGCTGAGAGTGAAATCTGAACCTGCAGCTGGAACACCTGCTGCTGATCCACAGGCAAAACCAGAGCTCAGCTTCCTAGAGCTGTGCTGGTTTCACAGTATTAATGAGTGAATTATGAATTATAGTATATATATATGAATTATATTGGTATTTCAGAGGCGACAGTAAATGCTCATGTAAAACTGATCTGTTCAGTAAAGAAACTATACTTTTATATGCAAGATAAAATGCTTGTGTTTGAATTAAATAATGTTATTTTTATATATAGGGTTATGTAATATATTTTTACAAAACTTAAGGCAAAGGATTCCCAGCAAGGAGCTCTACCTGAGTGAAGTAATGGCTAAGTGGAGCCTTTACTCCCTCAGTGCTATCATTTATGATGCCCTGGAAGTCAGGTTCCCTATAGTCACTCAGGTGTTTAACTTACCTGGGGTTAGAACAAGGTACCCTCTGAGTATTCACATTGTCACACAAAGGTTCCCCTCCATGGTAGATACCTGTTCTAACATAGATCTGAAAACAACATCCATATTAGTACTGTCTCTGAAATATTACTATAAACAAATTTTTGCATTGCTATCAACACATACCAGGATTACAACCCATTATCCTTTCATTTTCAGCAAGTGCAAAACAAAAACAAAACTGAAAACCAAACAGCCCCAACATTCCCCAACCCAAATTACCACAACTTGAACTTTTTAAGCAGTATACAAGTTTCCACATGCTGAAACATGGACATATTCTTTGGAATCGAGCACTTCAATTTAAATAAAAAGTGGTATCATTTTCTAGTTAAATAACTCTTCTTTTCCAGTGTCAACGCAGAACCGAAAACTCAGGAGGAAAACTGTGAGTTGCTGAAAATCACGTGACGCCTTTACCTTGTCTATGTCTCTAATGTTCACATTTACATAGGTTGCACAGAGGATTCTTATTCTGAGAGCACTGTTTATAGTCCAGAGGGATTTGGTGGTAGCCTCTCCGTTCATGTAGGGTGTAGCTGTGGAGATCCGCCTGGAGTAGGATGGCATTGTGAAGGTGTCCAGGGGCAGCTGGGTGTACAGGCTCTCCTTGGCCATCAGCATCAGGTTGGGCATCCGACCAAGCATTATACAGCTTCTTATGTACTGCAGCAAAACAAACCCAAAAAATGCTGTATGTTTTAAAAGTCTACACTCCTGGTAATTCAAACCTATGCAGGAAATCAGAAAAGTAAAAGTGTATTTAAAGAGCTTGTTGTGTCCCTGTGTGCACAGCCTTTATGGTGTTCGTAGTTACAACATCCAAAAGTTTCAATACATGCTGGATAGGGTTGCACAGCTGCACTTCATACAGATTTTGTGATATGAACAATGTCTACAACAAGAGGTTGAACTGGAGAGAGGGAGCAGAGCTGACAAAAACAGTCAGGTTTCTTGTATAGCTCTTTAGCTCTGGTGCAGTGCAGCACAAAGCAGACGGATTTGAGCTGTCCCTGGAAGCAGTTGACACGTTTTTGAACAGCAAGTGCTGTACCAGCCTGCTGTGCAGCCCTAGCACAGGTGACTGGTACTCCTGGTCACAGGCAGGAGCATGAGGCAGATGGCAGACAGTCATTTTTGGTTCAGTTGTGCTTATTACCTTACACTCAGCACTGATCCTGACAGACTGATCCTGACACACTTTAGCTGTAAGGCTGTTGGTGTCCAGTCGGGTCTGAGTGCTGAGAGTATTTAGTCTGGCAACAGCACCACAAAATACAGTGTTAATTCAGGTCCAGCCCTGGAGTTAATGAGCAAGCTCTGCTGCAGCACAGCAAAGGCAAACCAGATGCTTCTGAGGAAGCCACGCTAGATCAAATAGGTCTGGTGTTTGATCTTAAGATGACTCTACAGAATTATTCATGTATGCCTGCACTTGTTCCCCAGCTCCCATAGTACAGAGCTGCTTTTCCCATTACTCAGGATCCCCCACCCCTCCTCTCCTCCATTGCTCTGAAGATCAGACTGTTAACCATTTTAGCTGAAGGAATGGAAGCTGTTTATTACAACAATTCATTCCTCAGAGAGGAAGCAGCAGCAGTCTGTCAGGAAATCTACAGGGTGACATTATTGTCTGTTCCAGAGAGGGCTGCTCAGATCCTCTTCTGTCAAATGTTCTCTCACACTCCCAGCACTAACAAAACCCAAGCAGTGAAGGACAGACAGACACAAGCAAGGCTTAGCAATGATTTCTGTGGTGCTGGAGGTTTACATTTTTTATCTTATTAGAGAAGTGATAAAGATGTAAGTAACAGGAAAAGAGAGTTTCCTCTTTTTCCACCCCTTTAGGACAAGATTTACAGTAGCAACAGTTGTCTCATAATTTACAATCTGATTGAATTTCCTTTGGTGTTGCATCAGCACTATTCAAATCTAACTCATCTCCTACCATTAAAAATCTAGGATATTTCTAAAAGTACCTACCACTGATTTATCACTAATGTTAGAGTTAAGAAAGAAGAATAAAAATTACGCTAGTGACACAAATTCTAGTTTAAATTACATTTTCTCCTCATGCTCTTTTGAAGCACATAAAGCAACAAATATGCACACTACACACGTGCATCAGCCAATTTGTTTAAAGGGGCATACACTGTTACTTTCTATGTTTTGGATTAATTTAATGAAAAAGTCAAACCTAAAATTGATCCCTTTTCTCCCCCACAAATTTGGACTATTTTAGTGTAGTTCAAAATACATCCTTCATGTTACTTACCTTGTACTGGCTCAGCGGACATTTTTCTAGCAAGTATTCATCACAGCCACACACTTTTAAGATATATTTGCCCTGGTACTCCAAGACACAAAGTTTCAGTTGTTCAGATGACAGCAACATACTTCGTGTTTTCTTCCTAATTGCTTCAGCAATAACTTGCTCAGGCACACAGTCATGGTTGATTTTTAAGGTGTATTTCTGCTTATCATTGTTTGGTGAGACTATTACCCATATCACCACTATAATTTGCCCTAGAACAAATGTAAAATCATGTTAGGTCTATCTTTTTAATGCAGTTTCAAAACAAAAAGCACAAACTCCCCCCACCCCAAAAAACCCAAACCAAACAACTCTCACCTCCTTCCCAACACAGAGAATTGCTTTCAGTATTAAATAAAGATGTAAGCAAGATTCATAGTCCAAACTGACAGAGGGGTTTATAACTTCTGCAAGGAACTGGGTGCACTCAGTTTATTTTTGACTCTAGTGTAAATTCAAATTTTTAGCCTTGAGGCTAAGAATGTTTTTATTAACTGAATACTACTGACTATTTGGCCTTCAAGAAAACAGCAGTAACTCACTCATATTTCAGGACTGCAAGATAACTCACTGATTCAGCATGATTTAATTCCAGATTTCTGAATGTCATAGAAAACTGCAAAACCCATTCAAAAGTCACCTCTATTTACCGAGTTATATTTCAAGATTTAGTTATCGGAATAGCAAAAAGCGTAATTTTAATTATTCTTTTGAACCCACACTCTATCAAGAAAATTATTCTGAAGAACTTAAGGTGTAAGAGATTGCTATAGTGTACTAAATACAGTACATAAAACAGTGATTTACCTCAGTCAACAGCTGTACTTTTTTACTTCAAACACTGAAAATACATTTGTTTCTACTGTAAATATTGATCTTACCTTTGTCTAGTTTATTGTAGATGTGTTTGGGTAGTTCAGCTGAAGACTCTACATTTGGAGGGTAGACATACAGCGCTCTGCTGTGCGGTGCATTGGCATCTCGAAGATCCACTGCTTCTTTACAAACATTGAGAATGTTTCTTCTAAAGTCTTGTACTTCTGGATCCTTGACCATGTCAAATTCACAGACAGGCATGCCAATAGCAAAACCTGCAGCATGGAAGCAGCATGAGGAAATAACTGTAACTGACAATTACAGCTAAAGATTCCTTCTGTCAGTCACCAAAAAAAGCATGTCTTAAACAAAATACGTGTCTTAAAGATTGGTTTCTACATAATTGTTTTATATCATTCAAGAACCACACAATTCTAAAGTCAAGTGCACTTAGCAGACACAGAAAAGGTTAGAAAACAGGTGCCCATTCCCTGAAGATCCTGGAAGCCTTAAATCACTGCTCTCACAGCTGACATTCCTCCTGGAGGAAAAGGACCAGTACTGAACTTCCTTTGAAGTCAGCACAAAGTTTCCTAAGGGGACAAGAGGAGCTGTGACACCTGATTTTTTCTAAAACCCTGGCAGGATTGTTGGTAGCTATTAGGACCATAATCAACTGTGCTTACAACTGAATGACAGCTATTAATACTTTTGTTTAATGACCTACATTATTTAAGACACACAACAAGCACACCAAGAGATACTGAACTTAAGCTCTTTGGCAAAGATTCATGTAATAACAGTCCACTTCTCTCAAGTCCTCAGTCTCAGAAGTAATTCCATTTGCTTTAATGAGATGACTTGGATATATCATTATTTATGCATGAATGTCCAAATGGAACCTTTCAATTGTCATGTAGCAGGGTTACCTGACCACTGCTCTCCCCTAGTCCTGAACTGGTTGAGCTTTACAAAACAGAAGCAGTTTACTTACGATGCATTCACAACTATTAAATAATTTAACAATTAGGAGCACCCCAGAACAAGTATTTCCAGTTGACAAGTCTCTACTACTGCAGTACTCCCTTGTTAGCAATGAAACGGGAGTGGGGATGTTTGTATTGCCTGAATTTAATACTTAACCAAGATGCTGGAATATATGACAGTCTCCCTGTGCTTCCTCAGTGGATCGTGGAAAACAATAAGCTACTTCAGAGATGATTCAAAACATCACAATTTGTCTCCTCTCTCCCTCTCCAACCTCAGATGTTTGTTTCCCTCCTCTTTCCACGCTCTTTTGTCCAAAGGGGAAAAGGGAAGACAAAACCCACCTAAGAAATTTCACTTTCTAAGCAAGCCAGAGAAAACGTGTTATTGCAAGTGTGGTTTAAGGTTTGTAGTTGAATCCAGAATTGAGAATTCTGTAAACTTCAAAACAAATTACGATTGACTTCCCAAAAAATACAACAGGCTTTGCTCTATAATAATAAGAAATCCTGATAATAAGAGACAAGCAAAAAGATATCCTCTAACACACAGTTAGAGGCAAGTACAAATATGTTTAACAAAGCCAAGGCTTTAGACGTGAATGAACAAGAACAGCAAAAGGAGTTTAGCTCACAGTTTACAAATATTGGCTCTACTATGATCAGCATCCCTGGACATTTGATGCAACAACTGACAGTTAGGAAATGCAAATGTGACAAACACAACCCATCTCAATTCTTTATATTTTGAAGAGGAGTAGTCAGTTAAACAGGTTAGCTATGTTTAAATAAAATATAATCTCACCTATTTCTCTATTAAGAATCTTTTCTTCTCTGTTACCTACTGGTTCAATAACTTTTAGAAAAGGCTGAAACAGTCGCAGGTCACAAAGTCTCCGTGTTTCATCGAAAAATTCTTCTCTTTCCGCTTCTTGCGTAACACTTACAAAAATGTAAGAAGATTCATCCTGAAGGAGCTGATAGAGAGGGTATTTTCTTGCTTCTTTAAAGAGTTCATGTTTAATAGTCAGTAAGGTGGCCTCACGGAGGCATTCTAGTGTCACTATCATTCCGTTCGGGAGAAGACACTCCACAAGGATCCTCGGTGGCATCAAGTGGATGCCCCATAGTTCACCAGATGATGGTCGTGGAGGCATTTTTAATTCTTGAGATAACTTTGCACTCCAAGCCCTTCAAGCAGCGACTCGTACGCGCAAACCTGAGGAAGAACCAGAAATCTGAATATTAAAATTTAAAATACAAACATCGCCGGGGATTTCAGATAAAACTGTTCGAACACCGCTTGTAATTACAGATGAATATTCGTGGCTGTATTTTACATTCACAAAAAAAGACTTGATACAACTGATGCCTAAGGAACTTGTATTTTGTCTAAATATCTACTCAAACAAAACAGTTAATGGCAGAATCATATTAGTTTGGAAAAAATGCCAATATACACATGGTCTTAAAAATAGAGGATTTTTTTTTACCTGGACTTTATAAGTCGTGATTATAACACTTCAGTAGCACAAGAGATGAAAATATCTAATATTCAATTTATTACAGAAATTTTTAAACAAACCTCAAACCCAGTTCTTCACATTTTTAATTTGTAAAGAGAAACATATTATCATGTGGATGATACAAACCATCTGCTTTGTTAAGTTCAGCCAAACCCAATGCTTCTATACTTCTTTTTTAAACTATTTTCTAATCTCAACCCTCTGAAGTATTCAAACAACACTAACATAATAGTTATAAATATTTATTAAAACCTCTAAGCTTGATTTTAAGAATCCATGTACACACAAGATTGGCTGTAGCTTTTCTGAATTAGTATAAGCTACTTATTGCAACAAAACCTTTTCTTCCGTGAATGAGACAGAAGAACTGAGCTCCATTAACACTTTTTAGTTGGGCTTGTTTTACTTAGCATTGATTCCCTGTTCCAGTTCCCTTTGGCAGCTGCATGAATGTCTTTGCCAGGCCAAAGGAAAGGAGAGGAACACGTGTCTGACCTTCCAGCTGTGCTGCTCATGCCACCCTAGAGTAGCTACAAGAAACACAGTATCTGGACAGAGAAGAGATGTCTCGTAGCCCAGGGGCCAAGAGCAGATGCCAAAAAAAGAGCAGAACCACCAGGCAGGCACACGGTGATACTTCACCAATAAACACTTGTAATCGTTACCTATTTTTAATGTCCTTAACCAGAGGTAACATTTCTGTATTTGCAAAAGAAATCCATCAAGAACTGCTGAATTTGTTCAGGATGTTTTCACACATAAACTGTTGGCGTCCTGGGACAAGAGTGAAGAACATTTCATGTTGCAAAATACTTGCTCTTCTTTGTTCTGAGGCCTGCTACTTTCACCCAGTATCCCAGATTTTTTGTTTTGAAACAAAGTTCCTTATCTTTGCATTCCTTGCTCTTAATTTTACAGACATCCATTACAGGATCATCAAATGTTAAGGGTTGGAGAGGACCTTAAAGATCATCTCGTTCCAACTCCCTGCCACGTGCAGGGACAGCTCCCACTGCACCAAGTTGCTCAAGGCTTTGTCCAACCTGGCCTTGGACACTTCCAGGGACAGGGCATCCAGAATTTCTCTGGGCAACCTGTGCCAGGGCCTCACCACCCTCACAGCAAAGAATATTTTCCTAGTATCCACCTAGACTAAACTTCCCCTCTTTAAAATATATATTTATATAAATATACACTGTGCATATATGAATAAATTTATAAATATATAAAATTTATATATAATTTTTTTACATAAGTTAAAAAATAAAATAATGATCCTCACTTCTGTACTCCTACATCTTGGTACTTATTTTCTGAAAAGTTTTCTTCCAAGTACATCCAGTACCTGCTCTTGCCACACTCCAGTTCTTACAAAGAAGCATTAGAATGAAAATGATGTTTTCCCAAATCCACTGCTTCCTAAGCAACTCTGAGTAGCAATAGGGTTGTCTTTTTTAATCCCTCCTTTGTAGTTGTAGTTTGGGCTTTTAAAAATATCCACACAAGTACTGAAGTGCCACTGCAGATTTAGAAAAATGCTTTTCCACTAATACCTCATGCATATTTAGAAAGGCTTTGCAAATGACTTCTTTTTCAAAGAGAGCTTAAAGAAGCTGTTTTATTTCCCTCATCATTGTAATAGTCTCTGTGAGCGGATGCTGAAATGGAAAGTTCTAAGCACACACAGTGTATTTAAAGAGACAAACTTGGGAAGCTTACCAATTACAAAACATTACCAGTGAACCCAAATAACACCATTTAGAGTAACTTAGAGGATTCCAAATTACCGATAACTATCCTCAGCTTATAGATAAAAAGAAATACACAGGTTAAATGGCGTCTGTTTGATCAGTCAAAGCATGAACAAGACTCCCTCCCCACATCACTGCATCAAGTGCCATCAAATTACATTTCTTAATTACAATCACAGGCAGAAACACATCACTGTTACGGCATAAACCAGCACGAAACCCCCAAACAAACAAAAATATGCAGTTAAATGAACTTTTCCTGTCCACACACATACAATGGTAGTATAGATGGATCACAGTCAAATTAAATATTTACAACACTTGACTGAGTTTATATCAGAAGTCTTTGAGTTTCACAATCCTGCTGAGACTCCTCTGAACTGTAAGAGCCCATTTTCACTGCAAGAATGGTGGCTCGTTCCACTGTAATTTTTCCTTCCTCCTCACCAACAATTGCCAACAAAGAACCAGAGGCAGCAGTGGGGGACACACACATACATATTAAATCCTTCTAGCCAAGTGTCTCTTCAAAATAAATGTCAGCCTTGGCTTCTTAAATAATTCAAACGGTAAATGACAACTCAACACCATTTCTTCAAAAACTTGCGAATGGTCCAAAAATGACATCCCAAAACCTACACTTTTTAGAGCAACTGCACCAAGACAGCAGCTTTTGTTTTAAACTGGGATATAGACATGTGCTGGAATGGTGCACACAGTCATTCTGTGTGCACATTCATCTCACTCGCACATGTAATCACGCCTCCAGGGTTTGGATTTGGAAAGCAAAAATGTAAACAGAAACAGTTTTGAAGTATAGCTGGCAGCTTGTGTTTCTGTGTACACTTTCAAATCTGGAAGGCTGCCTGGAATAAATAGAATCAATTATGTTCTTCGACAGTGAAAGGACTATAATTTTAAGGGAATTCTAGAGAGATGTTATTTAAGTCAAAACTAAGGGTAGAGGCAAACACTTCAAATGAACGCTACACCACACCTGCAATCCCCGACCTTCCAAAAGCACTTCAAACATTTTTCCCCTGCCAAAAGCTTTGGGACACCTGGGCTTGTGCAAAACACTTGACATGTCCTGCACCCTTGTCTCTAAACTGGAGACATGGATATGACAGACGGACTGCTCAGTGGATAAGGAATTGGCTGGATGGTCGCACTCAAGAGCTGGGGACAACGGTTCAATGTCCAAGAGGAGCCCAGGGACAAGTGGCATCCTCAGGGAGATGGACAGGCTGGAAAGGTGAGACTGTGCAAACCTTGGGAACTTCAACAAGGCCACGTGCAAGTTGCTGCACTCGGGTCAGGGCATTTCCAAGCACAAACACAGGCTGGGAGGAGAATGGATGGAGAGCAACCCACTGCCCTTGCTGAGCATCCAACCTAGAAGTGATCAAGTTTTGAGATTCCATTCAAAAAGAGTAAACATACATGTGGTGGAAGAAAGTGGGAAGATAAACAACATAACTTACACAACACAGATTCCTACTTGCATCCAGATACACTTACCATATTAATGCTGATTTATATAATCTATTTTCTCACAGGATAGAAATTAGCTATCATCTGATATAGTTGATATAATCCCTTATTAAGAATAAGAGATTCCAAGTTCAGAAAATTTGGTTTTGGTAAACTGTGACAGTTTTATCACCTCACAGGTAAAGAGACACTGTGCATGTCAATGGGACAATCTATGGAAAAAAAATTATTGTTCCCTTCAGGAGATGTATAGCTAAGGCTCTCTCTCATCAGAACAAGGACCTACAGGTTCTAGAAGGAAATTTTTTCATCTCTGATGCATCAAGTAGCAAGAAATCTAGCAAGCATAGAAGGAAGCAAGAAATATACTGTGCTGTAACATTGTATGGAATGTATAAAGTATGGGATGCTTATGCAAAGAGATGCACCCATTCCAGTGACTGAGAACTGAGTAATTTTGCATTGCTATAAACATCAGCTAGTGTTTCAAAACCCATTCAAAAGGACAGACTAAACACTCAGTGCAATTTTATCAGTCCATATTTGAAAGTGAATGAGTCATTCAGTAAACTGCTACACTTTAATTGAGGCCCATTAGTTTTTCCAGTCACAAGACAAATCCCATTACACTGTTTTTACAGACAGGATGTAGCAATGTTTTATAATAATTTGTGGTATCTTTGGTATCAGAGAGCTGCTCGTAAGAATTTGTGTCTAATTTGATTTCTTTTCCAGGCAGAAGTTTCCCCTAGAATCCCGGCTTTGCCTTAAGAAAAAGGCTTCTATTCATTAAATAACCTTAATTCTCTATCAAATTGACAGAATCATGAACTTCCAGGTATGAACCCCAAATAAGCCTTTATAAAATACTGTGGAATCTCCAAAAGAGAAGCTGTGGGTTTGTGTAGATAAAAGAGTTCCCGGAACAAGAACAACACTGCAATGCAAGAGACATTTCAGACTTCCTAAATGCCAGAATGTTTTATCCTCATCTTCAGAAACATCAGGAACTCCAAAACATGAAGAAAACTGGGCAGAGTTGCCTGTCTAATTTTGCTGCTGTCCAAACCTGCTGTGTGGTGACAGTAAGACTGCCTCACACTAGATATTTTCAGTACTGTCCTTTTGTTCTTCCTCCTTGCCAAGCTGGCACTTTTCCAAAATCCGGGAAGACTGGTACAAAGATGTCTGAAACTGTCCTCCATGAAAACATTATTACACACATTTAAATGGTAGAAATAGTGCTTTGTTTAGAATAGAAAACTGAAGATGTTGCATTGCAGTCGCGTCTCATTTTTTATGTTCTACTTTCATCCTTATTTCCCAGAAAACACGCGGATACACGGAATTGCTTATCTGATCACAAACAGCAGCTCAAGGGAAGCAAAACAGAAGGGTTTAACACTGTCAAAAACATTTTAGCAATTAGTTTCCCTCTGAAACGGGCAAATAGTTCCAAACACCACCAATTTTATTTGTAGCTACCTACTTCTTCCCACGTTCAAAAACAGGGCCAAGTACATTTGCCTGGCTCTAGAAGGAGTTAAAATTATTGGTAGCATCTGTAGAATTATAGTACAGCAGAAATAAAAGATCATTCTTTCCTGTGAATGTAAAACCTCACTGAAAATTAGTGAAAAGCAGTTTCAGTCGAGTTAGATACAAGAGCATGGGGCAACTACGTTTCAGAGCTGTTTTCTTTAAAGTTATCTTATGTCCAGGGCTTTTTTTAAATTTCAGAATACAATATTCTTGTAGTGACTTTCAGATACCACAAATAAAATTATTGGCGAGGTCATCCTGAAAAAAAAAGAACTCACTATAAAGTATTGCCCAAGAGGTAATACGTGTTTTATGTTACTGAATAAAACAAAGGATCAAATGGCTGTAATAAAACCGAGATGAAGAGTTTAAAAAGATTTACTATTGCTGGAATATTTCTTTTTACTCTCCAAGAAAAATCAAAAGAGTTTTGCAAATTCTTATTTTCAAATCCCCTTGCTCACCACCCTCCCCCACCCATGCAGGCACAGTGTTTATAGCTTCACTCAGTGTCTGGGAGCCACGAAAACAGGATCACGAGAAAGAAACATTCACAAGTTGCTGGTGACCTCTACAATTCCCACTACGACTGTGCTTTTCCCCTAGGGATCTCATGACATACCAAAGGCAGAATGTCTGTCCTAGAACATTTTCTTCCAGTTTAAGGCAGAATTAAACAAAGGAAACCCTGGAATTAAATCTCCCTTTTTAGTCCGAAATCATTCAGTAATTCCATTTCTAGATCCACCTCAAAGGGCAGGACTTCGTTATTTATAGAGGACTAATAGTCATAAAGCACAACAAAGAATTAGAAAAGCAAGGTATCTTCTCTTTACACTTCACATATCTGCTTACTCATTACTTCAGCAATTAGCTTGGCTTGCTGTGTAGCAGGATGAGAATTTCTCTCTCACCTAGTTCTGGTCTGGTTGGAGCTGTTCCTCCACAGTAAGGTGTGAGCTCTGGAGCTCAGTGAGCATCACACAAACTCTTTCAAGCTCTTTAAATAAAAAGCCTTAAAGTTTGGCAACAAGATCAGAGCAACATGCCACTTTGTACCCACAGAAATAAGGTTTTTCTTTGATTACATATTTTTCTTTAATACTCCATTTCATATGACTGACAAACATTGTTTTATGTGAACATGAATAGAAAGAACATGAAGCAAAAGCACACCACAAACCATACTCTGCTCCTTGCTACAAATATTAAAGATTTCAATGTCAGCTCTTTTGCATGCAGTTCTGCTTTTGGAAATTAGTGCAAAACGATGTAAACAAAAGATTACTCTAGAATGTAATTCATTAAGCTAGATTTGAGAAGTAACAAATGCCGAATACATAACTAAAAATATAAAAAGTCCACCTTAAATAACGCTGTTTAGTTTTCTTTCCATGTTTCTTCCCATCCTCCCACCTTCCTGGGATATTTGGACCGCAGACAGTAAACAGGATCTTTAAAAACAGGAAGTGCTGGCACACAGACAAGGAACCAGAGCAGAGTTAATCCAGGTGTTCTGCACTCCGGCCGAGTCCGACTCTCCACGCGACGGGAGCAGCTGTGGAGCAGACCTGGGATAGGGCCTTCCCTAGTGCTGACCTCCCCGGGGCATGTCACCTCGGCTTATAGAAGTAACTCCCTCTGTTGCAGCAAGATAAACCTCCAGTTGCATTGAGGAAGAGGAAAGATTTCCTCTCCCACTGTCCATACCCAGAAGGGCAGGGAAAGAACGGCAATAAAACTCCGGAGGTGCTGCAGACCTCACACAGACCCCATCTGCCTCTCCAACACAAGCAACAGCATCAAGACGGTTCAATCCACAACGTTCACCTGACCAGCTCCTCTGGATGGAAGGCACAAAGAGCACTGTGTGTTCCTCAGAAAATGTGACTGAGATTAGGCCCACTCCGGTTTACTAATTTACAATTATCTCTACACAAAATATTCACCCTGTGATCCCTTTTTTTACTGAGACGCAGCTGAGAAAGACATCAGACTCAGGCTGACTTACAGTATCTTGTGTACTTCCCATGTAACATTTCTTGGGATGGAATCTGGCAGCAACTTTAAACTGAGATAATGGTTTTTTGCTATACTAAGTTACTCCAGACCCTGACAGCAACTAATGTGTAAAAACAAAAAACTTCTGCATGGACTTACCGAATTCAGCTAGCAGAAACAATTATCTTTTATTTACTGGCAAACAGAGGATGGGATGCAACTTCATTTTTGTTAGGACATTTGCAAGGAACAATTGCCTCGGCAAAAGCTGTAGAAGTAGGTTGTTTTATTTTTCTCTTTGTTTGAGCTCCTAAACTGAAAACAGACACAATACTTTCTCCATTGAGCTATTTCTTAGCTCCCTTTTCAAAACCATTTGTTGAGAGAAGGAAGTTTGTGGCAGAGTTAACACAAAGACACAGCCACTGTAATGAAAAAAAAATTCAATTCTGCAGCTAAACACACTAGTGCTATAAACAGCTGAAATTCAGACAGTTCTTAGCAAACTATCCAATACAAAGACACGTGGAATAAGATGGCAGGCAAACAAATCCAGTTCCTCGCAAACCCTGCCCTGTAGAAGCTACACGAGCTGTAACCACAGCTGGAAAACCCCATGGCTTTTCAAGAGTCTGTTGGAAACACTGCAGTCCTACTCCATAGTAAACTTGTTTGTGATACAGAGTCAATGGTGATTAACCAAATATTTATTTAGCAGTAGATGATAACCCTGTTGAAAAGTAAGCAGCAACAGTTTTCCACAGAATATTATCAACAGACCTTTATTTACTCCAGCAGCAGACTGAGACTGTCCTGCCTACCCCCCCCCACACCAAGTGGGGAGACTATTCAGCTGCAAAGCATTTGGCACCACTATCTGCTCCCATCAGGCTTCATCTCCCTAAAAGTCAGTGATCCCACAGGTGTATTGCATCTAAGCACAAAGGAAAACTGGGCCTTCTATGTGACACAACACTGAAGACTAAATTCCTAATTTTGTAAGAGTATCTGACTTCATCGTATAAGTTACAAAGAAACCAAAGTTTCTCTGAAACCTTAAGAAGTGTTAATCCTGTTCTAGCTGTTGACCCTGGTAGAACAGCCCTTTTTTCCACATTTACAGGTTGGATGCCACCATCATGATGCTCGAGACACTAATGCATTTACATTTGTGTTCAACAAGTGCAAACAAACATGATTCATTGTCATTAGATCCTGCATGCTTCAGCCTGAAGTACACAACCAGCTCTGGTGAACTGTGACAAATGGTTCTTCAGCATCTTCATCCAAATGTTTATCATTCCTGTACATGTCTGTTGGAAGCACCTGATACGATTCGATGTTAAAGTCCTCTGCCCAAATTAAGATGCAAATGAGACCAAATGTGGGTTCAACAATACTGACTTTGTTATATTAAGTATATGGGAGAAAGAGAGAGAGTGGGAGAAAGAGAGAGGGAGAAGACAAGAAAGTACAAGCAGAAGAAAGTCACCGCTGAGGATCCAGTGGCATCCCATTGGTCCTTCAGTGCTCGTGCTGGTGGGATCCCACCTGGTTCACTCTGAGTCACTATTATACCATCCCTCCTTAGTGGGAGTTGATTCCAGGTCCTCCTTAGTGTGAGAGTGGGAGTGGTTTTCAGTTCCTTGTTGGTGTGAGAGGCGAGAGCAGCGCCATCTCACCACCGCACATCCTCAGGTCTTAACTGGGTGGTTGTTGGGGGTCTGCTCTGGGGGTCCCATGAAGCAAATACCCCAAAATCAAGTGTCCTATCTGTGTCCCCACTTCTTGCACTCGTTCTGTAACACACCACAGTGGAGCAGTGCTCTGAAAAGCGTCAGGTTTGGTCCTACCTCTGCAAGGCCAGAACTGAAACTGTTCCTTTTTGTGGCTTGTGCAGAGGCACCCAGGGTGTTTCTGCAACAAGTTTCACCGCTGAGCTCCATATTTAAGGCATATACTGCAGATGTTATTAACCCTTTCCTTACAGCATTTCCTTGCAAACCACACAAAAGCATGATGTGTGTGTAGGGTTACTGAGTCATTAAGCTGCTTGCAGTGCATCTCTTTTTCCTCCACTTCAAGCTATAACCCAAATTGTTTCTGTAACAAAGTCAGGGTACCAGCAATTTGTATTTAATATATCTAAAACACATGGCTAATGTTTGCATAAATAGATAATGTTAGCAGTTAACATGAACTTTCCAAAGAAGTGACATAAGCTCATAGGTATTTAGGCAGAGACTATCAGCCACATCTCCACAATGGTTTAAAGATTTCCCAGCTTCCCAGTTTGGAAAGTCACTTTCATATCCACATTAAACACTTTGAGACTAAGGCACATGCAACCTCCTACTACAGTCAGAGCTCTGTAAGAGGGATACATTTCACACAAAGACTTTTTAAAAAGCCAAAAAGATACTGGCAATAGTCAGTCACCGCTATTAAGAGAACTTTACACATCTGCACAAACAAGGAAGTATTTTTTTAATACATGGGTAGTTCATTGGAAACATTTTGTTACTGTTTTTGTAGGTGTGTATATTCAAAAAAACTGAAAGCAGTTTTCAGACTGGTGAAGTTTAACCCTGGAACAGAAGAGATCACAAAAGCTTAAGTGTTTTGGATTTAATTTTCACCCATTAAAAAAAACACCAATTAGGGAGAGGTAACTATCTTGCAAATCATCTTTTTTGTTGTTTAAGTAAATAACCTGCTCACATATCAGGACAACAAGAGATTGGAATCTATAATTATGGCTACACTTCTCTTATCACTCTAAAGTTGTTTGCGATACTCTCCTATCTGCTGATATAACAATGAAAAGCTTGGAAAAGAGGTGGTGAAAGAAGAGTTGAAGAGCTGGATTGCAAAACAATTTGACCATGTATTTAAGAAGAGTTTCTATAGCCAGGAATAGGTTTTGATATCCTACTTTTTGTGTATCAACTCCCCTGTTTTACTGCTCGTTATCTTCCGTTTCCAGTTTTCATCTTTATCTCTCAGTGGTAGTTATGCCATTGCTCCCCAACATGCCAAAACACTCCAGCTTGGAGGTATCTAAGATCAAGGGAGTGCTGCTGAGCAGTGATAACAACATCAGTGCTTTATCCTCCATTTCACAGCAAGTTGGAGAGGAAGGCAAGTTATTAGTATTTTACTAACCACAACTGTGGTAAGAAGACAAACACGAGAAAAAGTATTAAACTTTTGTTTAACAAACAAAATGTTCAAGCTGATTGAAGCCCGTTCTTTTAGCTAGCAAACACTTATCCAAAAATTCACGCAACTGGTTAAGTTTATCATCTGCGATGACATCATTATAATCTCACATATTACTATTTTACGCCAAAGTATAGATGTGATTTATTATAAATCAATCTTTGAAACAAACTTTCTAGACTAAGAGTAGTACTCACAGGCACATCCTCAATTACACACCACAATCAACACTAAGATGTCTGGTTGTCACTTAAAAATTAGCTCTTTTACCTAGACACTAGTGACTTTTTTGGGACAAGTGCTCTTTTACAGCTTAGCATCAAAACTGAAGATTTCAGAGGTGACAGCATGAAACTGAAAGAAGATAAAATACAATATAGTAATCACTTTCCTCCCACCAGTGGAGACTGCCTTGATTAACTGGTAAGTGGAACTGGTTGTTCAACATCCACAAAGGCAGAAGAGCAATTTTCAGTTTTATTAGTATCACTTCCACTTTTATAATCCAGTTGAAAGATTTCCTAATTATTCTGTTGAGAGTTGGGAATGTAAATACAAAAATGAAGAATAAGTGGTATGTTTTATAATCTAAGCAGTTTAATGATACCACAAGCATATTTTAGGGTATTTGGAATGATACTTTTGACTTCCCTTTTCCCAGAGGAAGTTAGCCCTGTACAGAAACAACTTCTTATGTCAGCACTATTAACTTCTTTCAAACTATGCCTGTAGTCAAGAGGCAAGTTAGTTTTTCCAGCTTTAATAAAAAATAACTTAATGGCACAAGCAGCAAAGTTGGATCCCATCACAGAAAACATATTTATTGAGTTTGAGAAAGAAACAAATCATCTCCACTGTGCTTGCTTGGTAATCAAGTCTTTACCTTCTACTCATTCTCCCTTTTTTGTGCTTGTATTTTCAAGCACTCTGTGTTTAGTTTACCAACATCTTTGCAGAGATCAGTCTCCTCACTTTTCCAGCAAGTCAGATGTCAAAGTCCCAAGGTACAGGAATTTTTGTTCTATTAGATTCAGATCACAGAATAGGCAGGTATTTCTACTTATTGATTAGTCTCAGACGAAATGCTGAATCTTGATCATTTACTTTCCAGTAATTTTCAAAGTTTCTTGCATTTTGAAGAAATTCAAGAATTTGTTTCTTTGTTGACTGCTAATGGCTAAAAGAAGGAGTAAGGTTGCAACAAGGAGTAATTTTTTTATTCCTCAACTTAGTATCCTCTGCACTCTTCTAATACAACAAATGTAATCTCAGCAGAAAATCCATGTTTCTGGAAGGAGCATGACACAAGTTATGAGCAAGAGTTAAAGATCAGGAACAGTCTTGGAACATATTAGGCAAGAGTCATTCATCACCATTAACTGGTACTTAAGTATTGGCAGAAGACTGACTAATGAATATGAAAAAAAATCCAGTTAAGTCTTAATGATAGATAAGTTTTTTGACATGTTGTACAATCTAGGAGCCAATCTTTCAGTTTTCTTTCTTTTCCATTTGAGAGAAAATAACCCAAGGGATGTTTCTATACATTTCTTTGCCTTAGAAGAGGGTCATCACATACAGTCAATAATGTGATTCAGCTGTCTCGAAATTTCAGGGAATTCAGTCAGCCTTAGTCAACTCAGTAAGTCTCCTGTGTCTGACAAATATGCTCTGTCATTCACAACCCTCAAAAGCTACATTTGCAAGTGTTTCTTTAATCAGAAGCTGTAGCAAAAGTGTCAAAGTTTTTCTACATAAAAATCCGTGAAGGTAAGGTAATTTAAGGAAATGTTTTAACAGGTAAACCAAAAACCCAAACAGCAAAGAACAGTCTGAGGTTTATCTAACCCTCTACTGGTAAAAAGCAATGGGGCATGAAACCAGAGATCACTGAACCTTAAGTTCTATGTTTGACCCAACTGTTTGTACTTAAACCAGACTGAAGAAGTCACTTCTGTTGCTACAAGTCAGCAACATGCCAGAGGGACAAGAGCTTCACCAGCGCTCCATCATTTCTCCCTTTCAACGTGACAAAGGTAAGCTGGCCTCTTACAATTTAATTTTTACATTTCTAGAGCTCAGATACGTGAGCACAGTTTTTCAAAGACAGACTATAAACGTTCCCAGGGAGTTTCCTTAGCAGGCATAATTGACCAAGTGCTTTTATTCCCCGCTTTGGTGGCTTTAAGAACACTCTTAACAGAGAACAAGAGATGATGTCTACTCACATTTCCTGTTTGAAACACATGGGCTTCTTAGACTGCCTTTCACAAAATCTGTGCCCAGAATTAACTAGAAAAATGCTTTTCTAGAATTCAAGTGTAAATACATGCTATATAAAAGAACATATGTCCTGCAAAACCAATAAGTATTGCTTAGACTGAGAAGTCAGATCCAGAATTACATAAATTGCACTCAGCCTGCTGCATTTCCATTTGACCACAAGTTAACATGCTGGATTTATAAAAATGCCTTTTTTTCCTTTTCTAAAACAGTTTAATTCTCTTTACCCCCCCCTCCCCGCCGGGCTTGGTTTTGTGTTGGGTTTTTTGTTTGTTTGTTTTGATTTTGTTAAAGTTAATACTATACCAGTACTGCAAGGAGACAAAAAAAACCCACCAGTTAATACACAGAATATTATTTCTGGTTCATTTAACACTTTATTAACCATTCAGAAATAGATCTATAGAATAAATTCAGTTGGGAGGAACCTCTGGAGGTTATCATGACCAACTGTGCACTCAAAACAATTCACATACATTTGTTGTCCAATTAAATACAGAGAGAAACAAATCTATTTTCTCTCTCCAGCGCTCCCATTTGGATTAGGATACTACAAAGAGACACTTGTAACAGAATTCTTTGCTATGACACATTCAACTTAAAAGAGCAAAAGAAAATTCCCATCCAGTTTTAGCATAAATATTTTTGTGGCCTCCTCTAGTCATAGTTACAATTTCAGACAGGCATCATCCACTTGGAGCAGCTGGATGTCTGCCTTTTTAAAAGGATGATACAAAACTCCCACAAGCAGGGAATGTAATGCATGAAAAGCTACAAAAGCCCCAAACCTTAGCTAAGACTAGAAGCCAGTCTGTTCTTCAGTTACCCAAAGTGCAAACTCTTATTCTTTCCCTAATGCTCCCCATCCAACTCCATCACATACACAAAAAATGCACATATTGCCCACTTTTCCTCAACGGGGAGGATTTACCAGATCTCACACATTTTTTAGTAATTACAAACCAGTAAGTAATAAGACAAAACTTAGTTTCGTAAAGGTATTTTAAGACTAAACTGGAAAGACTAGTTTCACAGTATTATTCTTGTCAAGTTATAAATATAAAAAAATCAGTTTCTGCATCAGTATCAAAGTCAAAAAAAAAATATCTTAACTTCCCCCACTCTAATACAACATTTCTCAAATGTCCTATTAACTACATTTGTTAACCCTCATTAATGTACTCAACTAAGCAAAGCAAACCTACGTGACACCAGTCTAGAGATGCTAGTATTTCTTGCATGATTTGGAATTAATGTATCATCATCCCAACTTCCTTTCCCCTGAAGCAGGCAGAGAAAAGCAATGTGAACAGTTTTCTATCTGGAAGTGACTGATATTTGCAAGATGTTCAGAGTATTCCTGGTACACAGAGAATCTCCACCAGAAGTCTCAAAAACTACATAATGAGTTGACCTTTTATGTGCAAAAGCAGTTTTTTGCAGACTGAATGTCAGCCTTAGGCTTGTTGTTGGGCAATTTATAGATAACTTTAATTTCTTTTTGAGTTAAAATGATGATGATCATCAAGGTTGTTCCAAGTTGAATTACATGTGAGCAAGGCATTAAAAAACACACCCCACACTAGAATCCAGGGAACAACTGTGATCAGGAAGTCCACTCCTTATGTGATAACACCTTTTAAAGGTGTTATAACTAGAAACCTCTTGTGATATACTTTGTCTTGTGATGGTACAGCATTAAACCCTTGCTGGTTGCAGATATTCATATTGTAAAGCTTTCAGCAACTTTTAAAAAGTGAGTTATCCTGGAAAAACTATCCCCCATTTGCTCCCAGAAAGCAGGAATGGTCTGATTATCAGAGAAACAGTTAACTAAGTATTGAACTACTTTATGACTTCCAATAAAGCACAATTGCTTTGTAAACAGCTCAGCTACACCACCTTTCCCAAAGAATACTCTAGAAAGACCACAAAAAAAAAAAGAAGCAAAACCCAAAAAACCCATCTCACTGCCATCATTCATGCAGTAAACTGCAACAAGAAACAGAACAAACTTGCTATTAACTCAGAAAGACAGTTTGAAGCAGCCAAACAATTAAAACACTTTAGCGTAGATTTGTAGGCTGATTTGTTTGCCTGCTCTGAAAAAAAACACAGAACTCTGTCTCCAGGTTGCTAAGAATGGCACCAAGCTAACACCTAAGGAAATGCAGGGCATCTGCAACAGTCACGTTACAACTGCAGCTCTGAAGTTGCCATATTTACTGCCTTAATGAAAAAGCCGAATGTTTCATGGAACCCATAAGGAATTGTGTGGTTTCATAAATTCCTCTGTGAACACTATGAGCTTGGCTGATGTGTGGTTTGTCTACACTGGCTAAAGCATGCTTCCAAATAAGTAACCAATCTGGAAAAATTGGCCAATGCCATTGTTTGAGAATAAAGCTATTTACTGGGAAGCTTTAAGTTCCCATGGGGCTTTATTTTAGAACAGCTTATCCAGTCAGTTCCTCATTGCAGACAAACCATTAAATCCCATCACCCTGAGTACTGGAATATTCCTAGGAAGTAAAGAAGTTTACACGAAGAACTGGACTTTGATTATCACATTGCATTATAGAATTACAGCACAGGAGCAACAAGTATGAGAACATCTCTATAAATTAACTGTGAGGTGAGAGAGACTAAAGAACAATTCAGATCATGATGGGAAAGCTCCTAACTTTATCCAGTGTCATAAATTTGTATGCCTGCTATAGCTCAAAGCAGGGATGTGAGGGCACAAATAACTCACAGAACAGAATAGTTTCCGCCTATTAAGTTCTAGAAAATCCAGATTCAGAATCCAGTTTAGCACTTCTTTACATGTTTGCTGCAGAATTAAACCAAGAAAAGCTTCACAGTCCCTACCATTTACTTTTAAACATATACTTTCCTCCTGCTTGTTCTGAATGGGCAGTGTTTATAAAGCAACCTCTGTTCAATCAAAAGAAATATAGAAAAAAAAATTATAGACATACCCATCACAGCAACAGAAGTAATTGGCCTGATTCCTTAATAACTTCAGGAATACCGAAAACAGCCATGAAAGCCCAAACAACCAGGCAGTTTGTACTAGTTTGGCCAAAGTTTTGCCAATACTCAGTCTACCAGAAAACACACAAGCACTGGTAAGAAAGAGCAGTTTTATATGCAACATCAGTAAAAGCAGATCTCGGGACAGCACGAAATAAGGTTTTACAGGTAGCACAGATGAGACACCGGCTCTGTCAGCCGAGTGCATCTGGGAGCAGGAGGTTGTATGCCAGGATCCACACACACGCCCATCGGGAGAGGCTCTGCTCCCATTAACCACCGTGAGCCCGCACAGAGCCCATCCCAAGAACTGCCGGAACACATGGATAGAAAACAGCTCTGTTTCAGGGGTGGAGGGACCCACACTGGAAAACAACAACCCGCTATTCCTCCTCTCCCAGGTCGCGTCCCTGGGAGCACCCGGAGCCCGGGATGTGCCGGAGGAGCTCTCCGGGCTGAGCGCAGCGCCCCGAGCCCCGCGGGTCGTGCTGCCCCCGCGCCTGCCGGAGCCCCTCGGCCCCGCACCGACCCCGCCTCACTCTCTCTCTCACTCACCTCAGAGCCGCGGCCTCGCCGCCCCGGCCCGGCCCGGAGCCGCCGCCCCGCCGGGCAGCGCCCGCAGCGCTCGCCGCCGCTCCGGCCGCCCCGCTCCCCTCGGGCCGTGCCTGTGCCCCGGGCGCGGGCGGCAGCGGCTCCGGCAGCCGCTCCCCGAGAGCCGCCGCCTCCCGCACGGGAATAACAGGAAGGGAGCGGGGCTGACCCCGGATGGGGAAGGCACCGCCCGCCGGAACGGGAACCGCGGCGGGGGGAGGCGGGCGCGGAGCCCGCGGGGCCGGAGGGGCCGCCGGAGCCGGGCGATCGCGGCGGTGGGTGCGGAGGGGACCGAGGGGACCCGCGGGGTCGTCCTGCCCCGCGCTGTCCCCATTTCTTGCCATAAGGTCCTAAACACCCCCGTGCCCGCGGTCATCAGAGCGGGTCTGACCCAGCCCTGACCCTTCTCCCAGTTGGATCGCCAATTTTCTTTTACAATCTGAGCTGCCACTGGGATCGAGTCGCTGTACGTGAGTCTGGTGTTGTCAGAGCGGCCTGCCGAGTGGATGCCCGTACAAATTGGAAATGGAAGAGAAATCTGTAACATTTAAAATACGCACACCCAGCTGGTTTGGGTTTTCGGGGCTGGGGCACGTTGGTGAGAGCCAACAAGACGCAACAAGTGAGGATGGTATTGAGGTGGTGACAGGAAGGAGAGAGAGGGATAACCTGAGTGATTAATCATCAAGGCATCTTGGTTAATCGCTCTGTTTTCAAGGGACATTTATCCTTTCATCAAGAGATGGCATAAGCAACTTTTGGAGCCAGGTGTGAACACGGTGAGGGTATGGGTGAATTCTCTTCCGTGTTCTGAAGAGAGCCTACAATAGAGCTGGAGAGGGACATTTTACCAGGGCTTGGAGTGGTAGGACTAGGGGTACTGGCTTAAAACTGAAAGAGGGGATGTTTAGATTAGATATTAGAAAGAAGTTCTTTACTGTGAGAGTGGTGAGGCCCTGGCACAGGTTGCCCAGAGAAGCTGTGGATGCCCCATCCCTGGAAGTGTTCAAGGCCAGGCTGGATGGGGCTTGGAGTGACCTGGTCTAGTGGAAGTCCAACCCAAATCTTCTGTGATCCTATGGTTCTATGAATCTGATAAATGGTATGCTTTAAGATCTAACAAAAATTAGTGACAATGAGTGCATCTAACTGATGGATTCCCGGGTGGGTTGGCTGATGGAAAGTCTGGGCGATGGTTTCAGCTTGTAGTGACTTCTCAGCACTTTCCTGTTCCAACAAAAAGGGGAAAAAAACCAACAGAAACTCCATATGCTTTTGAAACAGGGTGGCCCGACTGTACGGGTGAGGCCTTTGGGTGGCTCGAGGGGAAATTATTACTCATTTTGGCTGCGAGCGGCGTGAATAAGCTGAAGATGTTTATGTATGCAAATCAGGCTAATTGTAAATCCTGCTGCGAAAAACAGGATCTAAAATAAATAAATAAATAAATAAATAAATAAATAAGTAAATAAAATGACCTTGTGCAGTACCACAGCTGAGCACTGCAGAATATTCGGAGCAACTTTCCGACGGCGTTGCAGCTCGCAATGCCGTCAAGTGTGTGTTACAGGGAGGCTGTTCCGAGCCCGGCCGGCCCCGCCTCGCCCGTCCCGCCCCGTCCCGCCCCTTGGCCGCCGTCACTTCCCGCAGCTGCCGGCTCGGAGCCCGCCGGCCCCGGCCCTGCTCCGGGGGCACCGCACCGAGGGCAGCGCGGGGCCCGGCCCGCGGTAGGTGCGGGGTGTGCGGGGCGCGGGTTCTGCGGGGCCGGGGCTGCCCGTGCGGTCGGTTCGCTGCCGGGGGGTGGCGGTGCCGGAGCCCCCCGGGGATGCGGGTGCCCGTCCCCGCCTCCCCGCGCTCTGGGCTCTGCGCTTCCAGAGCGGTGCGGCGGTGCCAGGAGCTCCCGCTCGGGTCGCGGTTGTTCCGAGGCGGTCGGTGCCCGGGCTTGTTTTTTCCACGTTCTCCATCCCCCCAGACTGCAAGGCAAGCGGCTTGGCAGGGATGTCTGCTAGGAATCGGGATTTACACCGTGGTTTCTGATACCCCATTGACGTAAGAGATGGTTCTGGGTTACTGAATGTGTGCCCTTATCAGTAGATCAGTAGAGGAGGGCACGCATCAATGTAGATGGTAGAGCTGTGCGTGATGCGTGTTTGTTTGGTGCTGTCTTCAATTCCTGCAGCATTATAAAACAACCTGCCTTTCAGGATGAAGGTCTGGAGGCCCAGTCCGTGGCCAGAGGAAACTTTCTGGCACAATTACCTTAGGTGATGTCCATGTTTTGTTTTCTTTGAGAAGCACTTCCTTGTCTTGAAAATAAAACAGTGAAACTCACAGCTTGTTCATCATTTCTGTAGATTTCATCACTGTTGTTAGTTGCCTCAACTGCATTTAGAAACTAATTCTGGTGGGAACACAGATTTCTCTATTTGGTTTACACCTACGGCCAAGGAAGGTCACATTGTGCCTTCCCCATCAAACGGTGCTCAGATTTGAGGCCAGACCAGCTTGTTTCCCAGTACTGTGCTGTTGTCAGAGGTTGCTCCCCATTTCTGTGCTGCCAGCAGTGCCTGGGCACTACCAGGCCGTGGTACTCGGGGCATGAAGTCTGGGTCTCCTCCTTCAGTGCTGCCCTTGGGATGCCCCAACCTGAGAGGAGGGAGGCAGGCTGTGTGCCCTTGCCTCCACCCAAGGACAACTGGCATGGAATGGAAGCGTATTCCAGCCCATGCAGTGTGTTGGAGAAGGCATGGCTGAGCTCTGAGAGGTGCTATCTTGAGGCAGAATGTCTGCTCAGCTCACCCTGGAGAACTGCAGGTCCTTACCCTGCTTTGAGCTGTGCTGTTAGGAGTCCTTGGTGATGGACATTTCTCATTCCTTTACTGTGTCCTAGTGTAAAGATTTTGCAGCTTCTTATGTGAAGGGAAAGGAGGCATTAAAAGTGTTCTTTTACCTTTCCCTGGACAGAGTATCTGTAACAACCAACAGTGGAAGGAGGATTAAAGGGACATGTAATTAAGCTGAATTTGAGTGATTTTTTTTTTTTTAATATCAGAAAGAGGGAAATCAACATAATTTGAGCAATTTCAGTGATGAAAGAGCGCTGTCAGAAGATAGTCGCATATGCCAAGTCAAGAAGTTCTAATATTGAAATTGTCCATGCAGCCTTAATTTTATCTTCAGACTACTGCTTACTTTAAGGAACAGTAAATGACCTTAAAGATTTTCTAAGAATATTACATTACATCCTTTCTCCTGTGGGTACAGACCCTGTAAGCACTGAGTCCTGTCTTGTATATGACAAATCCCATTTGTGACAGTTGCAAGACATGATGCAACAAACGCTCATGCAAAATTAAGCAGATGAATCTCGATTGCCATTTACTGTACATCTCTTTATGTTGTTCTATAAAGTATTTGGCTATACTTTACTCCCATTTTAAGGTAAGAGGCCCATTATACTGGTGTAATAAAACTCTGAAATTAGCTGGCATGCTTACCTGCTTGCACAGTTGATCTAAACTGCCTTGATAAGCCTGTGTTATGATATATTTAACCATCATGAATATGAACTCAGTCCATCTGTAGTCCCACTGAAATTAATTAGTCTACAGAGTACTAGTTGAGGAAACTAAAGATAAAAAAGTTTCTTCTGTTTGGTTTAACCAGGAACATATATGCTGAAAGTGGGAGAGAAGTTAGGTAACACTCCAGAATTTACACTGCTGATGGATTATTTGCATCACACAATTCCTGTGTGCCTTCTTCCTTCTTTGTGGTGGATTCCAGCTATTTTTCATTATATCGGTTTTGATTTGTTTTTTATGGTTACATCATGTTAGTTATAGTTAACCTGGAATTTCACAGAGCCTTGCTGGTAAAGGACTATTCTAAACAGGAAAACTCCTCATGGCTCTATTACTGTCTTAAAACCTTGTCCCCAAGGCAGTGCATGCTGCTCTTTTTAAAAAATTATTATTACTATTTATTATTTTTAATTTTTTCCTTACCTGTAGTTACTAATAATAACTGAACTGCCCCTAGTCTTGCATCAGTGTAAGTCTGGGTTTGAGGTAAACATTTCAGAAATGTTTTTGTCACTTGAGTGCTTTAGTCCCACTGATCTTTTTTTATTGTGATCTTTTATTTTTCCTAGTAGAACATAGATCTCTCTGGGAAGACTTTCAAAGATAATACAGTACCTAAAATTGCAGGTATCAACTGGGATTTTCTATAGCTTTAGTGTAGAAGGTATTTGTGTCCAGCTAATTTTAGCAGATCGAAAATCCCGGAAGTTACCTCCGATAAATGCTATTTGCTTCTCCAGGTTCCTAAATGCCTTTGAATTCGAACTCTGTTTTCAAAAGTGACTAATTTTCCAGAAGTGTTGGTTTAAAATGCAGATGGGTCTCATTATTTGCTTAAACAAATGAACAAAGCCCATAGGATAAACACGGTTGCTGCCAATGCAGCCCTAGCTGGAAGTGATCTGCAAAGGCCAAGATAATGCTGCTCTTGATCCCAGTGTGGCAGTGAACAGGATTTGTTATGATAAGAAGCTAATAAGACATTAACAAAAGTAACTGTGCCTTGATTCATAATGTGAGTGTTCTGCATTATTATAGGGATGTTCGTCCGGGCTTTATTTAATTATAAACATTAATTAAATAAATCTCTCAGAACCTCCTGTTGGAAATGTAGGGCTAGTTCTAATAACTTGAATTAACTGAGAAATAATTGAATAAAGGTTAATATGAGATAAGTTCTGCATTTTGTAGCAGAAGATGCAGCTTTAAATGCTACACTGGTTGTAGTTAGTAAAGGAAATGTGAGAAATAGCTCAGGGTCATTCAAGAGAGCCCTTGGGAGCTGACTGTGTACAAGATGTGCTCCAGGTGATTCCTACTCTTTCTCTTTTGTTACTGGAGAAAAGTTACGTGTAGAGTATCTCTCCTCTGGAAAGTCTTTGTGAGTATTTGAGGGATAGATGTTTATGTGTTTTCTATCTACCTATATATAATAAGCCTGCTTCAAACTATTTTGATTCTTTGTAAGTCATCATGGCAGTAATACACTGTAATATTTGTTTAGGTCTTGTAGTGTGAGTTTGTCCTTAGGCTCCCAAAAAAAGGATGTGGCTAGTGGTGG